>NC_073308.1:42673601-42973601 GCF_027595985.1 Sorex araneus | reverse complement strand
ATTTGTTTCCTTCTTATAATCACTAAGATTTTTCTTTCTTTCTTTTTTTTTTTTTAAAGACGTATTGGGGCCGGAGCGATAGCACAGCAGGGAGGGCGTTTGCCTTGCACGTAGCTGACCCGGGTTTGATCCCCGGCATCCCAGATGGTCCCCCAAGCACCGCCAGGAGTAATTCCTGAGTGCAGAGCCAGGAGTAACCCCTGAGCATTGCCAGGTGTGAGTGAAAACAGCTAAAATTAAAATAAAATAAAAGACGTGTCTAAGCATCAGAACTTGATCTTGGCAAGGCTTTGGGGAGTGAAGAAGAAAATGGGCCCAGACTTGTGTCTGAGGAGAAAACCTGGGAGGCAGGAGTGGCTGGAAGGGGCTTGCGGGAGCATCACTCAGTTCCCCAGACCCGAACACCACGCTGCCCGTCATTAACCACTGGGCAACCAGGCCAGAGGGCTTTAACGGGGTCAGCAGGCTCCTCCTGAAGCTTCCGGGACCACTCTCCACTACCTCTAGAGCAATGAAGATCATCTACTCCCAACAGTCGCTGAGTCCATTATGACATTCACGTGAATGAGTCAGGTTCTCGTGCACCCCTTTTATCTCCTTATATTCTGCTTTATATTTAGATATGATACATTTGGGGGGGCACACACATCAATGCTCAGGGGTTACTCCTGGTGATGCTTGAGGGACCAGATGGGATGCCAGGGCTTGAATCTGGGTTGGTCACGTGGTGCAAAGCAAACAAATGTCCTACTCGCTGTGCTCCGGCTCCAAATACGATACATTTTTTAAAAAATATTCCCAGGGGCCGGAGTGATAGTACAGCAGGAAGGGCGTTTGCCTTGCACGCACGCGACCGACAGGGGTTGGACCCCTTCCATAGAGTCCCCCGAGCCCAACCAGGAGTAATTCCTGAGTGCAGAGCCAGGAGTAACCCCTGAGCACCGCCGGGTGTGACCCAAAAAGTCAAACAATAAAAAATAAAGAATAGTAAAAATAAAATTAAAAAAATTCCTAAAATGACCATAAAATCTGCTGAAAAAAAAAAATCAAACCCAGGATCAGGGATGTGGCTCAAATGGGGCTCCAGGACTGATCCCCAGCACAGCCTGGTCTTCAGACTCAGGCAGGAGAGGCCCGGGGCACACAGAACCACTGAGCAGGGTTCCTACAGTAATGTCAAGAAGGAAAAAAAAATAATTGTACCCCCCAAAAAACCTTGTGTTGGTAAATACTAACAATCCAGTAAATCACGGAATTGACTTTTTCCTGTTCCCTGCCATGCCAATGTCGAGGATGTCTTTGTACACTACGCTGTTAGAAAGAATTCAAGTTACTTATTAATTCATGCTGTGTAACAGCACTTCACATGTAAAAATAAACAAACAAACACAAAAACCCACGCTTTTCAACCCCAACCCCAAAATGACCCACAAGGAGTCCTGTGTCTACTTCCCAAGGGCTGCCAAATCCAGAGGGCGAGGCCCAGTGTGTTAATCCATCTTGTAAACTGGAACAGATCACAAGCCAACAAGAGACTCAAGTTCTCTTAACAGGTGACTGAAAAGTTACAAAATGTTACCACTTTTATCTTCTCAAAGCATATGGATATAAAAATCAGAATGTTTTCTGAGGCATCCGATAGAGGATGATATCTATATTAACTCCTTTTTGCTCTGCTTTTGGGCCACACCCAGAGGTGCTCAGGAGTTATTCCTGGCAGTGCTCAGGGGACCATATGGGATGCCAGGGATCAAACTTGGGTCGGCCGTGTGCAAGGCGAGTGCCTTATCAGTTATGCTGTGGCTCTGGTCCCTTATTAACTATTGTCTATGATGAATATGTAGTGTCTACATAGGAGTATTATCATTCTATCACCTTTATCATTATCATTCATCAAACACTGCCTGGGTGCCTATCCTGTTAGTGAGCTAATTAGTCAATACAGTGTGGCTGTCAAGAGAATGGAGCCTGCATTGATTTATCCATTTATTTATTTGGGGGTCTGGGGCCACACCTGGCTATGCTCTGGGGTTACTCCTAGCTCGGCATTCAGGAATCACGACCGGCGGTTATCAGGGAGTTATATGGGATGCTGGGGATCAAATCTGGGATTGGCCGCAATTAAGTCAAGAGCCCTACTGGCTGTATTACTCTCCAGCCCCCTGGAGTCTGCATTCAAAGGAATGCCTGGATTTAAACCTCAGCTACACCTTTTGCGAGCCGTGATACTTCACTCTCTTTAACTGATTTTCTCAGTTTTATAAATGGATCTCCAAATAATACCTACTTCAATTGCAAGTCTGTTCTGAAGGTAAATAAATTTATATCTATCTCTATATAAATATATGATGCTTTGGACAGTGTCTGGCTTCAGTAGTACTATCAAAGTGCTAACAATAAAATTTCTGCACTTAATCCTCACAGAAATCCTGTGAAGCCAGTACTGACTATCTTCCCTGGAAGCCCGAGAAAGGCTGGTGAGGGCTCAGAGGGCGGGGGCCCACGCCTCGTGTGTGGGAGCTCTGGGTTTATTCCCCATCATTGCATGATTTCCTAGGCAGCACCAGGCGTCACCCCAAGCACCACAGAAGCGATCCAAAACAAAATAAAAACCCTGAGGTTGGGGCTGGAGAGACAGGACAGCAGGTAAGGTGCTTGCCTTGTACCTTCCCTGGAGACCTACTCGGGTTTGACCCCTGCATTCCTTATGGCCCCCTGGGCCCCGCCAGGAGTGACCCCTGCGTGCAGAGCCAGGAGGAAGCCCTGAAAACCTCTGGGTTGGCTGTCGCAGTTCTAACCAGAATCAGTAATACATTAGCAAGATACAGACCATTTGGAAGAAACAATAATCTGGCACTAACCATTAACTAGAGTTTAAATATTCTTCAAGCAAGTGCAAAACAATACAAAAATATACAGATACACAGTACCCTGTCCTTACTATAAACAAGTAAAATCTTGTTTTGACAAAGATATCATTCAATATCTTGCAGGTAGATAGTTTATTTCACTTTGGCAGTGTCCTTTTCTTTTTTTGCACCTGTAGAGCATATGTATGTACAATTTTGCACTTGCTTAAAGAGATCATGCCATCTTTATATGAAGATGTGCAATTATTTTTTAAAAAATCTACAAAATATTTAACTTTATTAATACTTTATACATTACCTGTCTTTGTTACCACCATAATAATGTAAGAAACAACAAGCAATTTTAAACTGAAAAAATCAGCCTACCGTAACTATACTGTTTTCTATTTTTGTTTGGTTTTGGTTTTGGACCATGTTCTGCTATGCTCAGGACTTACTCTTTTTTTTTTTTAATTATTTTTCTTTCTTTCTTTTTTGTTTTGGCTTTTGAGTCACACCCTGTGATGCTCAGAGATTACCCCTCCCTCTGCACTCAAGAATTACTCCTGGTGGAGCTTGGGGGACTATATGAGATGCCAGGGATCCAATCCTGGTTGGCCGTGTGCAAGACAAAAGCCCTTCCTGCTGTACAATCTCTCCACCCCCATGCTGTTTTCATTAGCAATATTACAGAAGTTTCTAGACCCTGTCTTAAGTCAACAGCAATTGTTAAAAAAAAACACAACAGTTTGTGGAAACAGGAATAAATTAACTCTTGAGATCTGGATTTAGAGCTTTGAAATGAAATTTTTTAAAGTGCTAGGCTATCTTGCTTTCCAAGCACATTAGAATAAGTTATTTTGTAAAGATAAAATATGTCAAAAAGAACAAAAGGGAATGCCCTGCCGCAGAGGCAGGGTGGGGTGGTGGGGGATGGGGTGGGGGTGGTGGGAGGGATACTGGGAACATTGGTGGAGGAGAATGGGCAATGGTGGAGGGATGGGTAAAGGATCACTGTATGACTGAAATGCAAACACAAGAGTTCATAAGTTTGTAACTGTACCTCATGACGATTTACTAATAAAATTTTTTTTTTTTTTTGGTTTTTGGGTCACACCCGGCGATGCTCAGGGGTTACTCCTGGCTCATGCACTCAGGAATGACTCCTGGCAGTGCTCAGGGGACCATATGGGATGCTGGGAATCAAACCTGGGTCAGCTGCATGCAAGGAAAACGCCCTACCTGCTGTGCTATCGCTCCAGCCTCCTAATAAAAATTTTTTTTAAAATTGGTTTTTTAAAAATTCTTTAAAAAAGAAAAGTAACTTAATATTTTGTCACAATCCCTAGACTTGAAAATTATCAGGGAAAAAATACAACCTCTATAATATAAAGAAAAAGAATGTAAGAATGGCTATTAGAACAATAAGCCTCCACCTGCCCCTTAGGACTATTAACAGGACTGCAGCTGCACACTGGAAGGAGCTTCCCGGGCAGTAATTATAAGGTGCTGATTCTAAAAACCCGCTAAGACAGACCAGCTTATCAGCAAAAATACCCATGCAAAGATACCCATACAAAAGCGCTTTTTTTCATACAGCAATAAAATTTAAAGTAGTGCTTGAATTTGTGTGCTTGCTCCAAACTTTATTTACATTTCAGATGCAGCTTTAGAATAAAACAGGACTGTCTTGGTGGCTAAGGGAAAAAGAAACTGGTGTAAGTGTGCACTAATGGGGCCGGAAAGAGAGAGAGAGAGAATACAGTGGGTAAGGCGCTTGTCTTGCATGTGGCCAATCTGGGCTCAGACCCCCACCCCACCACCACACGAGTCCCCCAAGTCCCACTTGGAGTGGTCCCTGAGCACAGCGTCAGGAGCAAGTCCTGAGTACAGCTGTGTCGGGCCCCAAAACAAAAAAAAATACCCAACAGAAGAAATTTTGCCAAAATGAGACACTTAAACTATTCCCCAAACCTGCTGTTTCATTTTCTAAAACTGATTAAACTTAAGAAAACACACACACACACACACACACACACACACAAATTAAAAAAATCTAAAACACAGTAAGAAATACATAAATGTTACCTTAAAACCAAACAAAAACTGTACCAAGGAGATACGGCTCAATGGCAAGACCCTGAGTTCAATCTGGCAGCATATGGCACCCCAGAACCTCTGGGAAGTGGGGGCCAGTGCCCCCTGAGCACTGCCAGACCGGATACTGCACTGTCGGGCCTACACGATCCCAAGCATTGCCGGGTGTGGCCCCTATAAAAAACAAAACTGAGGGGGGCCGGAGCGATAGCACAGTGGGTAGGGCGTTTGCCTTGCACGCGGCCCACCCGGGTTCGATCCCCGGCATCCCATATGGTCCCCCAAGCACCCCCAGGAGTAATTCCTGAGTGCAAAGCCAGGAGTAACCCCTGAGCATCGCTGGGTGTGACCCAAAAAGCAAAAAAAAAAAAAAAAAAAAACAAAACTGAGGGGCCAGAGTGAAGGTGCAACAGGTTGAGCATTTGCTTTGCCTCTGAGAGGCCCCAGTTTGATCCCCAGGGCTGCATGGTCCCCCTGGCACCTGGGCACAGCCCCTCAACACTGCCACCTGCAGTCCCAACCCCCTCCCCAACAACCAGTTAATGTTTATAATAGTGTCACGGGGGTGTCGGAAAGGTACTCAAACAGTCCTACAGAAAACACAGAATGAAAAGTGCAAGTATCTCCACTTCACTCCCCATAGTAATCAGGTTACTGATTTTCTCCTGCACGTCATTTGTCATTCGGTTTTAACTTACAAAGGAGATAACACACTAAACACATTCTGCAAGTGATTTCTTCCACCTGCAAATAAACTGGAACATCTCACTGTATCAGAACATCCAGACCCACCCTGAGCTTCCAACTCACGCTTAGCATTCCATTTTGTTTGTTTGTGTATTATCAATCATTCCCTTTAGCAATCCCGAGAATCAACATCTAGAAGTCTAGATTTTTCTTTCTTTTTTGGCTACAATGCACATTCCTAAAAATGTCATTTCTCATCGTCTTTCTGTGAGCGTATCTCTGCGGTGGCAGGATTCTCAGACGACCTGCAGAGGCTCCACCTCTATACTGAAAGGGGCTTATGAATCATTATGCTTTGTCAAAAAAAAAAAAAGTGGGGGGGAGTCTCCTGGGTAAGTCCAACTGATCTGAGAGTCAGCACTATTTTGAGAAATAATAATCTGAATTCTCTGAAACAGAGTTTTATATAATTTAATAGAATTGTTTCTCAGGCCACACCTAACACCCAACCTACTGTACTACAGCTCTGGCCCCCAACATTTTAGAAGCAGGAAATATAATTTTTTTCAGTATTTTATTTTCGCTATAAAAACACAAAAATTCTTTAGAGTACAAAATGATACTTAATGGGGATGGAGCAATAGTACAGGAGGGTATTTGCTTTGTGCACAGCCCACCCAGGTTCAATCCCCGGCATCCTATGTGGTTCCCTGAGCACCCCCAGGGGTGATTCCTGAATCCATAGCCAGGAGTAAACCCTGAGCATCACTGGGTGTGGCCCCCCCCCACAAAACCAAAACTAAACAAAAACATAATTAAATGTTTTCTTTTCTGAGGGTCATTTAGAGTATGCATCAGAAGTCTTACAGTATATATCAAAAACTAGTAATTCTCTTCTAAGAGTTTGTCCTAAAGATAAAAATCATATGATCATTCATTCAACAAATTAATTAAATCAATGTATTATTAGGTAATGTTCTGGGAAAATAACAATGAACAAACATACCCCTGGCAACTCACAACTTAAATTTGGTAACAGAAAGATAATAAACAAATATAGGAAAAACCATGTAAATTTGATATATTAAATATGTTTCAAAATTAGGTGTCAACAGAGACTATAAAAAATATGAGGGTTGAAAAGATGAGACTTTAATTTTGAGAAAGCAATCCAGGAAGAAAAGTTCTGAAGGAAACATTCTGAAGTAAGGATGTATACAACTTATAACAGCTTATAAATAAACATAGCTGGAAAAGCTAGAAACAAATGCAAAGGCTCTGGGGCAAGTTCTCCCAAATATTCCAAATAGTCCTCATACTGTATTGCATATTATATTAATAATTCCTCACAAAATTACTTGTAATTAGAAGCAACCTTGTTATATATATAATGGCACATTCATCAAGTGGTGTATTTTATGAAAAGCACGTGCTCCAGCCCTTTGAAATCATCTCCTTCACCCTCGGGAGAATAATGCAAAACAACCCCCTGCAGTAATGTTTCAGGGTCAGAGAGCTAATACAATGGGTAGGGTTCCGTCCAGGTTTGGCTCCAGCGTTCTGTATGGTCCCACGAACTTGGCCAGGAGTGATGCCTGAGCACGGAGGCAGTAGGAAGCCCTGAACACCTCCGGGTGTGCTCCTCTCTGCCCTCCACAAAAGCACTGCACTGCAGCACTGTTGTTCATCGATTTGCCCTAGCGGGCACCAGTAACATCTCCATTGTGAGACTTGTTGTTACTGCTTTTGGCATATCAAATACTCCACGGGTAGCTTGCCAGGCTCTGCCATGTGGAATGGGATACTCTTGGTAGCTTGCTGGGCTCTCCGAGAGGGATGGAGGAATCGAACCCGAGTTAGCTTTGTGCAAGGCAAACGCCCGACCCGCTGTGCTATCACTCCAATCCACCCTCCACAAAAAATAAATAAAATTTATTTTAATTTTATTCATTATTAATTATTTTATTATAAAATTAAAATATTTTATTAATTTATGTTTAATTAATTATAAATTTAGAATTAATAAATTTAAATGTAATTTATTTTAAATCACGTTTAAAAATATTTAATTTTTACTTATTTATTTGGAATCATACTCTACAATGCTCAGGGGCTGCTCTTGGCTTTCATCACTTCTGCTGGTGTTCAGGGGACCATCTGTGGTGCCGGGGACAGAACTGAGGTCAGCAGCACACCAGACAAGCGCCCCACCTCCTGGACTATCACTCCAGCCCTCAGAAATACTAAATGACTTGGAAAATTTTACTATGTAAAGTAAGAATGCATTAAACAGCCCATATGATTCCAATTATATTTTAAATATACACACATCTATGAACTATTTCATTATATAAACAGAAAAGAGCAAACTCTATCCAAAGTAGTCAGTAAAAGTTATTATCTTTGGGTGGTATGCTTGTGGAGAATTTTAAAAATCTCTTTTTAGATATCCCTGTCTGGTTTGTTTTGGGGCCACACCCAGCGGGGCTCAGGCTTTAACTCCTGGCTCTGTGCTCAGGGATCATTCCTGACAGGCTCGGGGGGACCATATGGAACGCAGGGGATTGAATCCAAGTTGACTTGCGTGTAAGGCAAATCGCCCTAACCACTCTACTATCCGCCCTCATCCCAAGATGTATTAGCTTATAAGCATGGGGGAACCTCCAAACATTCACTTTCAAGTTACATGTTTTAAAAGGTAGAATCCTGGTTTTTACCAGGAAAAAGGAAAAAACATTAGGGCCACAGATGTGGGCCATGTGTGAGACCCTCGGGTCAGTCCCCAACACTATAACAAAAACAAAGGCACAGGAAACATTTGAATCCCATTAGTGTCCTTTTTGCGTGATTCACTTTGGCTCTGGCTGAACAGTAATTGAAAGGGCACTGGGCAAGCAGTCATACTTACATTCTTGCTTGAAGGTGAAATATTCTGTTAGATGCCTGCATTCATGATTTCCTCGAAGCAGAAACAATGTTTTGGGATAATTAATCTTTAAACTCCATAAGTAGAGCACACACTACAAGACAAATACAAAGATAACATTTTATCTGTGACTATAATCATGCATGAAAGTCATTTTCTGTAAAAATCTGATGACTCATCATAATGGCCATGTCCCTGTTACTGCCAAGTTGAAACATGAACCCTTCCAACTTTTGAATGTCCCCTAGAATCTCACAGGCATACAAAGCAGCCTGTATAGCAATCTTCCCTCAATTTTTATGATCCATATTCTATGCAAATATTTAGAACTCTGTAACAAAGAAGCCCAGTCTTTTTGTTTGTTTGTTTGTTTTTTGGGTCACACCTGGTGATGCACAGGGGTTACTCCTGGCCCTGCACTCAGGAATTACTCCTGGCGGTGCTCAGAGGACCATATGGGATGCTGGGAATCGAACCTGGGTTGGCTGCGTGCAAGGCAAATGCCCTCCCCGCTGTGCTATTGCTCCAGCCCCAGAAGTCCAGTCTTTAAGCCCATATTTTATTTAGCAGAGAAATACTTGAGATCATTCTACTACATCAGGAATCAGGCAAATACACCCCCTATCTCCACTAGTGTTCAACACTCTACTAAGTGCATTAGCCAAGGAATTAGATGAATAGTTAGAGACTGAAGAATAATAAAAGAAAAATATATTTGCAGAGAGAATACCTAAGAACCTCTAGGGAAAAAAAAAGGGATAAAACAAACACATGAGCCAGACAGATAGTACAAAGGTTAAGACACTTGCCTCACACATAGCTGCAGCTTCAACACTGGTTCAAATCCTGGCACGCCATATAGTCCCCTGAGTACCCCCAAGCATGGCCCCCGAGCCTAAATGCCAGCATGTTCCCTGAGCACTAAGTCAGGAATGCCTCACTTAATTCCCCCCCAAAACCCACTCAAGTAAGAACAGTCTTCAGTATGATGACGGGATATAAAATTAATAGCAAAATCAATAACCTGCATACCCACAGATAATAAATAGGACAAGATCAGTGACAGAGAAAACTGTCTTAATAGTGATCAAGAAAAGAGTAAGCACATATGAATAAATTTAATAAGAAATGTACAAAAACTCATTTTTTTTTTGCAGGAAAAATGCCAGGAAACATTTTGAACACTCTTGGAAAGACAGCAGTAGACAAAAATTGGAAAGCTATTCCCTACTCTTGGGAGGATGACTCAACATCAAAATATTACAGTTCTTCCTAATTTAATTTATAAACATCAAATCCAATAAAAATACTAACAAACTCCATTAGGGAATTAGGCAAGTTGATGCTAAAATACATATAAAAAATGAACATTCAGGAACAGTCAGAAAAGACACTGAAAAAACAAAAATTATGAGGGCACTATCCCTACCAAATATTACAACATATAATAAAAGATTCTATGGGGCTAGAGCAATAGTACAATGCGTAGGCCAACCAGGATTCAACCCCTGGCATCCCATGTGGCCACCCAAGCTGGCCAGGAGTAATTCCTGAGTGCAGAGCCAGGAGTAACCCCTGAATACTGCTGGGTGTAGCCCCAAATGCAAAATAACAATAATAATAATAATAGAAGTTAATACAAGAACTGTTTTCTTTACTCTCCTTGGATGCACTGCCTTTTTCTCTGCCAATTTGAAAATGATGCATTTTTATTTTAATTTTTGATAAATTATACATATCACAACTGGTATTTGTATTTCTTACGATCTTTAAGAGTCATATCTTTTTACACACACATACACACATACAATACATGCACCTCAATACTCTATCATTTAGTGTTGCTGGTCCCCCCCATCTTGTTCATGTCAACTCAACTTTTAATTTTGCTGGTGAGACAGCGAAGACTCCTACTTTTGTTGCTGTTGAGTTTTGGGGAAACACCTGGTGATGCTTAGGGACTACTCTCAGATTAGTGCTCAAGTTTGGTCCAGGTGGTACTTGGAGGTTGGGGGGCTATGTCATGTTGAGAATGGGACCTGGGGCTCCTGCATACTCTCCGGCCTAAAGGTGGACGCCTGCAAGCCTCTGGAAACAACATTAATGTCAACTGAAAAGTACAAAAGCTTGTGTTCCTACTTAAAGAACCTTATTTAATACAGACTGTTGATAACATTAACATTGGGTCAAAGCCAACACTAACATAATTCATACCTTAGAAAACTTATCTAACATGTGTACTTTTGCCTTAGACATACCACAGCCTTCCTGCATTTAGAAACACCAGATAAATATCATCACTATGCTTAGGACCCATTTTAAATAGTGAAAAATCACTAAAAAGAAAAAAAAATGTGAGGAGAGACAAAAAAAAAAAGGTGAGAGGAGTTAGGAAAGGGTCCTTGTTTACAGTATGAGAGCTGCAACGAGAAGGTAGAATACTGGGGAGATAGCTCAAAGGACTAGAGTGCAAAGCCTCAAGTTTGATCCCTGGCACTGCATGCTGTGGCCCCGGTGGCCCCTGGACCCTGCTGGGCCTGAGCAGCACAGCATCTGGCCCAGGTAGCCAATATAACTGGAACCCTTGGACCCGGAGCACTGCCTACAGGGACCCTTAGCAGAAAAGAAAAATGGAATTGTCTCTCCGCTGAGAACAAGCACATCCAATGACTCAGAGTTTCCACTGCCCCGGGCACACCCAGGAAACACTGTGGACACTGATTTGGGAGTGACAAGTAACTTTCAGCAACATGCACATAAGCAAATACAGAATCTACAACTAATGAAGATCAGCTCTATAGACTAACCTTAAAATATAGATATCTCACATGAAGTCTCAAAAAAAAAATAACAACCCACAAGCAACAACCGCTGGGATGAGAAACAAGTAAGGAAATAATCATAGCGGAGAGCTCATACAAAGCAGAAAGTAACCCATAGCTCAAGCAAATAAAAATAATCAAAATTAGAGAATGCAATTCAACAAATGGCGAGTGCATCCTTTCAAGTACATATGGGATAGTCACCAAAGTCTGCTAGGTAACTGCATGGAAGTTTTCATAAATTCCAAAGCGCTGACCTCCTGCTGACTGCGCCCCCATCCCACAGGTGAGGCATGCCTCCTGCTGACATCAAGGGGCCTACTCCAGGAACTGGAGGCTGAGCCCCTCCCAGCAGCCTACAAACCTGACCTGCACCGTCTTAAGGGTCTAAACCACAGCTCCTGCGGTGACAGACCTACTCAGCAAATTACATGCTGCGCACAGTTACGCTTCCTGCCATTCTGTGAGGACAGGCAGAGAAGAAAGACAGCAACCTTCTGGCTAATCCCTCAGTATCTTTCCAGGGATTAGCCTTTCAGGACTCACCCCAACACAGCAAGAACACTAGAAAAACAATAGGGAAAACATGTAGAAGCCCACCAAGTTCAAAGAGCAAAAGTATCATCGAAGAAGTAAACAAGGTCGAGCAGCTCAGTAAATCCTCAGGCAGTGTCTTTAGTGACACCATACCGAGGAAGACCAAGGAGCTCAGAGAAATAGCACACACAGGTCGCAAAGCACAGGAAAATATGAGTTGAAATGAAAAAAAATTATAATCAGAAGGAACAGAGATGAAGAGCATGACAGGTGGTATTTAAAAACTCCATCGCAGCTCTGAGTAGCAGGATAACAGCAGCTGAGCAGAAGATCAAAGTGCTCCAAGGGGAGAAGGAAGAAACAACTAGGAAAGGGCAGAAGGTGGAAGATAGCCTGAGAAGAAATGAACAGCACAGCAGAGACCTGCAGGGTGAGTTCAAGAGGAATCATCAGGGTCCCTGAAGAACAGGAAAGGAAACGTTAGGGAGAAACAATAGCTACAGAAATCAGTAAGAATTGCCCAGAGCTGAGGATTACAGGCACCGAGATCCAAAAGTCTGAAGAGTCCCAGTGAAAACAGACTCAATTAGGAAAAATCCAAGACATATTTTATTCAAAACGACAAAAGGCAAAGATAAAGACAGAATATGAAAGCAGCAAGGTCAAAGAAGGGAAGCCCACAGGATGTACGGCAGGTCCATCAAATGAGACTGTATAGAGCCAGGAGAGTATGGGAGAATATCGCACAAAAACTCATCGAAATGAATGCCACGAATGCTCTATTCAGATCTGGAGGTACCATACAGAGCCTCAAGGACAGACAAAAGCTTGGGGAAGTCACAGCCTTGAAACCGGTTTTGCAAGTGCTAAGAGAGCTCCTTTAAAGGACAAGAGAAACTTGCCCTCGTGTGGCATTGAGCACTAAAGGTGCACATGGGTGTCCTCTCCTAGGTGAAGAAAGATTAAAAACATATCAACCAGTCATCACAAATTGACTTGTATTGATTTATTTTCTGGTAATTCAATTTGCTTTTCCTTTAAGTTATTGCAGCAGGTAATCTGAAATAAACTTGTTAAATGCCTGCCAAGGGCAAGGGAGCCGGCTGGAAGGTGAGAGGGAACCTGGGCACACTGGTGGAGTGAATGGGACACTGGTGGTGGGATTGGTGCTGGAACACGGCATGCCTGAAACAGTTCTATTATGAACAACTTTGTAAATCACAGTGTCTTAATAAAAAAAATTAAACAAATTCCAAAGAATTAGTATTATTCAGATCATGTTCTCTGATCAAAGGACATTTTAACTCTAAAATTCACACACACACACACACACACACACACACACACACACACGACCACAAAAAAATTCCTTCACTATCCTAGCATTAAACAAAATTTCTGCTTGCTCGTTTTTGTTTTAGGGTCACATCTGGTGGTGCTCAGGGCTTACTCCTTGCTCTGTGCTCAGTGATCACCCCTGGGAGTGCTCAGGAGTCATAATGTGTGTTGGGGATTGAATGAGGGTCAGCCACAGGAAAGGCAAGTGTACCTGCTGTACTATCTTGCTGGACCCTGAAAGAGGATCTTTTAAATGTAAAATGCTGAATGATATTGGAAACAAGACATGTTAAATTCCGTGGCGTTCAGATAAAGCAGAGCTCATAGGGCAATGCACAGTGACAAGCACACTTATTTCATAAAGCTAAATGTACATGCTTGAGGAGCTGGAGCAACAGCACAGGGGGTAGGACGTTTGCCTTGCATACGGCCGACCCGGGTTCGATTCCCAGCATCCCAGATGGTCCCCTGAGCACCGCCACGAGTAATTCCTGAGTGCATGAGCCAGGAGTAACCCCTGTGCATAGCTGGGTGTGATCCAAAAATCAAAATAAATAAATAAATGTATATGCTTGCTTATGTTTAACCTATTTTGGAAGGTCATGGTAGAAATTCTTTCTTTTTTTTTTTTTTTTTTGCTTTTTGGGTCACACCGGCGATGCACAGGGGTTACTCCTGGTTCTACACTCAGGAATTACTCTTGGCGGTGCTCAGGGGACCATATGGGATACTGGGATTTGAACCCGGGTCGGCCGCGTGCAAGGCAAACGCCCTACCCACTGTGCTATCACTCCAGCCCCTAAATACAATGTCTTTTTTTTTCTTTTTGGGTCACACCCGACGATGCACAGGGGTTACTCCTGGCTCTGCACTCAGGAATTACCCCTGGTGGTGCTCAGGGGACCATATGGGATGCTGGGATTCGAACCTGGGTCGGCCTCATTCAAGGCAAACGCCCTACCCGCTGTGCTATCGCTCCAGCCTCGGTCATGGTAGAAATTCTTAGGCTGTTTTGCTTTGTTTTGTTTTGGGGCCACATCTGGCATTGCTCAGGGCATACTCCTGGCTCTGTATTCAGGAATTATTTCTGGTGGGGCTCGGGGGACCATTTGGGTTGCCAGGGATCAAACCTTGGTTGGCCATGTAAAAGACAGGTGCCCTCCCCGCTGTACTATAGCGCTGGTCCCCAGAGTAGAAGTTCTTAAATATGACTGCAGACTAGAACAGCTACATAGAATAGCTACATACATGCAGACTAGAATAGACTGCAGACTAGAACAGCTACATAGAATAGCTACATACATGCAGACTAGAATAGACTGCAGACTAGAATAGCTACATAGAATAGCTACTAGAATAGGGAGAATGAAGAGGTTCTCCCTCCCTCCCTTCTTTCTTCCTTTCTTTTCCTTCCTTTCCTTCTTCCTTTCTTTTCCTTCCTTCCTTTCCTCCTTCCTTCCTTCCTTCCTTCCTTCCTTCCTTCCTTCCTTCCTCCCTTCCTTCCTTCCTTCCTTCCTTCCTTCCTTCCTTCCTTCCTTTCTTTCAGGCCTGGACTTAATCCTGGCTCTGCACTCAGGAATTATGCCTGGCAGTGCTCAGGGGCCATATGGGATGCCAGGGATCAAACCTGGGTTGGCTGTGTGCAAGGGAAGTGCCCTATCCACTGTACTATCACCCCAACACCAAGTAATTAGAGAAATATTCACTAAAACCCGAGTAAGATACTAGAAAGTAGTAGGAACCCGGCGGCTTCCTGAAACTCAGGCTCCTTCTGAGGCCTGAGCCGCCCGAGACCGGCCTGTCCCTGGCGTCACCCGCACCTTCCCCTTCTCACGGTTCTCCAGTCTTGTTTGGCTGGACTGCCTGATCTGCTCCTGTCTCAGAGCATCTACTCTCTGTCCCCTCTACCTGGAAAGGGCCCCCCCCCCCCCACTGCCCCCAGTTCCGAGGTGGCTCATTCCTTCAAGTCACTGAAGTCCCTGTTCAAATGTCACCTTCTAAGACAGGCCCTCCCCAGCCACTCTGTCTAAATCAGAACTCACAGACCCATCCACACGATTAGCCCACTTCGGTTTTCAGCCAGTAACAAATATATCATCATTTCCTCTCACTGGAGACCACAGCAAGGGACTTGGCTTTGTTTATTCATCTCGACTCCCACAGAACTTAACACTATTTCTCAACACAGGTACTATATTTTGTTTGTATGTTTCTTTTTTTTTTCTTTTTGGGTCACACCCGGCGGTGCACAGGGGTTACTCCTGACTCTGTACTCAGGAATTACTCCTGGCGGTGCTCGGGGGATCATATGGGATGCTGGAAATCAAACCCAGTTCGGCCGCGTGCAAGGCAAATCCTACCCGCTGTGCTATTGCTCCAGCCCTCTGTTTCATTTTTGAGCCACCCCCCCAGCTGGTGCTCAGGGTCTACTCTATGCCCTGTACTGGGGGTGCTCCTAACAGCGCTCAAGGGTCACTCCCAGCAGGGCTCAAGAGACCTGGGACAAAACCTGAGCCTCCTGCACACAAAACATGTGCCCTTTGGGGTGGGCCCCTCAAAACAGGATGGGCTGCATCCCTGAACCCTTCTCAACTACCATGTGGGTATTCATTTATATATCATTGTCCATAATTACCAGTACATCTGTGGTGGAATTTCTCAAAAAGAAATTGCTCGCTCTGAATATATGTATATTTTTAGAGAGATGATACAAAGTAAAATTTTAAAACTTAAATCATAAACACATATATAAATAAACTTAGGAGTTTTTTTCTTCTATTTTTGGTTGACATTCATTTTCAACATATTGGTTTGCACAAAGTATCCCCAAATCACATTAAGTTTATATATTAACCACTTTCTCTTTCTCTACTTTTCCAACCAAGACCATGATATTTATTTTCATTTTTTTTTTTGTTTTTGGGTCACACCCGGCGATGCACAGGGGTTACTCCTGGCTCTGCACTCAGGAATTACCCCTGGCCATGCTCAGGGGACCATATGGGACGCTGGGATTCGAACCCGGGTTGGCCGCGTGCAAGGCAAACGCCCCACCTGCTGTGCTACTGCTCCAGCCCCTTCTTTTCATTTTTCTGTCTTTATTTCTGCCTCCTAAAGACTGGCTCACCCTTTTTAGACCACAAATGGCAGTGCTCAGGGCTTACTCCTGGTTCTGAGCTCAGGGATCACTTCTAGCAGGGCCCTATGGGGGTACAGGGATCAAATCTGGGTTGGCTATGTGTAAGGTCCTACCTGCTAGTATATCTACCTCTCCAGCCCCTAGCTAACCATTTTTCAACAAATGAGAATAAGAAAGGTAAAAACCATACTCATCCCACAATATAATTTGGTTTATATACCTCTTAGTCTTACAAGTTTTATTTATATTATATATCAGTACATAATTATTCAATAATCTTGCATAATTTCAAGTCCATGATCAGCAGAACTGTTCATACACTGAATTACTTCTCCATTTCTATGTGAATTGATTTCTAACCCTGCCTCAAAAATAATTTTTGTATATCAAAAAACTGTTTTATCAGATAATATGGACACTTCTCCAAAAACTAGAAATTCAGCTTCATATGACCCAGCAATTCTAATTCTTGGCATCTATCCCAAGGGCCCAAAATGTATTTAGAAAAGACATTTGCATTCTATGTTCACTGCAGCCCTATTCACAATAGCCAAAATTTGGAAATAACCCAAGTGCCCAAGAACAGATGTCTAGATAAAGAAATTGTGGTATGTAAACACAATGGAATACTACTTGACTGTAAGGAAAGATGAAATCATGCTATTTGCTGCTGGATGGGTGGATCTGGAGAGTATCATGCTGAGTGGAGTTAGACGGTGGAGACAGACCCAGAATGATCTCATCTGTGGGATATAACAAAAACAGTAGCAGAATAATAATTACCCAAAGACAACAGAAACAGAACTCCAGTAGGATGCAGACCACAGGGGAGGGAAGGGAGGGTTGTATGGAGAGGACGGTGCTAAGACAGAGGTGGAGGGATATTCAAGGTCAGGGAAAAGGGGCCAGGAGGACTGGTCAATGGCTGGAGATTACCACAAGGGTGTGGGGGACAAGAGGGTAGTCAGGACAGAAGAGGGTCCTTTATGACAACAGTAGTTGGAAATAATCACTCTGGACAAGAACTGAGTGCTGAAAGCAGGTAAAGGGATATACAGGATAACCTTTCAGATCTATATTGCAAGCCATAATGTCTAAAATGAGAGAGAACAAAAAGAGGAGAGAGAGAGAGAGAGAGAGAGAGAGAGAGAGAGAGAGAGAGGAAAGGTGCCTGCCATAGAGACAGGAGGGGGTTGGGGTGGCCTGGAGGGGCAGGAGGGAAACTGGGGACACTGGTGCTGGGAAGTTACACTGGTGGAAGGATGAGTGCTGGAGCACGAGCACTGCATCACTAAAATCCAGTCGTGAACAGCTTTGTAGTGCTCTATCTCACAGCGAGTCAAGTAAAAATGAAAAAGCAGTGGAGGAAGGTGGTCACTCTGGGGGGAGTGCCGAGCTGGAAACCTTATAAATAACAGTAATGTGAATGACACTGCCAAAATAAAACTGGCTGTCAGTTTTAAAACTGGAGACAGGTGGGGTGGGAGGAAAACTAGGACCACTGGTGGAAGGAAGTTGACAATGGGACTCGGTTGCTATTGGACACTCGATTATGAATAACTCTGTAAATCACAGTGCCTTGAAAACAATTTAAATTGATATGTTAACATGGATATCAACTGACATCAGATAATAAATATTTTCCTGTACTGGCTCTTATTCTATGTTGAAAATACTCCTCTTTTTGTTCGTGTTTTGGGCAGCACCTGGCTCTGCACTCAGGAATCAAGTGGGGCTTGTGGTATCACATGGGTGCCAGGGACTGAACCCGGGTCAGCTGCACGCAAGGAAAGAGCTTTGCCTGCTGCCGTGTGTCTCTGGCCCCCAAAGTATTCCCTCTTAAATTTTTATCTTAATGAAAAAATCAATGAATGGAAATGAAACTGTAATTCACCCTAACAGATAAAATACATTGCAATAGGTGAAAATGAAGCAGAAATCTCATCAGGTTCAAAGAAAGGTGAAACTTTAATATTCTGTTTTATCAGTATACTTGGATTAGCCCTCGAGTGCTGATCAAAGCATACACTACTTCAGAAAAATCAATGCCAATGTTTGCTCAGGTCATGTGAAAAAGCATCATACCTTAAATTTTAACACAGGCTCTCAGACAGGGGCCAGAGATGTGGTTCAGTGGAGAGTAGGTGCCTCACACATGCTTGAGGGTTAGTCCCTGATACTACAAAGAAACTCGTGCATTTGTTGAGAAATTATTAAGTATGGAAAGAAACTAAAATGAAACAGGGTTCCACAAAGATAACGTGGTAATTTGTACCAAAAGTCTTAAAAATGCTCACCCTGGGGGAAGACAAACATGTGATTTCATGCGATTTCACTTATATGTAGTGAACTAGATAAACTTGGACTACAAGACCAATTGAAAGGGAAGGAAGAAGAGAACTGGGTAAGTCAATACAAGGGGAAACGTTAGAAAAATGACTGAACTAGACTTTCCGTGGTCAACTTTAACATAGTATATTTATACATACTGATTTTCAATAACACCACTTAAAACGTATGTGATGTTACAATGCAATGTTACAGTGGTTTTTAAAAAACTTCCATGATCATAGGGGCCGAAGCAAAAGCACAGAGGGTAGGGCGCTTGCCTTGCATGCAGCTGACCCGGAGTCAATCTCTGGCATCCCGTGCGGTCCCCCACGCCTGCCAGGAGTGATCTCTGGGTGCAGAGCCACAACTGAGCGCTGAACATCATTGGGTTTGCCTCCTTACCCTCCGAAATAACATGTCCTTGGCCAGAGAGAGATCCCAAGGCTGGAGCACATGCTTTGCATGCGGGAGCCTGAGTTTGACCTCTGGCACTGCCTGGTCCTTTGAGAACCACAGGCATGATCCTGAGCACAGAGCTGTGAGCAGCGCCCAGCACAGTCAGGTCAGGTCTGGCCCAAGCAACAACAAAAATAGTTGAGACCCTTACCCAGTCATTTCATCAAGAATCTGATGTGGGGGCTGGAGCAATAGCACAGCAGGTAGGGCGTTTGCCTTAAATGCGGCCGACCTGGGTTCGATTCCCAGCATCCCATATGGTCCCCTGAGCACCGCCAGGAGTAATTCCTGAGTGTAGAACCAGGAGTAACACCTGTGCATTGCCGGGTGTGACCCAAAAAAGCAAAAAAAAGAAAAGAATCTGATGTGAAGAGATACAGTAATGTTATCCAAGACAGATTTAAAAGGATGTTACTCGGGAGACATGGCTGAGTGGGAGAATATAGGCCATCCTCAGCACCGAACAGTAGCTGCAACAATAAGCAGAATAAAAATGTCTGGAAATTATTTTGTTTATTATTCTTATTCTTATTCTTATTATTATTGCAATAGTTGTGGAAGCCACACACAATGCATAAGCTTGGGTGCCAGGAATCAAACCCAGGGCCTCACATATGTAGTTCTATGCTCTATCACTTAAGTTTCATCCCCAGTCCTAGAAAATAAGCGTGAATCAGTACAGTGATGTTACATCCAATAAGCTTTCACTTAAGGGGTAAAGACACTGAAATATCTCATGTACAAAGATGTCCAGAAGCCGAGATCTACTGTAACCAGCTCAACAACCAATGTGTAAACAAACTATGGTACGTCTACACAATGGAATACTATGCAGCTGTCAGAGAAGATGAAGTCATGAAATTTGCTTGTAAGTGGATAGACATAGACAGTATCATGCTAAGTGAAATGAGTCAGAAAGAGAGGGACAGACATAGAATTACTCACTCATTTGTGGAGTATACAATAACGTAATATGAAACTAACACCCAAGGACAGTAGAGACAAAGCCAGGAAGATTGCTCCATGGTTGGAAGCCTGCCTCATGAGCTGGGCATTTGCAATACATTATCTGTATTGAAAACCATGATGTCCATAAGTAGAGAGAGAGTAAGAGGGAAACTGTCTGTCACAGAGGCAGGGGTGGGATGGGGGTGGCAGGAGGTATGCTGGGAACATGGGTGGAAAATGTGCAAAGGTGGAGGGACGGGTGTTCAATCATTGTATGGCTGAAACTCAATCATGAAAACTTTGTAACTGTATCTCCCGGTGATTCAATGATTAAAAAAACAACAATCAGTGTCACTTAGCAGCAAGCAGGGTCAGCTTTCTTACAGTGCCTCCTCATGGGTACAACATCATGTGACAGTATCCCATCCCCCATCTCAAGGACTGGGGCTCCAAAAGCTTTACTTCAGGGACAGAGAAATAGGACAGGGGGTGAGGTGCTTGCCAGGCTTGTAGCCAGCTCCTGTTTTGGTCCCCAGCACTGTACTCGGTCCCCTGAGCATCACCAGGAGCGATTCCTGGGCACAGAGTCAGCAGGAGTCCCTGAGCAATGCCATCTATGGCCCAAAAGCGAACTTTTGCTAAAAAATTTTTTTTTTTCACTCTGACAGTCTTTCACCTAGAAATAAAATATTTCCAAATACACAAAAACAACAAAGCAAATACATGCCGCAGAGTTTCCTCTGTGTATTATGAACCAACCAGAAGCCCGTTTATCTCTAGAACAATCACTGGTGACGGGGAATGAATGCTGTGCCTAGCTCAGACTGTCCAGAATCCACTCCCTGGGGCTGAGGGAAGGGTCTCCTTTCACTATAATCAAAGATTCTCTCTGAACCGTCAATCCCATTGATCAAAACAAAATTGGGGTTGGGATAAGGAAGATTAAAAAAAAGGTAAACAATACTCTCTACACACCCAATTATGTAACAATATTGGAATAGTAAATTCTATAATTTATTTGTACCATTAGCCATAACCTTGGAGAAATTTTAATTATAGTGAAAAATACTTTCAATACATTGTTGAGTGTGGGAGGAACTCCAAAAAGGAATATACAAAATTATTTCAACTTTTAAATTATATATGTATATATACATGGACATATGTACACATACACACATATGGGCTGGAGTGAAATACAGTCCAAAACTCCCCCCAAAATAATGATAAGAATTCCATTACCTTACTTTCATCCATTTGACAAAAAGCATATTCATGGTTATCAAAAATGATGATGAAAAATTGTTATTCTAGCACACACTCGTGTCAAAACCAAGTTTTATGGTCTATAGAAGCTTATCATCTAAGTGGTTCATCGGTAAATGACTGGGAAGAGTCACGTGTATGGCTGAATCATTGGACATTAAAGGAAGTTACATGCTGTAGTAAGCTGGAGAGACAGCACAGCGTGTAGAGTGTTTGCCTTGCATGCAGCCGACCTGGGTTTGATTCCTACATCCCTCTCGGAGAGCCTGGCAAGCTACCGAGAGCATACTGCCCATATGGCAGAGTCAGGCAAGCTCCGTGTGGTGAATTCGATATGCCAAAAACAGTAACCACAAGTCTCACAATGGAGACGTTACTGGTGCCCGCTCGAGCAAATCGACAAACAATGGAACGACAATGTTACAGTGCTGCATGCTATGGTTGTGATTTTTGCATTAGGCTTTCACATAATTTTATCTTTCTTAGATAGAAGCTTGGACTCTGGGCTGGGGAAATGGTCGCAGGGGCTAGAGTATAGGCTGCGCATGCAAGAGCCCCAGGTCCCATCTCTGGCACATTATTCCCCAAGCACCAGGAGCACAGTCAGGAGTAGCCCTTGAGCACGACCCAAAAAAACAACTAAAAAAAAAAAACTTAGACTTCAAATCTAATCATTTTTTCTTGCCAAAATTCAAAACATGTAAAACTTAAGTAGTGGGTTTTCATCAGCTTTACTAACTAGAATCATTCTTTCCCCTTCGATGAAGGAAGGTACCACGAGCAGTAGCATCAGGACTCAGCCCCACGACAAGCTAAGTGGCTCCTGGCTCTCTGTATGAGAATGATCCAGCCCAGCTGCTTATGGCCTTAAAATTAAAGAACCCAAACCCTGTTTAGGGAGAAGAGCAACTTATGTCATTCATGTTCAGCCAATACACTTTCCTCAAGGAGGAAAGGTTAGGAGACACTGGGCTTATCTGCATGACTCAGTTAATAAAGCCTTCCATAGAATCCTAGAGAACACCGTTTACAAAGGAATGTCAGGTTTTGTACTGGCTAAAATTGGGAAGAAATTTTAATATCAATGAAAGCATTTACTGCTTTAATTATGAAAAGGAACGAAGTTAATAAACTCAGGGTTCTCATTTCCATTTCTTCTACTAAACAATGGGAAGCATTTCCAACAATAATTGGACCGACCCAGAACACTCGGTTGGGTCTTTACCTCTATACTGAAATAGCCCCTGTCCACGTAGTCGCCCAGGAAGAGGTAGCGTGTGTTATTTGGTGACCCTCCGACTTCAAACAACTTCATCAGGTCAAAGAACTGTCCATGAATGTCACCACACACTAGAAGAAAGAGAAATTAGAGTGAGGTAAAAATTTTGTCTCAAAGGGGCCTGAGCGATAATACAGTGGGTTGGGTGCTTGCCTCGCACACAGCTGACCCGGGTTCCAGACCCTGCATCCCATTATGGTTCCCCAAGTCCACCAGGAGTAACCCCTGAGCACAGAGCCAGGAGTAAGCCCTGAGCACAGCTGAGTACACTCCTTCCCCCCAAAAGATTATGCCTTCAGGACACTTCGCCCACCCAGAAGGATCACAGTGTCACTTCTCACTGTGGCCACTTTGCCCTTTGGCTGAAATGCCCCATAACTGGAGTTAATTTATCAACCCAGGGTATAGCCCCGCTCAAGACATTACACGTTTCTTCAATGACCAACAAGCATCTCACACAATCCTGACTGTCTCAGAATTCCTAAAAAACGATTAGACGCCTTAGTCTGGCTGTGATCTTTTCTCACCATGCAAAGACTCCCCGTACCTGTGACCGGCGCGTCCACCTCTATCATCGTATTCTCCTCTCTCAGGATGGCAGCTCCATCATTGATAATCTTTAAGGCCACCTCCTCTTCCAAGCGCCCCTCCTTCACCAAATGGTTTTTCAAAACATCAATTTTAGGTTTCCCATTCTCAAACACTTCCTTCAAAGTCAGCCGCTGAGTTGGAGGAAAGGGCACAGCTAGAAAGAGAAAGAAAAATTAATTTAAGATATTTACATGTTTATTTAAAAAAACAACTATAAACATCTTTTAGGTAACAAACTGAACCTAGCAAGTGACCACCCTCACGGCACACTCAGAGCGCCAGAATTACCGGGGGAAACACTCAAAGCTGGTCTGGATTACACATGAACAATTCTCATTTTTATTTCACTGGGGTGGGGGCCCTCCCGCAGGGCACGCAGGAGGCCCAGAGCCCCTCCTGGCAGTTACCAGCCAACCAGAGCAGCAGTTCAAAGTGAAGGGCTGAGGGGCTGGAGCAATAGCACAGTGGGTAGTGCATTTGCTTGGCACGCAGCTGACCCGGGTTCGATTCCCAGCACCCCATAGGGTCCCCTGAGCACTGCCAGGGGTAATTCCTGAGTGCAGAGCCAGGAGTAACCCCTGTGCATCACCGGGTGTGACCCAAAAAGCAAAATGATGATGATGATGATGATGATGATAATAATAATAATAATAAGTGAGGGTCTGAGGACACTGAGCTGGTGGTGGTACTTGAGGGGGCTCCCGGGCTACACCTGGGCAATGCTCCGGGGGCCATGTGGTGCTAGGGGTGGCGCCAGTGTTGGCTGCCCAAGGCACGTCCCTTAATCCTTGTACTATCCACCCGCTCAATTCTAATATTTTTTAAAGTCACAGTCACAATGACTGAAAAAAGATGCATATTTAAATATGAATGCACTTTCATATGGACATTTGGAAAAGGCTTGGAGAAACTGACCTGGCAAATAAACGAACAATGATACAGGGGCTAGAAAGATTTGAATATATCTACAGAAAAGGTATGGAAAATGAAACCTTGGTTAAATAAAATGAAGGGTTAAGTGGCACTTATTTCTTCCAAAGAACTGACTGAAAGAAACCACGTGCTGGGCAAGAGAAACAGTACAGCAGGTAAAGTGCTTGCTTTGCACACAGTGGGCCTGGGTTCTATCCCTGGCACCACCAGGAGTGATCCCGAAGCACAGAGCAAGGAGTGAAAGAGGGAGGAAGAGGAAGAGGAGAAGGAAGAGATGGAGAAGGAGAAGAAAGGAAGAGGAGGAGGAGGAGGAGAAGGTGTAATAGGAGGAGGAGGAGGACAACAACCCCAAAATAAAACACCCCCCAAAACCAAAACGTCTCCTATGTCAGGGTCTTACGTGGAATGACGGTACAGAGGGTGGGGTGCCTGCCTCACACATGGCCCACCAGGACTCAATACTGGCACCTTATATGGTCCCCGGAGCTCCTCAGGAGTGATCACTGAGCACAGAGCTAGGAGTAACCCCTGAGTAACACCAGGTATGACCCCAAAACCAAAATAAATAAATAAATAAATATAAAAGTAAAGCTTTATGGGAAGCCTTGTGATTCTCAAGCTGTGGCTTGACTTATTTTGACAACTGAAACCTTATTGAAGGGGGAGAAGTGGCTCAGGAGCACACTTGCCGTGTGCACACAGCCACAGCTTCAAGCCCCAGCACATCATAGAACATTAAAAACCTTATTTTGAAAGTGGTACTAGCTATCCAACTACTAACTGGAAGCCAGTTTACCCAAGACAGGCCTAGCCTTCACTGATGCACCTAACATGGTTCAGCGTCTCTAGTCACTCTCAAAGGTGCCCCAAACAGGGGCCAGGGATAGTGGCTTAAGACAGAGCACGTGGCAGCACAGAGCAGGAGTAAGCCCTGAGCATCCCCGGGAGAGGTGGGAGGGACGGAGGAAGGAAGGAAGGAAGGAAGGAAGGAAGGAAGGAAGGAAGGAAGGAAGGAAGGAAGGGAGGGAGGGAGGGAGGGAGGGAGGGAGGGAGGGAGGGAGGGAGGGAGGGAGGGAGGGAGGGAAGGAGGGAAAGTGAGGGAGGTTGTGAGGGAGGCAGGGATGGAGGGAGGGAGGGAGGGAGGGAGGGAGGGAGGATGGAAGGAAGGAAGGAAGGAAGGAAGGAAGGAAGGGAGGGAGGGAGGGAGGGAAGGAGGGAGGGAGCGAGGGAAGGAGGGAAGGAGGGAAGGAGGGAAAGTGAGGGAGGTTGTGAGGGAGGCAGGGATGGAGGGAGGGATGGAGGCGGTTGGAAGGCAGTTCAAAGGCTGGTGTGCACGCTGGAGCTGTGGGTTTAATGGGTCTAATCTGGGCACCGCATGATCCCCAAGTACTACTGAGAGTGACCCCTGAGCACAAAGCCTGGAATAGCCCTCCCCCCTCCCCCCATGCCCCTCACCCTGCTTCCTGCCCTACTGGGTGTGATCCATCAAAAGAAGACAAAGAGCAGTAGTACCACAGATAGGGAGCTGGCCTTGTACGCAGCCAGCCTGGGTCTGATCCCAGCGCCCCACATGATCCTGAGTCCTGCCAGGAAGGATCCCTGAGCGCAGAGCCAGGAGTAGTAAGCCCTGAGCACGGCCAGGTCTGGCCCAATACCAAAAAACAAAAGAAAGAGAAAGAGAACCTACTCTGCAGACATATTGTCGAATGACCACAAAAATGATTTGATTTCTAGTTAACTTCATTACTCACTTCATAGATGACGATAACCTTTGTCAAAGAAGCGAAATCTCTGACAAGTCTGTTCCCAGCTGCCTTTACCGGTGCCCAGGATCTCACACTCATAACCTACAGGCAGATGGAAACTATAGTTTTAACTTCTAGAATCTTCCCTCGCTCCTTGAAGTGAGTGAACTGTGATAAGCAGCTTCAGTTCCTGCATCCTTCCACAGTCCAGACAGTTACTCACTGCCACACACAGACATTTCCTTTCTTCACCTGAACCATCCCATTCCTTGGGGCCGAAGTGATAGCACAGTAGGTAGGGTTCCGTCCCCAGCACCCCGTATGCCACCCCGAGCACCACCAAGGAGCAATTCCTGAGTGCAGAGCCAGGAGGAAGCCCAGGAGGAAGCCCTGAGCACTGCAGGGTGTAGTCCCCGAAAAAAAAAACAAAACAAAAAATAAGTAGCCCATTTATAAAGCTGCCACCATGCCAAACAATGTTTCATTTTTTTAGAAAAGACATCACTTCCTTTTGCTTTCTTTTTATTGAATCACAGTGCAGAGTTACAAGGTTGTTCATGATTGGGTTTCAGTCATATAATATTCCAACACCCGTGCCTTTACCAGCATACATTTCCCACCACCTCTGTCCCCAGTTTCCCTCCCACCCCTTCTCCTTCACCTGCCTCTGTGGCACTTTTCTTCTCTGTCTCTCTGTTTCTGTCTCTGATATCATTTTCAAGGTTAAGAAATAACTCAAATTAATTCCATTCAGAAATTTAAACTAATCTGGGACCACGCACAGCAGGTGAGGCATTTGCCCTCATGTGGCTGGATAGCCCCCCAGAGTACCACCAGGAACGGTCCCTGAGTGCAGGGCAAGAAGGACCCTTGGAGTGATAGTACAGCAGGTAGGGCATTTGCCTTGCATGCCGCCAACCCGGTTCAATTCCCGGCATCTCATATGGTCTCTCAAACACCAAAATTGTCGGGTGTGACCCAAAAAGCAAAAAAAGAAAAAAAATGCCCTTTGAGCATTGCCAGATGTGGCCCAAAAACCAAAATCAAATATATATATATGTATATATATTTATTAAATAATCATAATGTCTTTAAAAAAGAGTAAAAGAGTCAAACATAATTTGATAGATTTTTTCTGTGGTTGTAAAAAAATGCCACAGTTTGGGTAGCTTATAAACAGCAATATTCATTTCTCACAGTGTGAGTTGTTGAAAAGTCAAAGACAAAGGCACTGAGTGTTAGAGTGGTCACAACATGATAAGTTGTGACTAACATCTCCTTCTAGTTCATCTCTAGAACTTTTATTTATTAAAAGCATTATTTTTATAGCACAGTGAGTAAGGTGTTTGCCTTGCACACGGCCAACCCGGATTCAATTCCTCTGTCCCTCTTGGAGAGCCCGGCAAGCTACCGAGAGTATCCCGCCCACATGGCAGAGCCTGGCAAGCTACCTTTGGCGCATTTGATATGCCACAAACAGTAACAAGAAGTCTCACAATGGAGACGTTACTAGTGCCCACTCGAGCAAATAGATGAGCAACGGGATGATGGTGCTACATGTATTTAAGGTTTTTAAAATTATACAATATTTAAGTTTAAAGCATACCACATATTGACTTGGGACATTATATGTTACAAAATGATTGCCACACTACGTATCAGGTAACACCTTCATTCATGGTACACAAATGTCATTTCTTTTTTTTTTAAATTTAAGATCAGCTTTCAACATGTCAGACAATCTTATTAAAAACAATCACTATGCGATGCCATTAGAGCCCCTTAATATATTCATTTTATACCTGCAAGTTTGAACACTCTGACGACCTCCTCCCATTCTCTCCACTGTACCCCAGCTCCTGGAAAACCAACACTTGACTGTTTCTGAGTGTGGCTGTTATAAGACACTTATCTTATTTATTTATTTATTTATTTATTTTTAATTGTCACTCCGTTGTTCATCAATTTGTTCGAGCAACAATAAGTCTCACAATGGAGACGTTAATGGTGCCCACTTGAGCAAATCGATGAAACAACCGGACGACAGTGCTACAGTGTTACCATTTTATCAACTGGATGTACAGGGATAGCTTGTCTGGGTGTAATTTGCATTTCCTTGGACATCACTGTCATTGAGTGCTTTTCATACATCAGTTGGTTGTGAATGTTAATGTTTGTCTATTTTTAGAAGAATGTCTATTCAGTGCCACTGTCTACTTTTTTTTTTCTTTTTGGGTCACACCTGGCGATGCACAGGGGTCACTCCTGGCTCTGCACTCAGGAATTACCCCTGGCCGTGCTCAGGGGACCACATGGGATGCTGGGATTTGAACCCGGGTCGGCCGCGTGCAAGGCAAACGCCCTACCCGCTGTGCTATCTCTCCAGCCCCCACTGTCTACTTTTTGAGTTAAATGACAATTATCAGATATTTTGGAGATTAACCCTCCCTACCAGATGGATCGCAAGCACATATTTTCTCCCTTTTACAAGATTCCTTTTCCTTATATTATTATATCTTTCGCTGTGCAGAGCTTTTTAGTTTGGTGTTGTCCCACTTTTGCTTTTGTTGTTCTTATTTTTAAAAAATATATTGGGCCTGGGTCTACAGCACGGTGGGCAGGATGTTTGCCTGGCACGCAGCTGACCCGGGTCAATCCCTGGCCCCTACATGGTCTCCTGAGCCTGCCAAGAGTGATCTTGAGGGCGGAGACAGGAGTAAGCCCCGAGCACCACCACTTTCGGTGTGGCCCCAAAACAAAAATTAAACGGGCTCTGATTTTATTTTTTGAGGGGACCACACCCAGTGGTGCTCAGGGCTTATTCCACTCTCTGCTCAGGAATCACTCCTGGCAGTGCTCAGGGGACTATACGTGGTTCCAGAGGTTGAGCCCAGGTCAGCTACATACAAAGCAAGTGCCGTCCCCAGGGTACTACTGAGTCTAGAAAATGGGCTCTGATTTCAAAGTGTGTTTAGAGGCAGTGGTAGTTTGCTTTCCCCCTTTAAATTGAGAATGTGTGACAGATTCTATTTTCAAGAAGTGGCTCTTGCAATATTTAGAGTCTCATATGCTCTCACAGAATTCTGATCTTCTCCTGCAGAGAACACTTTCTCCTATACTTTAAACATGGGCAGACTTGTGACCACTCCAGTGAAATGACCTTTCACATCTATGGTCAACTCATTTGACAAGGAACCCAATAGTACTCAGCAGAGAACAGGATAATTTCCTCAGTAAATGGGGCTGAATATATCGAATATATCTGAATATTTCCAGAAAAATGAAGTTAGACACCATTCAACCCGGGTCAGCTTCATGCAAGGCAAACGCCCTACCAGCTCTGCTATCACTCCAGCCCTGGGGACGGGGGTTGTTTTGGGGCCACACCTGGTGATGCTCAGGTGCTACTCCTGGCTCTGCACTCAGGGGTTACTCCTGGTGATGCTTGGGGGACCAGATGGGATGCTGAGGACTGAACCATGGTCAGATGCGTACAAAGGTGCCCTTCCCACTCTACTGTGGCTCTGGCCCCTCAGAGCCCATTTTAAATGAGCCAGCCTATATATTCCTAAGCTATTACCAAGTAAGTATACCTACTGATTTTGACAAAAGATTCTCAAATGTTTCAAAGTAATTAAGGAGTCCATATTAGAAACTATAAATTAAACATGCAAGCATTTTCTGAGTTTCCAGCTATTGAAAAAAAAAAGGATTTTTTTTTTTGCTTTCTTTGCTTTTTGGGTCACACCCAGCGATGCACAGGGTACACAGGGGTTACTTCCGGCTCTGCACTCAGGAATTACTCCTGGAGGTGCTGGGGGACCATATGAGATGCTGGGAATCGAACCTGGGTCGGCCGCATACAAGGCAAACGCCCTACTTGCTGTACTATCACTCCAGCCCCAAGGATTTTTTTCATGATAAATAAACAGAAGAGGTAAAATTATAAATTAAGCTATTAAAGAAAAGGACAAATTTCCAAAAAAAATACTTGAATACAAATAAAACATTCAGTTTTCATTTAAGATAACCAGTAAAGGCTGGGAGATAGCTCAAAGGCAAAGGAGCATGTGCCTTAAATTCTCTCTCTCTCTCTCTCTCTCTCTCTCTCTCTCTCTCTCTCTTTTTGGCTTTTTGGGTCATACCCGGCGATGCACAGGGGTTAATCCTGACTTTGCACTCAGGAATTACTCCTGGCAGTGCTCGGGGGACCCTATGGGATGCTGGGAATTGAGCCCAGGTCGGCTGTGTGCAAGGCAAACGCCCTCCCTACCCGCTGTGCTATGGCTCCAGCCCCATGTGTCTTAAATTCTCAAGGGCCCCAAATTCAATCCGCACTATGGTATAGTTCCCCCAAGCACTGGGAGGTGCAGGCCAGCCCTGCTGCTCCCCGCACCATTGGCAAGTATCCTAGAGTAAGAGAAATGCACAGGGACTGGGGGGGTCTGACCCCGGAACCATATGCCTCCCCCGCAAGTGTAGCTCTGGAGGCCTCAAGCATCACTGGGTACAGTTCTGATGGCCTCCAGGCACTGATGCCTGCGTCACCCCAGCACTAGGTCCCGAGCAGCACCACGTCCCGTGGCTCTGGCAGTGGACCGCTGGCTTGGTCAGCAGAGAACTGCTGGGAGTAAATGACCCCCAAACTCCAAGCACTCCTTGGGAGTCCCCAAATATTAATGACAAGAATGAAACGACTAGTAACTTCTGATGGAATATCTTAACTGCTAAGTCCAATGCAAAGGAAAGGAAGGTACAGGACCAAAAAAGAAAAAGACAATTATGGGGAAAAGATGATGATGGAGGTCTGGGTCTGATCGCCAGCACCACCCGGTCCAGGGCTGTCCCTCGGGGATAGAGCAGATGCCTCAGGTGTATTGGGCCCTGGGTTTGATCCCCAAACAAAGCACGAGTCTGGCATGCACAGGGCCCTGGGCCTGAGCCCCAGCACCACACACCTGGCTTTGGTACCACGCAGTGCCAAGTCCCAGAGGAGCCTTGGCAGCCCCACTGTGGAGGTTTCTCCTTCCACGAAGGAAACAACCTCCTCAAAACAAAAATACCCAGTGAGCCAGGCTTTGAGGGACCTCAGTCCAGAAGATCATTTCATGGAACTCACTGACAAAAGAAAAGAAAAGAAAAACCTCACTCCGGGGGCTGGAGAGAAAGTACAGCAGGTAAGGCGCTTGCTTGCACACGGCCAACTGGGGTTCAATCCCTGGAGGCTCATATGGTCCCCGAGAGCCACCAGGAGTGACTTTGAGTGCAGAGCCCTGAGCTTCGCTGGGTGTGGCCCAAAAACCAAAGCCAAAAATCTCACTCACTCTGTTTAAGTTTCAATTAAAGACTTCAAATATTTATAGGACACTTGCTGTGTATAGAAAGAAAGGGGAAAAAAAAGAGAAAGAGAAAAACAGAGGGAGGGAGGACAAAATGGCCTCTGAGAAGTAGGAAGAGATGAAAGAGAAGAGATAAGGAAGAACTGTTATGGAAACTAAACCACATTAGCAGAATTTTGAACCATATGGAGAGAGCAAAGCAGAAAGCAAACTGCCAAAAACAATGCAGCATGGAAGGCAAACTAGGGCTTTCAGAATGCAAAGAACAAATATGAAAATGACACACTAGGAAAGAAGATAAAAAAAGATATCAATATTTCTGAAGGAAAAAAATGAGAAGTATCTTAGACTTTAGTTTTTATAGGATATGAAATGTCTAATAACACTGGAATAATTGCATAGGATTCAAAGGGGGGGGAAGTTGCGAGCTGTAAATTTTGCACAAATAATTGAGGGTCATAGAAAGACAGAATCAAAGAGATTCGACGGTGCGTTTCTGAATATACCATCTACAAAGAGCCTTCTTGAAAGAAAATGACCTCAACACTTGCTTTAGGTAATGTTCTACTTCCTGATTTGGATGCTGGTTACATAAGGATGCTCTGCTTAACATTTTGTCAAGGGGTCCCAAGGACGAGAAACCCGAATCCCACTCCCCACAGCAGCCGACCTGCCACTGGGGGTCCCTGGTGCTCCGACACAGTGCACACTGCAGCGATGGAGAGCCAGTACGGAAGCAGCCAATGCCAGCACCTCTGGGTGTGAGTCAAGCCCAAAGAGACAGCAACAAGAGACAGGAGGAGGGAGGACATATGTAAGACATGTGAAAATTCAAACTAGAGCCGGAGAGATCGTACAGCGGGTAAGGCACTTGCCTTGCATGCGGCTGACCCAGGTTCGATCCCCATCATCCCCGAGCACTGCCAGGAGTGAGTTCTACGTGCAGAGCCAGGAGTAACCCCTGGGAACCTCTGGGTATGACCCAGAAACAAAAAGAAAATTGCTTAAAAATAAATTTTTTTTATCAAGCTGTCCACTTAGAATTAGCATACTTTTGTACATTATACTTAAATTAAATTGAGGGGGACATACACAGGAGTGCTTAGCAGTTACATTATTTCACAACAAAATTGGAACAGATTTTATGACAAATGTTTAAAATATGTATGAACATGATGTGAAGTTTTCTGTTTTGTTTTTTTTTTTTAAAGTTTAGGGACTAGAGCCATAGTACAGTGGGCATGGCATTTGCCTTAAATGCAGCCAACCCGGGTTCAATTCCTAGCATCCCATCATTACATATGGTCCCCTGAGCACCACCAGGAGTAATTCCTGAGTCAAAGCCAGAAGTAACCACTGTGCAGTGCTGCATGTAACCCAAAAAAAAGCAAAAAATAAAGTTTAATTAAGCTGGTATTACTTTAAAAACAGGGTGCACTGACCATTCAGTAAAATGTAGTGCCCTGGCTCAGAGCTTGGGATGGCTACAATAATGTGTCCTATCTGGCTTGGATCAAACTGGGGCTCCGACACCCAAAGCATATGGCCCAGACCTAGGCCGAAAATAACTTTTTAGTACCAAACACTTAACTGCAGCTGACCCGAAAGCTGAATTAAAGGGGGAAAATGCAGAAACCATGGGATCAAAGACTGGGAGGTCCACTTTTATTGATGACTTACTCCTGGTTTGGGGGCCACCTCCAGCAGTGCTGAGGGGCCAGCTCTGTGACCCGGGGATCACTCCTGTCCTGAGGATGCTCAGGGCACCACAAGCTCTCAGGGACAGAGCCCGGGCCTCTGGCCCGCAGAACATGGACCCAGTTTTCAGCCTCAGGTCCGGGTGTATTTACTTCACACCCCAAACCCAGACGTCCACGTTGACTTTAAGATCCTGGAACTGAGAGCACAGACTTCTTCTCCTATGCGCATCTTCTATTCCTGTTCCCTCCCTACCCCAGATAAAGTATTCCTAGAGTCATTTCTCCCAGCCTACTGCTCCAAGCAGACACTCCCAACGGGATGGATCAACAGAGCCACGTCACCCTGTGAGCACATTGCAAGGAAAGAAATCACTCAATAAAACATTTGACTTTACTTGTCCTCTCTTCTCAAAAGCAAACGTGCCATAAAGCAAATGCTTTTCATTAGCAAGAGACTCAAGTAATGATTTTCTGTCTTTAAAAAAATTCACCTAGCAGGGCCGGAGCTATAGCACATCAGGGGTAGGGCGTTTGTTTGCCTTGCTCGCAGCCAAGCAGGGTTCGATCTGTGGCATCCCACACGGTCCCCCAAGCACCACCAGGATAATTCCTGAGCTCAGAGCCAGGAGTAACCCCTGGGCACCACCAGGTGTGGCCTCCCCCCAAAACAAACCAACAAAAAGTCCCTGTAGTGCTCGAGAGTCTGTCCCCCGGCGTCCCAGCTGGGAATGCGGCTCCCGTGTCAGGACCCGGCTCAGTCTCCAGCTAAGACATTAGGGCTTGTCAGCCAGCACGAGAGGCTGAGAGGACTGAGGGTACCTACGCTCGTTCACTCGTTGCTCTCGGAGCTTTAGGTGGGGGTGGGGCAGTGCTAGGGGGCTACTCAGGACTTACTCCTGGCTCTGTGCTCAGGAATCGTTTCTGCCAGGGTATGGAGCCTGAGTGGGCTGTATGCTGTATGTTGTATGTTGTATGCACAAGCACCTCAACCCCCATCCTAGCCCCCTCCCCCCGCCCTCTCCAGAATCTCCTTTCAGCCCTCTTTGTAAAGGCTTTTCTTCTGAACTGCTCTGAGCGTCTTGTCTCAAGGAACAAGCGTGAGGATGAGCAGACAGGAACTCAGAGCCAGGGCCCCTGAAGACGGTTACATACCGGCGAGGGCGAGCACTGCTGGGGAGGCTGCCCGGGGGAAACAGGGTGGAAATGCAGACACACAGGAGTCACTGCCGTCCACTTACTGTTTCATTCACTACTGATTATGTGCGCATGCCAGAAATTTTGAATATCAAGTTCATTAATGTAAACTACATTAATGTAAACATTAATGTAAAACTACAGGCGCATGGATAGCACAGCGGGTAGGGCGTTTGCCTTGCATGCGGCCAACCAACCCAGGTTCAATTCCTTCGTCCCTCTCGGAGAACCCGGCAAGCTACTGAGAGTATCCCGCCTGCATGGCAGAGCCTGGCAAGCTCCCCATGGCGTATTTGATATGTCAAAAATAGTAACAAAAAGTCACAATGCAGACGTTACTGGTGCCCACTCAAGCAAATCAATAAACAACGGGATGACAGTGCTACAGTGCTATTAATGTAAAAAATTCACACAGAAGCAAACAGGGGTAGCCCCCTGTGTGCATAAATAACACTGAAAGATGGACGCAGGCCCCCTGGGACTGACGGCCCACCCATATACACTTCCTCTCCAAGTTACTCCAGCAAGCACTCACCCAGGCGCTGCTGTGAAGCAAGTCACAAGCATAACTAAGGCCCCTGAGAGCTGGCCTTCACATACGGTGACCCCAGCGGAGCCCATCTATGACTCACTCGTAACCTTCGCATCTGGAGGTCGGAGTTCTGAGATTTGAAGCCTGAGATATTTAAAGCGCGAGTTCTCCACTGCTGACGTACAGACAGAGGGAAGCCCTCGGCAAGAGACTCTGACGGTCTCTACAGCACTGTCTCCCAATGCCTCGGGGAGTGCTGGGCCAATGAAAGGGGCTCAGGTCCAACTGGAGGGTGGGCGTGTCGGGCCAGGCTTTCTAGTTGCTGCCTTGAAGAAGGTTTTGTTTTTCAGTTTGCCTTCTGTAAAGTGGGTGGGCCAAGTACGTTTGAGCATCTCTGCTCCACAGAGGCTTGGACGGCTGTTGGTCTCAGCCAAAACAGAGACTCCGCCCAGAGAGACAGAACAGCCGGGAGGGTGCTTGCCTTGCACACGGCCGACCCGGGTTCGATTCCCAGCATCCCGTATGATCCGCTAAGCAATGCCAGGTGTGATTCCTGAGCGCAGAGCCAGGAGTAACCCCTGCGCACACCCACTGTGCCCCCAAACAAAACAAACAGCAACGACAAAAAATGCAAGAAACTGAATTCATCTTCCAACCTGAAGGAGCCCAATCAGATTCTTCCCCAGAGAATCCGCAGTAGATGCTTCCCCAGAGCCTCCACGTGAAACTGACCCCGACAGGCCCTCGGTGGCCCTAGGCAGAGGACCCCAGAGCTGTGCTGAATGACAGCTGTTGTCTTGAAAACCTACGGCTTATCACAATCAGAACAAGCGCGGGCTTGTCTGAGGCTGGGACGCGGCTCCCTTGTAGAGCTCCGGCCTCGCCTCTGTGAAGTCTCAGATTCTCCCCAGCTCCGCCCCCAGTCTCCAAGGACAATCCCGGGGGGCACAGTGGCGTGACCCTGGCACCGGTGGGCCCCCCGGCACAATGCCGCCAAGTGGAAGCGAGCACCACATCTAAGAGTGTGCGATCTCTTGGAAACAGCAACAATGACAAGAACAAACGGGAGGGGAATTTTTTTTTCTTTAAAGCCGCAACTTGTACGTGTACTCTGTCTGACTCACAGATAAACGGAACCAAACCAAACCACAACATGCATCACAAGCTCAAGCTCTTTTTAATATCAGATCCTTAAAGACAAGATCTCAGGCACACTAATTTAACCAACTGCATAGACGCCAGGTATCGGCTCATCTCGCTGATACGCTGTAACTCCGCCTTGCCCAGATTCCACACTTCCGCACTAAAAATCGAACGCCCCTAATCTAAGAACATCATTCACCGCGGTTCCTCCCTGCTCCCCGCTGGTCTCTCTGCGTGCTGCAGCATGAACAGGCATCCTGGGGCCAGGGAGCTAGCTCGGGGGCAGGGGTGCAAGCCTTGCGTGTGCGGGGCCCTGTCTGACCCCAGTATGATATCACCCTGACCCCCTCAGCACTACCAGGTGGCCACTCGGCGCTGCTGGGCGTGAGCACAGGACCGGCAGCACCCAGCCTGAGCACTGGATTGTTTCTGCTGGTTTGGCCATGTGAAATCAGGAATGACTGTGGAGAGAGGGAGAGAGGGAGAGAGGGAGGGAGGGAGGGAGAAGAGGGATGGAGGGAGGGAAGGGGAGGAAGGAAGGAAGGAAGGAAGGAAGGAAGGAAGGAAGGAAGGAAGGAAGGAAGGAAGGAAGGAAGGAAGGAAGGAAGGAAGGGAGGGAGGGAGAAGAGGGATGGAGGGAGGGAAGGGGAGGAAGGAAGGAAGGAAGGAAGGAAGGAAGGAAGGAAGGAAGGAAGGAAGGAAGGAAGGAAGGAAGGAAGGAAGGAAGGGAGGGAGGGAGAAGAGGGATGGAGGGAGGGAAGGGGAGGAAGGAAGGAAGGAAGGAAGGAAGGAAGGAAGGAAGGAAGGGAGGGAGGGAGGGAGGGAGGGAGGGAGGGAGGGAAGGGGAGGAAGGAAGGAAGGAAGGAAGGAAGGAAGGAAGGAAGGAAGGAAGGAAGGAAGGAAGGAAGGAAGGAAGGAAGGAAGGAAGGAAGGGAGGAAGGGAGGGAGGGAGGGAGGGAGAAGAGGGATGGAGGGAGGGAAGGGAAGGAAGGAAGGAAGGAAGGAAGGAAGGAAGGAAGGAAGGAAGGAAGGAAGGAAGGAAGGAAGGAAGGAAGGAAGGAAGGGAGGGAGGAAGGGAGGGAGGGAGGGAGGGAGGAAGAAAGGAAGGGAGGGAGGGAGGAAGGAAGGGAGGAACGAACGAACATAGACATCTATTTTCATATCTCTATTTCTGTTTATATAAGTCTGTATTGGTGAGGTTCATGATACATTTTCCAAGTAGTGTTCCGGGGGGCAATCAGGATCCCCTGGCAGTTCTAAGAATGAAGCCCAGGGATCCACCCCCCACTTCCCCGGGGGGTGAGCTCCAGCCCTTTGAGCTATCACCCCAACCCTCATAATACATTTTCAGGATAAATCAAAGGCGGCAAGATGTCATGTCCTCTATGTGCAAACACAATCTTCCACGGTAATCAGTGACTAATTCCTTCTAGACCTGATTATGTACTTTACCTTAACAGAAGAGTCCACACTCTTCCGTTCTGATAAAACTGGCAAATATAATAAAGTCTACAGTGCAAGCAGAGGATTCTGCTTCTTTAAACATCAGGAATTGAGTCTTGCAGAGACATATCAAAAGAGTTCTGGAAAGGCATAGATCATTCTCATCATTAGAGTTACTACAGAGGATAAATTAATTATGCATATTGCTGACGTCTTGGACAGGCATTGTGGCCGCGTGAGCATTTCCGGAGCTGTTTCGGTAGAAAAGCAGAAGACAGTGCGAGTGCGTGCAGGGTGGTTAGAACAGAACCTCGCAGAGCCACTGACAACCACGCCCTTCACATGGTTTCGCCTTTTATTCTCCTGGCTACTTTCTCCTCTTTCTGCTGGTTCAATATTCTGGACCATTTGGCAACACCACCCCCTGCTGGGTGAGGGTGCTGGAAGGACCCGGGAGAGGCAGCAGCGGTCTCGGGTACAACTGAGAGGGGCTCTCTGTTCTCTTAAAGAAGGTTTATTTCCGGGGGCATCAGAGACAGACGGGGCTCAAGTCTTTTTACGCCTCAGCCTCATCAAGTCCCGATACCATAAATAAACTTAACAGTACACATGTGTTATACAGAAGTAAACTTCTCGTGTGTGCTAAGGACAAAAGCCTCAGACTTCTCGAGCAACTAGCCTAAACTACATAGTCAAGTCAGGCTACTAAATTCCAGTCTAAAGTGAGATTGCTCTCAGCCCCTAAAACTCTGCAGATTCAATTCTATATCTTTGTTTTTATATCTTTGGGACACATCTGGTGGTGCTCAGGAGTCACTCCTGGCAGTGCTTAGGCGGGGGCCATACATGGTGCTGGGGGTGGAACTGGGGTCTGCTGCATCAAGTGTACCCCTCTCGCTCTGTCTCCCTGTCTCTCTCTCCCTTCTCTCTGCCTCTGTCTGTCTCTGTCCCTCCCTCCATCCCCCCCTCTCTTTTTCTCTCTCTCCCCCCATATTCTTTATTCTAATTCCTGTATTCTGAGATGTCCTACAGTTATTCTAGTATGTGCTATCCTCACAGAAGAAAGCTAACTACATGTAGCTGATTATTATTATTACTATTATTATTGTGATCCTGGAGAGCGTTACAGCAGCCTCAGTGCCTCAACAGGGAATTGGAAATGGGAGGGAGGCATCTGGGGGGAAACCTGGGGGTGCTCAGGGACTACATGGAGACCTGTGCTTGGGGTGATGCCAGGAGTGCTGCGGGGCCCAGGCAGTACAGGGACGAAACGCCAGTCTCCCACATGCAAAGCAAGTACTCTGCCCTTCGAGCTACCTCTCTGGCCCCAACTCCTTTAGTTTTTCTTTGGGGGGTGGACAAATCCTGCAGTACTCGGGGCTGATACCTTGGGTCTGTATCCAGGGATCACTCCTGGTGGGCTCAGGAGACCATGTGGGGTGCCAGGAATCAAACTCAGGTATGCCGCGTGCAAGGGAAATGCACTACCCACTGTACAATCTCTCTGGCCCTCCTTTAAAATTTTTATACCATGCTATTTTATTACTATTGGTAAAAATGAAATTAGAATTTAGAAATATATATAACTATTATAAATTAACTAATAAACAGTAATACCATATCCAATCTGACTGCTGGATGTCAGCAGACTGGAAATTTGCTATTTATTTCTACAAGACTAGAAATTAATAGAACATTGGTGTGGCATTAAAAAAATTGTGTCAGGGCTGGAGCGATAGCACAGCGGGTAGGGCGTTTGCCTTGCATGTGGCCGACCCGGGTTCGATTCCCAGCATCCCATATGGTCCCCTGAGCACCGCCAGGGGCAATTCCTGAGTGCAGAGCCAGGAGTAACCCCTGTGCATCACTAGGTGTGACCCAAAAAGCAAAAAAAATAAAATTAAAATTAAAAAAATTGTGTCAAAACTCAAAATGGGGGCTGGAGAGATAGCACAGTGGGTACAGCACTTGCCATACAGTCCCCTAAGCACCACCAGGAGTAACTCCTAAGCATTGCCAGGTATGACCCAAAAATTGAAAAAAGAAACTCAAATGTCTTCCTATTTGGTAACTAAATCTGATTTAGTTGTCAAATAATACTTAGCTTTATCTTTATCTCTAATGCAAACAAATTTTTACTTTACTATGACTACATGCTTATTAAAGAGAATTTTGGTTTTTTTCTGGGGCCACACCAGGCTGTGCTCAGGGCTTGCTCCTAACCCTGTCCTCAGGGATCACTCCTGGTGGATCAAGGGACCATTTGGGGTGCTGAGGGTCCAATCCAGGATGGCAAACACCCTCCTGAGCCGATGTACTATTTCTCTGGCCCCTAAATTAGGGAGCCGAAAATCTGAAAGGAGCAAAGAAAGAGCTCAAAGGCTGGAATGCATGCTTTGCGTGTGGGTGCCCGGGCATCACGCCCTTGCATGGGTCGGTCCCCAAGCACCACCAGGAGCACCAAGTCCAGAGTACTGCCAGATACAGCCCCAAAACAAAAAACCAAATTTAAAGACCTCTTAAGCCGTCATTAACCCCTAAGTGGAGTTCAGCATGATAGACACAACTCACACAGTGCTGTAACTGACACCGTAAGGCCAAAGTTTTGAAGTATTCAAATCTTTTTTTTTTTTTTGAGGGGTTCTGAGCCACACGTAGCAGTGCTCAGGATTTACTCCTCTCTTTGCTCAACGCTCTCTCTTGGCCACGTTCAGGAGACCGTATGCCCTGCCCAGGATTGAGCCAGACCAGCTGCATGCAAGGAAAGCACCTTCTCCCCTGTACTAGCGCTCTGGACCGAAGCATTTATTTAAATCTTTTTGAGCACTGGTTGAACTCTACAAGAAGAAAACATCCAACCCCATCAAAAAATGGGGCGAAGAAATGAACAGAAACTTTACCAAGGAAGAAATACGAATGGCCAAAAGGCACATGAAAAAGTGCTCTGCATCACTAATCATCAGAGAGATGCAGATCAAAACAACTTTGAGATACCACCTCACACCACAGAGACTAGCACACATCCAAAAGAACAAAAGCAACCGCTGTTGGAGAGGATGTGGGGAGAAAGGGACCCTTCTTCACTGCTGGTGGGAATGCCGACTGGTTCAGCCCTTCTGGAAAACAATTTGGACGACTCTCAAAAAATTAGATATTGAATTCCCATTTGACCCAGCAATACCACTGCTGGGAATATATCCCAGAGAGGCAAAAAAGTACAATCGAAACAACATCTGCACATGTATGTTCATCGCAGCACTGTTTACAATAGCCAGAATCTGGAAAAAACCCGAATGCCCCAGAACGGATGACTGGTTGAGGAAACTTTGGTACATCTATACAATGGAATACTATGCAGCTGTTAGAAAAAAGGAGGTCAAGAATTTTGTAGTCAAGTGGATGGGCATGAAAAGTTTCATGCTGAGTGAAATGAGTCAGAAAGAGAGAGACAGACATAGAAAGATTGCACTCATCTATGGTATATAGAATAACAGAGTGGGAGACTAACACCCAAGAACTGTAGAAATAAGTACCAGGAGGTTGACTCCATGGCTTCGAGGCTGGCCTCACGTTCCGGGGAAAGGTCAACTCAGAGAAGCGATCACCAACTACATTGTAGTCGAAGGCCATGTGGGGGAAGGGAGTTGCGGGCTGAATGAGGGCTAGAGACTGAGCACAGCGGCCACTCAACACCTTTATTGCAAACCACAACAGCTAATTAGAGAGAGAACAGAAGGGAATGCCTTGCCACAGTGGCAGGGTGGGGTGGGGGGGAGATGGGATTGGGGAGGGTGGGAGGGACACTGGGTTTACGGGTGGTGGAGAATGGGCACTGGTGAAGGGATGGGATCCAAACTTTGTATGAGGGAAGTATAAGCACAAAAGTGTATAAATCTGTAACTGTACCCTCACGGTGATTCTCTAATTAAAAATAAATAAATTTAAAAATAAAAAAATAAAAAAATAAAACTTGAAAACAGGGAAAAAAAAATAAATCTTTTTGAAACCCTCCCAACATTCATAAAAATAGAACAGCATAATTAGTGCCCAGGTATGTCAACTCTTAATCTTTGGCTAATTTTCCAACTTCCCTTCATTTAAAGATTTTTCTAAACCTATTCAATACAAATTTTAAAAAAACATTTTTTTAAGTGAAGTATCATTTACCCATGCAGAGCTTAACTGACTCTCTCAGGGTACGACTTCACGTATCTTCCAAGCCGTGTGACTGATCTCCGACCACTCCCAAGCCCAAGCCTTCCTGCCGGCTTCCTCCCTGGTCATCAATCAGCCCCGCTCAGCCCACAGGTCTGTCTTACTGGTTTGGTCTGTTCTGGGGCTTTGCTTTCTCAGTGAGATCATCCAAACGGCAAAATAATGTTTTCAAACTAGGGCCAGAAGAAGTGCTGAAAGGAGGTAAAGTGATATGCATGATACCCTTTCAATGACAGTATTGCAAACCACAGTGCCTAAAAGGAAAAGAGAGAGAGAGAGAAGAAACGCGTCTGCCATAGGGGCAGGCTGTGGGGGCGGGGAAGGGCACGTGGGAGGAAAACTGGACACGTTGGTCGGGGGAAATGTGCCCTGGTGAAGGGACGGGTGTTGGCTGGAATACCGTATGGCTGAAACGCGATCATAAGCATCTACTGAGTCTATGAGCTCTGTATCTCACGGTGATTCATTTAAAAACATTTTTTAACTAAAAACTAGGGCTAGGAGAGATATCACAGGAGTTACGTCACTGGCCTTGCATGAGGCCAACCCTGATTCTATCTCTGGCATCTTAGATTGTCCTCTGAGCACAGCCAGGAGTGATCCCTGAGCACAGAGCCAGGAAAAAAAGCCCTGAATAACATCAACCAGCCTCACCTGCCCTCACCTCCGGAAAATAAACAGAACGAGGGCCAGAGAGACAACTCAAGGAAGGGGCTGAACATGTGCTTCTCATGCAGGAGGCCTGGGTTCAGGGCCCAGCACCGGTGGTCCCCCAAGCACTGGAGCCAAAACAAAACAAAAAAACACCAAAACTGAAGAGAACAGAGCACCATAAAACCAGATCTCCGAAGGGGCCAGAGCAATAGTACAGCAGCGCTTGCCTTGCAAACAGCCGACCCGGGTTCGATTCCCCGGCATCCCATATGGTCCTCTAAGCATCGCCAGGAGTGATCCCTGAGCGCAGAGCCAGGAGTAAGCCCTGAGCATGCCAGGTGTGGTCCCCAGAACAAACGAACAAAAAAGTAACTTAGAAGGCCAAAAGCCAAACTGATCAAATTTTAGGCATGTAATTTTGGAATAAAACCCTGAGAAAGGGACCCTGGCTTCAGACCCCGGCAGCTGAGTGTGTGAGCTTGGCAACCATGCTGCCGGTGAGCCCCACTCCACATCACAGATGGGTGTGTATGAGCCACGTGAAGGGGTGCAACCTCCCTGAGGAACCACTGTTTAAACATAAATGAGGGGGGCTGGAGTGATAGCACAGCGGGTAGGGCATTTGCCTTGCACGCTGCTGACCCGGGTTCAATCCCCGGCATCCCATAGGGTCCCCCGAGCACTGCCAGGAGTGATTCCTGAGTGCAGAGCCAGGAGGGACCCCTGTGCATCGCTGGGTGTGACCCAAAAAATTAGAGAGATAGATGATAGATAGATTAGAGAGATAGAGAGATGATAGATAGATAGATAGATAGATAGATAGATAGATAGATAGATAGATAGATAGATAGATAGACAGATAGATAGATAGACAGATAGATAGATAGAGGCAGGGGCTGGAGCAGTAGTACTGGGGGCCTTGCACATGACTAACCCAGGTTCAATCACCGGCATCCCATATGATCCCCCGAGTACCATCAGGAATAATTCCTGAGTGCAGAGCCAGGAGTTTTAGAGGACCAGCCCAAACCATTTTATCTTGTCCTGAATTTTGTTCACAGGCTCCATAAAGACTCCTTCCCACCTTACCTCCAAGTTTCAAAGTGTCGGTGACCAAGAAACCAAGTACTAAGTCATTCACCTTTGTCGTGAAAAAACATGGCAGGAGATGCCAATATAACCCAGGGCCAGAGATAGGACACTGTTCAGGACAAGTCCTTGAACGTTGCCAGGTGTGGCCCCAAAAGCAAACAAAATAAAATAAAATAGAATAAAAATAAATGGGGCAGGGAGATAGCTCGACAGGCTGAGTTGAATGTTTTACATGCGGGAATCATGAGTTCAATTCACAGCACAACTTCAATACTGTTGGCTGGGCCAGAGAGACAGCACAGCTGTAAGCAGAGTGCTTGCCTTGCACGTGGCCAACCCTAGCTGGATTCCTGGCAATACATACGGTCCCCTGAGTATAGAGACAGGAGTAAGCCCTGAAATAGGTATGGTCCAAGCCCCCTCTCTCAACACACACACACACACACACACACACACACACACACACACACAAACACACACACACGATATAATTGAAATCTGCCTAGGCGCACTATTCTATTCCTTTCTCCATGTAACCAGTAGTCTTTAGATATTGCATATCTTTCCTGCGTGTGTGCAATTCTGTCACAAATAACATAGTATACTCTTAAATTTTACAAAACTAGTACATAATTATACTCATAGGTATCCTTTTGCAACTTGGATGTTTTTTGTCTTGTTTTGTTTTTTCCACACTTGGGAACACTCAGGGCTTACTCTGACTCTGCATTCAGGAATTTTACACCTGGTAGTGCTTGGAAGACCTTACGGGATGCCATGGATAGAACTCAGGTCAGCTGCATGCAAGGCTAACACCCACTGTACGATCTCTTCAGCCCTGGCAACTTGTACTTTTAAGGTTAATTTCCTTTCCATATTATCTGGAATTGGGTCAATGTAACTTCTTTTTTCCTTCTAACTTTATTTAAACACTGTGGTTTACCAAAGTATTCAAAGACAGTTGCTTTAGGCATTCAATGTTTCAACATCAATCCAACTACCAGTGTCCCTAGCTTCCCATCCACCCCCCCAGCCTGCCCCTTTAGCAGGCACAAAATAATTTATTTTATATTAGTTGTTACAACAAAATAGCCAACGGAATCATCAAAAATTAGTCCAGTTAAAGTAAATTTGTGAAAATTGTTATATCTCATTAAGGTATTACTAAAGTCACCGCCTGAGGATTTACTGACCCGAGTGTTGTTAGATAAGCTTTCTGGGTTATTATTTTTGCTCACTGAGCTTAGTGGGTTTCTGTGTTATTTTCCCATCAAATTTGCTGTGCTCCTCTAGGCTTGTTGGTATTGTGGAAATCGAAGGTGTCAGGCAGCGTTAGATGTGGCCCTGTGCTGCAGGGCTGGGACAGTTCTTTGGTCTCGTGAGACCAGCCCTGAAGCTGAGACACTGGGCCATTTATTCACTGTAGGACGCGGGTGTGAGTGTGGTCGCAAAGGCTTCCGGCAGAACTGGGGGAAGTTAGGGAGAGGCTCCCAGCCCCACTCCAAGAAGGCCCCAGAGTTTTTAGCCGGAAGACTGGTTCAAGGTACCTATTTTTTTTTCATGTGGTTTTTTTTTTTTTTGGTTGGTGTTTTAGTTCTGGGGACCTCACCTGTGTGTACTCAGGGCACGATGCAGTACCCACAAGAAACCCAGGGCCTCATCCCTGCAAGGCATGTGCTCTACACCTGAGTCACATCTCCAGTCCTCTTCATATTTTCTTTTGTTTTTGTTTTGTTTTTCCTTTTTTCCTTTTCTTTGCTTTTGCAGTGCCCGGGACTAAACCCTGGGTCTGACACATGCAAGGCTAGTGCTTTGCTGCTGAGTCACATCCCGATTTCACCTCTTCATGTTTTCAGTGGGTAAATTTTTCCTGATAACAGGAGCTGAAAATCATCTAAGTACACACACACACACACAGAAAAAAAAAAACCCAATGCTTTGAATGTTTCCAAATCGCTAACCCATGAGTGTCTGTTGCTGTTAGAACCTTTATTAAAAATGACTTTATAAGGCTTCCAACTAGCAAACAGAAACCCTAATCAAACTACTTTGCACATGATTTAAAAATCATAAAAATTATATGTGAGTTTCAGGTGGAGGAAGGAAACAGGTGTGGCTTAAAAATAACATGTAACAAGAATCCTGGACCAGAGCCATAGCACAGCAGGTAGGGCACTTGCCTTATAAGCAGCCAACCCGGGTTTGATCCCTGGCACCACATGTGGTCCCCCAAGCCCACCAGAAGTGATCCTGAGCTCAGAGCCAGGAGTAACCCCTGACCACCGCCAGTGTGGCCCTAAAACCAAAATAATAAATCAACAAAAATTAAATATATAATTATTTTAATTTTTAAATTCAAGTACACTAAAAACACCCTACAACTTTTTCAAGGTCAAATTCAATTCAGTGTCCTGCTGCATTTTATATCCACTACATAAATGATGCATACTTTTAGGTAAATATAACATCTAATGCAGATCTGCATAAGAGAAAAAAAGACACTTTAGTGATCTTTAATCTTTAAAGACCTCTTTCATCCTGCAATAAGTACAAAAGATAAACTTTAGAAGTTATCGGCCCATGAGCTATTATTTTTAGATTGCTGTGTGGTCTTCTCCTCATGAGGCACTAGGATTTACCTAAATAGTTGTCTCTATTTATAGTGAACTATTATGGTGAACCCTCTCTTTGATAGTGCACAGAGGTTCACTACAAATAACCCTGCTTTCATTCCTATTTTAAGCCAGCAGCCTGGCCTACTTTTGCAGACTTAGTTCCTGATCTACTCACCTGCCTGTCCAGCCCTAAGCCAGTTAGCATGGCTGAAGAGTTCATATTAACTATTATTACTGAAAGCCTCGTGTCCTTTACTGTTCCTATCACAACTTGTCAGAACAAGTAGTTTATTTCAATGATCTGATCTATCTCTTTGAACTTGCTCCTCTGTTCTTTTAACAGTCACAAAACTCACTTTCAAAGTATCATAAAGTGGCCCTCCGAGCACCAAGTAAGCAACAACCACAATCAGTGTGATAGTCTGACAGAAATAACAAATACTAGTCGGTTTCCAATAAAGAGTAGGTTTTCAATAAACAGTAGACAATATTAAAAATAGCCAACTTCCATTCATAATTAAACCCACAAGTTACCTTTACTATACTGGCCATTCAGCAAAATTATCCCAATTTATTTTTAAACCCCTCACAAAAGCTTTAGTATATAAGAATAAAATGTACCTAGGTATAGACACACACACACACAAATAAAAACAAATTATGTAATTTGTGGGCCACTGATCAACAAAGTTTAAATTTAAAAAGATTATCAATTTTGAGAGTGAGAAAGCAAACATCTTATATGCCCGATATAGTCTATAGTTAGTCATCTGCTCTCCCGATGTATTAGTCACAGGAAGCTCCAGAGTCCTAATTTTCTGTGACTTTTGGGAAGCTATTAGATGCTATATTAGGTACTTTGCAAGACAGTATTTAAGCTTTAAACATATATGTATTTAGATTTGAAGTATAACTAGAAATGTGCTGCTTGTAGTGGAAATTCATCAATTTTTAATACAGGTCACATTTTAGAAATACAGATTTCTAAATTCTTCCTATGCCATAAAAGAGAAAAATGAAATTATTACACTTTAGATGTAAGTTCTTTTAATAACCAAGAAAACTGTGGATCAGAGATATCGCTTAGCAGTAGAACTTGCAAGTGTGGGGCCCTGAGATTAATTCCTCGTACTGCAAATGTGCATGCAAACACACACACACACACACACACACACACACACACACACACATGCATACACACAGAAACAAAAAGACAAGACATGAAACGAGGAAATGGGGCTGGAAAGATACAGGGTTAAGGTACCTGTCTTGCAAGTGGCAGACCCCAGCAGACTCTGGTTGACTAAGGCTGGAAAAATGTAAAGTACAACACTCTTACACGCTTCATTTCATATAGGTCCATTTGAACTTAATCAGATCTGTCAAACCTCACCAAGACTCAACACAGATTCATTTAATAAAGAGAGCTAACTTGTTCTGTTTGTTTCTGGGCCTTACCTGGCAGTGCTCAGGGCTTACTCCTAGCTCTGTGCTCAATGATCACTCCTGGCGGGGCTTGGAGGACCATATGTGGTACCGGGGATCAAACCCGGGTTGTCTGAATGCAAGGCAAGTGCCCTAGCTAATCTTTATTAGGCATTCACTAGGCTAAGCACTTTCCACATAGTATGAAATGCAATGCAATTATTCCTCATTTTTAGTTAGAAGCAAGTTAGATAAATGATGAAAATCACATGGCTATCAGCAGGCTGAGCTCTTCCTCCATCAACCACAAGATCAGCTTCTCACGCTTTCGCTTTTGGCAACGATCACTAAACTCCTCACTTTAGGCCCTGTGTTCAGCATGAAGAACACACAGTCAGGTAGGAGAGATAATCCAGGGGGTTAGGTGCTCGCTTGGCATACGGCTGTGGTGGCCGTGACCCTGGTTCAAATCCCCCACGCCACATCTGGGCCCCTGGGCACTGCCAGGGTCACTTCTGAGCACAGAGCGAGAAATATCCCCTGAGTACCATCAGGTGTGTCGGTCCCCAGAAATAAAAAATATTAATACAGTTCAGAGCCAAGCAGAGAGGTCAAAGGGATGAGTGCATGCTTGGCGTGCCGAGCCCTGGGTTGGACCCCTGGCACCATCTGGGCCCCCAAGCACCAAGCTGTGAGTTTCTCCTCAGCTTCTCTCCCCTCAAGAAGGGAGGGGAGTGGAGGGGAGTGGAGGGGGTGGGGGGGGGCTGAGTTAGTTCTGGGCTGGAGAAAGAGTCAGAAAGGACGAGAATATGCCTTGCAGGTGGAGCCCCCTACCCCCCATGCACTGTCATGCGAGGCCAAAAGAATAAGAACACCGGGGCAGAGCAATAGTACAGTGGATAGGGTGTTTGTTTGCCTTGCATGCGGCCAACCCGGGTTTGATCCCCGGCATCCTGTATAGTCCCCCAAGCACTGCCAATTCCTGAATGCAGAACTAGGAGTAACCCCTGAGCACCGCTGGGTGTGTCCCAAAAAGCAAAAAAAAAAAAAAAAACAATAAAAACACAGAGCCAGAGAGATAGTACAGTGGGTAGGGCACTTGCCTTGAAGGCGGCAGGCCTGGGTTCAAGTGCAGGCACCTCAGATGGTTCCCAGAGCCCACCAGGAGTGATCCCTAAGCACAGCTGGGAATAGCTCTCCCCAAAAATAATTTTCTTATCTTTGTAAGAGTAGTCTGTAGTGAACAATGAATAGAAAAGCATTTAAAGATGTTTGCCTGGGAGCACAGGAGACATTTTTTAACTCTTCCTCAGAGACATTATTTTACTCTTCCTCTGAGGACAGCATTAACACGGAGAGAGTGCTGCAAGATACGTCATCATACCCTGTGAAGCTGATTTGGTCATTATAAATCCCAATATGCCAGACTGGATGACTGGATGATCCCTCGATCAGTTAAGGGCAATGAAGTCAAACAGGGCTGAGTGAGTGACTTGTCCAAGGTCATGCAACTACACGAAAGAGGCAGAATTGGAATCCAGGTGTGTCTGCTTATGTTCTCAACCCATTACACTATACAGCCTCCTAGGGAAACGGTCCTTTTGACTAAATCCTGAAAAGACAAATAAGCCGGGGTTATTCCCAGGACAATACTCAGCAGAATATCAAGGATGATATTTTATTCAGAAGTCATTCTACAGAGACCGCATTTACCAAAAAAAGCAGTAACAAGGCACTAATGTCACAATAATGTAGGTTTGGGGACGAGGGAACAGGAGAAAGCGTGTGAAATGAGGAGACAGGGGCAGAGGTTAGCGAGGCTTGGTCCAAAAGCTCTCCACCGAACCTCAGTAGGGTTTCCAAGGAAGGTCCAAACGCTTATGAAGAATGTCAAGCACAGAGATCTTGACAGCATCCGCAGATGCTGGTGCAGCCTGGAGGTTACACTCAGGCGTCCTGGGCGACGGCCCGGCCAGAGAGGGGGGGAGGGAGAGTGGGAGATGGAGTTGGCTCTGCGGAAACCCAGCGCCACAGAGCTTAATCTCAGAGAGGGCTCTCAAGCAGAAGGGAAACAACAGGACAGTCTGGTGTGACTCCTGGGCCTGTCATCTGAGCCAGTGACCCGTCGGGAAAGTGGTGTGATTAACAGGGATGGGACACAGGCCGCGAAAATCCCTTCCCTCTCCTCTCCTCGTTGGCGTGTATAAAATGCACTCATTTCTCTCTACCACCTTCCCGCCCATAAAATTAAAGACAGGGCTGTCTCCCTTTCCTTCCTTTGTGGAATGTTGGAATTTTCTACAACTCGGGATGATATTTATAAACCTATTAACACACACCCAGCGAGACCATCTTGCTGAAATCAGCGCCAGCTGCCCTGGCGAGCTTCCCTCTTCGCTCCTTCCTCGCTCTGGATCTCTGACCTTGCGGTTACCCGGTTCTCTCTAACTTTCCAGTCAACTACACTGCGCCTCTCTCATCTTTTAGGGTTTTCCAAGCCCTACCATAGACTTTTTTCCCTGCTAAACAAATTTCCCACCACTTACTATCAGCAAAAATAAACTTTAAAACCCATGTTTTTTTTCCCCTCTCACTAAGGCATTAATGAATTATCAAATCTGATGGCACCAGCCATTCTTTTTAAAATTTCACCTATTAATCTATTTTGTGGGGGACATGGGGACACAGATGATGGCACACAGGGAATAGTCTGGGCTCTGTAATCAGGAATGACCCCTGGTGATGCTCAGGGGAATACATGTGGTGCCCGGATTCAAACCCGGGCACATCGACGCGGCTCTAAGTGCCTTACCTCCTGATTTCTCTCTCTGGTCCCCACTTCAGGCATCCCTTTCCCTTCTTTTCTTTGTGTTTTGTTGGGGTGGGTCTCACCTGCCACTTATCCCTGGCTCTGTGCTCAGGGATCACCCCTGGCAGGACTCAGAGCTGGGTGCCTGGCCTTACCCACTGTACTCTCTCCGGCCCCAGGCAGATCTTAATTGTACTCTTTATTTTTCATCTCTACTACTTTACATTTTGAAAAGCTAAAATCCTATTTAAAAGTAATAGTAGAGGCTGGAATGATAGCACAGTGGGTAGTGCATTTGCCTTGCACGCGGCCGACCCGGGTTCGATTCCCAGCAACCCATATGGTCCCCTGAGCACCGCCAGGAGTAATTCCTGAGTACAGAGTCAGGAGTAATCCAGTGCATCGTCGGGTGTGACCCAAAAAGCAAAATAATAATAATAGTAAATAAAAGTAAGAGTAAAATGAACACAAGCACCCATTTGTTCACCTACCTTCTCATGATTGACATATTATTACTTTTGCTTTTCTCTCCATATGTTTTTGAAAATGAACTATTTGATAGCAAACTGCGGACCTCATGACATTTCAACCTAAGCACTTCAACAGGCTTGCCAGCATCAAGAACATTCTCCCCGGGGCCCAAGACATAGTATAGCAGATTGGGCATTTTTCTGGCACGTGGACAACTCAGGTTCAATACCTGGACCCCTATATGGGCCCCCAAGCACCACCGGGAGTAATTCTTGAGAGCAGTGCCAGGAGGAACCCCTGAACATCATTGGTGTGACTCAGACCGCTCCCCCCAAAAGAGATTTTTTGCAACCCAGATTTAGCATTGCATTTCACTGTTATTTCTCTTTCATCCCTCATTTTTCATCACTGACTTCTTTATTTGAAAGTATTTTGTGTTTTAGGAGCCGGAGCAATAGTACAGTATGTAGGGTATTTGCCTTGCATGTGGCCAATATAAGTTTAATCCCCAGCATCCCGGTATGGTCCCCAATCCCCACCAGGAGTTAATTCCTGAGCACAAACTCTGGAGCAAGTTCTGAGCATCACTGGATGTAACCGCCAAATATCAAAATAATCACTGTATCACTGTCATCCCGTTGCTCATCGATTTGCTCAAGCAGGCACCAGTAACGTCTCCATTGTGAGACTTGTTGTTACTGTTTTTGGCATATTGAATACGCCACGGGTAGCTTGCCAGGCTCTGCCATTCGGGCAAGATATTCTTGGTAGCTTGCCGAGCTCTCCAAGAGGAGCGGAGGAATCGAACCCGGGTCAACCGGGTCAACTGAGTGCAAGGCAAACACCCTACCCGGTAATAATAATAATAATAATAATAATAATATAATAATGAAGTATTTGTGTTTTATTTTTGTTTTGCTTCTTTTTGCTGAGTTTGTGTGTGTAGTGTGTGTGTCTGTGTGTCTGTGTATGTGCTGCCAGGGACTGAAAGTATATGCTTAGCCTGCGTTCCTACTTATCACTTAAATTACCTCCTTGGTCCTACTACTTGGACATTTTTTGTTTTTATGTTTCAGTTTTGGGGCCACACCAAGTGCTCAGGGATTACTCCCGTCTGTGCTCAGGGGACCATATACAGTGCTGGCTGGCATCAGCTGCCTATAAGAGAAATACCTTATTACCCCGTACTATATCTCTTTGGCCTTATTTTGACATTTTTGAATACTAAGGCCAGCTGTCATGGAGAAAATCCCACAAATTGGATTGTCAATAGCACAGCCAGTAGGGCGTTTGCCTTGCACGTGGCTGACCTGGGTTCGTTTCTTCTGTCCCTCTCAGGAGAGCCCAGCAAGCTACCAAGAGTATCCCACCAGCAAGGCAGAGCCTGGCAAGCTCCCTGTGGCATATTTGATATGCAAAAATAGTAACAACAAGTCTCACAATGGAGACTTTACTAGTTCCTGTTTGAGCAAATCAATGAACAATGGGACGGACAGTGTTACAGTGCTATGAAAAAAACTAGATTTGTTTTGGGGCCAGAGTAATAGTAAAGCACTTGCCTTACTCACAGTCAACCCAGGTTCAATTCCCGATCCCCTGAGCACTGCCAGGTGTGACCCCAAAATACAAAAATAAAAAAAACAAAAACTGGATTAGGTTACTCTAACCTAGATTTAAGCTAACAACTTTTAGTAAAAATTACATGGGTGATTCTTGAGTGAAAAATAAATTATCTCCAGTATTTATTTCACTTAGAATATCAATCTCTTGGGGCTGGAGCAATAGCACAGCGGGTAGGGCGTTTGCCTTGCACGCGGCCGACCCGGGTTCGATTCCCAGCATCCCATATGGTCCCCTGAGCACCGCCAGGAGTGATTCCTGAGTGCAGAGCTAGGAGTAATCCCTGCTCATCGCCAGGTGTGACCCAAAAAGCAAAAAAAAAAAAAAAAAAAGAATATCAATCTCTTGTGCTGATATTGTCTAACACTGCACAAAAAAACTCACAAATTGTTATAGTCAATAAATCTTATCATGACAATCAAAGATTAAAACTGCCTTGGACAGCTGATACAACATACCTTTCTTTGCCCAATATAAAAATCTAGGTTACCAGCTACAGCCTCTAATAACAAATTAAGACTCTAAAAGTTAAAAGATTTCATGATAAAAAATGATGGTTGACAATGAAACTGAACAGAGAATTAAAAGTTCTCTTTGCATGAATCTGAACAATTAGGTAGAGGTTTTTAAATCATACACAAGTTCAGGTTGAAATATTTAGATGTGTTTTGCAAATCAAATGTGCAGCTTATATTTAACTTTGGGGCACTTTTCTCTTTTTTTGAGGAGTGGGGGCCACACCCAAAGGTATTCAAGACTTATTCTTGACTCTGCACTCAGGAATTACTCCTGGCAGTGCTCGGGGGACCATATGGGATGCCGGGGATCAAATCCAGGTCGGTGGTATGCAAAGCAAATGTCCACGGTACTATCTCTCCAGCCCAGGACCTTTAATGTTTTCTTTTTTTTTTCTTTTTAGGTCAGACCTGGCGATGCACAGGGGTCACTCCTGGCTCTATACTCAGGAACCATCCCTGGCGGTGCTCAGGGGACCACATGGGATGCTGGCAATCGAACCCGGGTCGGCTGCGTGCAAGGCAAACGCCCTACCCGCTGTGCTATCACTCCAGCCCCCAACCTTTAATGTTTTCCTAAACCCACTTCAGTAATGCATCCTCAGACAATTTTTTTCAAACTAACTTGGGGCAGCAGTGGAGACTGAAGCTGGTTCCCACGTGCGTGAGTCCTGCACTTTGCCACTGAGTCCATCTCGACTAGCCGACCTCACCAACTGTTTGGCAGCGCCAGGAATGAAACTCAGGCAAGAGATCTTCACCCATAAAAGACGCAAGTGAAGGGAAGTGTTCTACTGCTGAGCCACATCCTCGCCTTACACTTTTTTTTTAACTTTATCATAAAATGTGATCATGTGGGGAGATGATCACATTTTATGATTTTATGATCATGTGAGAGATAATACAGGGGTATGGCACTTGCCTTGCATGCGGCCGAGCTGGTATGATCCCTGGCACCCTCAGGAGTTACCCCTAGACAGAGCCAGGGACAGCCGCCCCTCAGAGCTCACTGCCAGACATTTCCCCCAAGCCCCAAAGTGGTTGTTTCATTACAGGAGGAAAAAAAGCTTTATTACCAATGTTTGATATGCAGAATTTAAATTACAGTCATTAATATATGAGTGAAAAAATAGTATCTTACTCCTGATCAAAAAATAATTACAAATGTCTTAATTAAAATGCCCTTTCAGGGCTGGAGGAATAGCATAGCGGGTAGGGCGTTTGCCTTGCACGCAGCCGACCTGTGCTGGGTTCGAATCCCAGCATCCCATATGGTCCCCTGAGCATCACCAGGGGTGATTCCTGAGTACAGAGCCAGGATAAACCCTGTGCATCGCCGGGTGTGACCCAAAAAGCAAAAAAAATAAAAAATAAAATAAAATAAAATAAAATGCCCTTTCAGGGGCCAGAGCAATAGCACAGTAGGTAGGGCATTTGCCTTCTATGTGGCCATCTCGGGTTCGATCCGACATCCCAGATGATCCCCCAAGTACCACCAAGAGTAATTCCTGAGTGTGAACCAGAAGTAACCCCTGAGCACCGCTGGGTGTGGCCCCCAAACCAAATATATAATCAGACCTTAATGTGTCTGTGTTGCAAGCCATAATGCCCAAAAGTAGAGAGAGAGCATGGGGAATATTGTCTGCCATGTGCACTGGTGGAGGGATGGGTGTTTGATCATTGTGAGACTGTAACCCAAACATGAAAGCTTGTAACTATCTCATGGTGATTCAATAAAATTTTATAAAAATGATAATAAGATGCCTTTTCAAGGTTTTAGATTTCCACTTAGAGGTCTGACTTTCAAAAGGCAATGGTTTCCAACAACAGTCTGGCAATTTGTTAATTACAATAGTTAAACTAAGCAGAACTTAAAATATTGTTGACAAATTCAACAGATAAGCACCACTGTTCACATTGGAAACATATATTTTAAAATGCTTCTTCCAAATTTTTATTGTATAAAATGACTGAAAATACAGAGAACCAAATATGAATGTAAATACTTTAAAACTCATTTTATGCTTACTAAAACTATCATTATTTGTGTAAAATTCAAATATTTATTAAAATAACATGAAAAACACATGCACTTCAAGAGCTTTAATATATGTATCTGTCTTCCTTGAATTAAAAATATATAAGCAGTTGGAAATATGTAATAAATATTAAGTAAGAGCAGTTGTTCCAGGAGGGGAGAAATGTGAAGTCCCTTTCTTTCCTTCAAATTTTATAATTAGTGGAGTTAAGCGTAAATAAAAAAAAAATTAACCTCTTGTAAGCCCGTCCTATAGTAAGAAAAGGGGAGAGAAGGGGCAACAGCTGTGGAAATGAATAAAAGACAAATATTAGATTTTAAAACAAAGTTCAAGGATTTTGCAAAAATAACCACCATACTATCCTTGTTAAAAATCTTTAAAATTCTGGCACACCATTTCCAATATGAAATCAATGTGAAATATTAAATACACCAGCAACATACAATGTCTGCTGCTGTACACTGGTTGCACACTACCATACCACACTGACAGCACATTCTGTGTGTGTCCACAGCACCTGAATTCCACAACAGGAGGAGGGACTGGGCTGCATGTCCCTGACATGTGTGACAGACCTTAAGTCCCACCCAGCCTATGAACTGATTCTCCATACCTGTCACATAATTCCTACTAAATTTTCCTGTTTCCACTGAAAGGATTCAGCCTAGCAGAATAAATTTTTTTTGGGGGGCAAGGGGTGTCACACCCAGAGATATTCAGGACTCTGCACTCAGGAAATCACTCCCAGTGGCGCTTGGGGGACCATAAAGGTGCCAAGGATAGAACCCGGGTTGGCCCCATGCAAGGCAAATGCCCTCCCCGCTTGTGCTATTGCTCCAACTCCCCGGAATAAACTCGTTTTATAAAAATCATTGCCAAAGAAAAGAATTAATTTTCCTCAAGCAGAAAAAGAAAATTTAGGGGTCGGAGAGATAGTACAGTGGATAGAGTGCTTGCCTTGCACACAGACAACCAGGGTTCAATTCCTAGCAGCCCATACAGTCCCCTAGCTTATCAGAAGTGATCCCTGAGCGCAGAGCCAGGAGTAAGCTCTGAGTACCATAAGGGGTAGCCCTCCCAAATTTTTTTTTAATTTTTAAAGAAATTTTAAAGATGGGGGAGTTAGGCTCCAAGGTTCATTTGAGTTCCCGGTGGTGAATTCCCCATTCCACACCCTCTATTCTAGACACTCCCAGAAACTGTGCGTCAGCATACTTGAGCATCTTTAGCCCGCAGATGGCTCCCATCAATACTTCATGAGTGAACTCCTAAGTATTTCTATAGTTTTAAAGAAAAACTGAGTACCATCAATTGCTAAAGATACCAGCAGCTTAGGAAGTCTTGCATATCTAAGCTGTATCTGTCTCCTGCCACTATTATACCCAGGATTCCACTCAGACATCCTTTATGTCACACAAAATTTTCCTGAGAGAAAATAGCACCCTGATTTACATGATAGTTTTATGTCCTTCCTAATTCTGCTTTTCAAGTGTTAAGATGTGTCTGCTACTTATGTAAGAAGTGACCTATTATCAAACTACTATCGTGTTTCTAATCCAGCCTTGTCTTTTTCACATTTTGCAAAACTCAGGTGATTGGTCCAAGAAGGTATTAATTAACCCAACTGTATAGATGAGATTATTGAAACAAACAAAAGCATAGTAAAAAGACAAGGTTAAAAAAAAATTAAAAAAGAAAGAAAGGGCAAGGTCACAAGAATGTTCCAGAAGCAAGAGGACTGCCCAGTATTCTGATCACCAGTCAGTTCCTTCACTCTAGAAAAACTGGTGCGGACGCAAAAATACAAATCATCTCGCCACCCAATCCTCTGCAAAAGTTGCACACACCAAAAAATGTTGAAGCTAACAGGAAATGACAGAACCAAAAATAACTAGGGTGTGGTCTCACCTCTGAAAAAGATGTGGGCTGTGATTACATGCAGACAACTCTGGTCAGCCAAGACAATACAAGTCAGGAGTTAGTGCCCCATGCATGGACCTCAGTGAGAGATCCGTGACACCTTACTTTCTCAGAAGAAACTTTCACAATTTCAAAGTCTAGAAATCCCAGCAGTAAAAAAAGCAACAGAAGTCACCAAGAAGTGAAAGCTGCTATGGTCAACTTCTGTTTTCAAGTGTTTATGTGCAAAATAAACGGACACATTCTAAGGCCAGAAACCACTGACACCTCATTTACATGAGGGTGATCTTGAAGGTAGACAACATGCAGTCTTTTCTATTTCACTGACACATATGTGAGTCCTGCAGGCTCCTGAAGGGAGGGGGGTGCTCACGTAACTGAGAGCACGCCCAGCATAAAGCCGGCACTGCATTTTAGTCATGTTTCACTTTACTTATTCTATATTTTAAAATCTTTGGGGTCATTTAAACTTTTCCTTTACAACATGGCATGTGGCGGTAGAAGGGACATGTTAGAACAGTGATCAGGATTTGGGGTCTCCGATGGTCTAAGGACTTCCACTAAAGTTTCCCTAGAATGCTCTCAATTCTACTTTGACACACAATTCCTGTTTATCTGATTTCCCTGCCTACTTCTGCTTAGCCAGGGCAGATTAGAAGGCAGTAAAGGCATATTTTGACAGATAGAGAACAGTCCTAAAGGAGATAAACTAAAAGCAGACAAAAGCACTAAAGACGCTTAGCGGCAAGGAATTATTTTCGTCCAAGAGGAAATTGCCAACACCCTTATACAGCAGAATGCACCAGCCATGATAACAGCACAGGAGGGAAATTAATAATCATGTCCTTGATGTAGCCAAAAGAGGTTGTGTCATATATTGTGAAACTGGGTACTATAAAAGCTGGTATTAAAGGCTCAAATAATCTCGCAGTTAAGAGGATATCAATTATGTGAAATTCACTTAAATCTCTAATCATCACAGATAAATGCTGAGTAATTAGTCATAAAAAATCTATTAGGTAGTATAGAAATCAACATTTATGAGGCTTGATGTTTTAACAAGGGGGGAAAAAGGTACACAATATAATTCTCCCCCTTCGCTGAACACTAAACAGGCTTTTCCGCTTTAAAAAAAAAAAAAAAGAGTATGCTGGCAACCAACCTTGGTTTCCTTTCTCCTTCTACTTCGCAAAATGAAAAAAAGAAAAGTATTCTAACAGTTTCCCCCACTACGAGCTAACCCCTTCGATCCAAAAGTCGGGCAGGCAAGCGGGTCTAACGCGGGTCTATTCCCTTCTTAGAAAACAGTCCTTGCAACCCGATGGTTGGGAGTCCGAGGGGGTGTACTTCAGTTCAGGGCTGAATAAAAGGAGCGCACGCATTGGAGGTTACGGTTTAAACACGGGTGGCTGGTTTCAGGGTGGAAACTGCGACAGGGTGAAAGCCCCAACACCGGCTTCGCTCCTCTGCCGCTGGCCCTCGGAATCAATGGACCTCATCCCTCTCCAAGCCTCTGCGCCCACGAGAAAATACAGGCACCAGCCGCACACCCTGAGAGCTGTCATCCCAGCGCCCTGCAGACGGGGCTCGGGGCTCCGTGCTCCGTGCTCCGTGCTCCGTGCACCACACGGTCCCTTTCAGTAATCGGAACCTGTGACGGTGTGGAAAGTGGGCCAGAATTGGAAGGCGTCCTCAGAAGGCGGGGTGGGAGAAGGGGAGCATGGTCTGGCCGAAAGGTGGGGTGCGGCGGGCAGCTTGGACTTGCAGGAGAGTCTGCCAAACTCCTGGCCACGTCCCCCTCCCCAGCCGGCCTCCAGGATCAGAGACCTCGAAAGCGGAATTGCTCCCTTGCAACAGATGGAGGGGGTGGGGGGGGGGGCCGGGACGCGTGCCCAGCCCACCTGGCAGCCCCCGACCGCGGCAGGCCAGTTGGCAATGCCCAGCCCCGGCGGTGCAAGAGGGGGGGAAAAGCCGGGGTCCCGCGGGGATGCCCGCCTCGCTCTCCCGCACCCCGCGAGACCCTCCCGATGGACCCGTCCTCCCGCTCCTCGGCTCCCCCCGCAGCCTCGAGCCGTGGCCCGGCCGAGGGCCGTTCCCCGCGGCTCCGAGGGGGGCAGGCCCGCTCCGCTAAGGCACCTTTGATGACGCGGTCGATGGTGGAGGGGCGGGAGTGTTTCCCGGACATGGTCCCCCTCGGCCTCGTCCCGGCTGCCGGAGACGGTCCTCCCGCCGCGCCGCGGCCCCCGCACCAGCGGGCTCGGCCCCCGCCGACGCGATGAGGGCCCAGCGGCCGCTGCTCCGAACGCGCTGAGCCCGAGCGCCGGCCGCCGCGGCTTAAAGAGGCGACGCCGGTGGCCGCGGCTGCTCGCGGCCCCGACTCGCGTGCGCGCGCGCTCCCAACTTCCCGGCGGCGCGCGCGCTCCCGCTGCCGCTGCCGCTGCCGGCCCGGCCCGCGCGCTCCGCCCCGGCCCGCGCGCTCCCGCAGCTGCAGCCGTCCCAGCCCGCGCGCTCCCGCTCCCTCCGCGGCCCGCGCGCTCCCGCTGCCCCTCCCTCTCCCGCCCCGGCCCGCGCGCTCCCGCCCCCTCGGTCCGCGCGCTCCCGCTGCCGACCGGCCCGCGCTCTCCCGCCGCTCCTGCCACCCCGGCCGCGCGCTCCCGCTGCCGCCCGGGCCCGCTCCGCGCCGGTGAGCTCAGCCGGGGCCTCTGGGCACCGCGGCTCTGCTCCAGCTCGGGGTTGCCCTCGTGTCCTCCTTTTCCCGGCCAGCCGCAGCCATCTTACGGCCCTCGGGCCTCCCGGGGCCGCCCAGCCGAGCGCCCTGTGTCCCCGCCGAGGCCTCTCCCACCCTCCTCCGTGCGTCCTGGAGGCCTGGTCAGGGTGACCACACTCCCTGTCCCAGTGCATGGTCCTCCCCAATTCTCTGCACCCGCTCTTGGCCGAGTACAGTTAGGCGTCTGCCCCCCCCGGGCCCCCACACCAGCAGTGAGGGGGTGATGGGCCCCCCGCGGGCACGCCAGATCCCCGAGCTCCCCGCGCCCCCGCCCCGCGGACTGGGTCAAGCCCCTCTGGGAGTGAAGAGCGTCCCGCGCGCCGCCGGAAGCCGGGTGCCCACCGTCTGCAGGCTGGGTTTGGTTTTGACCCTGGAGGGCCTGTGGTTAGGGCCGCGTTAGGGTCTACGGTACCTACGCACAAAGTGACAGCACCCCACCTCCAAAGTGCCACGACCCTCCACCACCGACCCTGCGCGCCCCTCATCCCCCCAGCGCCTCCCCCTTCGGGGAAACTGTCCTGTAACCCAAGACCAGGGGCTCGGTCCTCGCTGTGCGTTCCCGCGTTTTGTCTCCATTCCGCAGCCGAGTGAGGTCATCTGGTATTTGTTCTCACTCTGGCTTATTTCCTGAACATGATACCCCGAGCCGGGAGCGTCTTCACACTCTAGCTCTAGGTTCAACACTGACCTTGGGGGCTGGAGGCAGAGCACGCACGGCTGGGCACCCCCCACCCACCGCAAGCACCCGACCGAGAACTGTGAGCGCCTTGGCCAGGAGCGGAGCAGAGCCAGCTCGTATGCGAGCACTAAACCAGATGCCTATGAGCAGCGGCGGGCAGGGCAGCAGGTGCCTGAGCACCAGCCCCGGGAGCTCCCTGGGTAACCCACCCCGCAACACAACCGAGGCTGTGCTTGGGCCGGAGCGATCAAACAGCGGGCAGGCTGGACCCAGTTTGCATCACCAGCATCCCATATGGTCCCCGGAGCACTGCCGGATGTGGCCCCAAACCGCCCCCAAAAAATGAAACGACTGTTCTGCCCCAGACAGGGTAACTGAAGCTACAGAGGGGAGGGAAGGGGTCCCTTCCTCTCCTTAAATATTTATAAACCTAGACAACAAACATTGTTACCACTTTCTCCCAGAACAAGCAGTGTTGATACCCAGAGGAAAGCAACTGGCACTGGAATGTCGAAACTAATCCTCCTGGAAGAGGATTGGGGGGGGGGGGGCGTAAATTATAGGCAAACTGGTCAACGGTAACTAGTGCCCCCAATAGAACTGCCACAAGAGGGTTATAGCTCACGTGGTAGCTCATATACTTAGCATCTGCGGGCACTGAGTTTGATCCCTAATACAGCCTGCACCATCACTGCTGGTGTGGGCATATTTAAAAAAATATTTTACATGTGCTACTTGTATTAAAATTAAATATAATTTAAATGTTAAACAATCCAGTTCTTGGGGTTGGAGATTATAGAGGATAGAGGATCAGGTCCTTGCCTCACATGCAGTCACCCCATATGGTCCGCCAAGCCCCACCTGGAGTGATCCCTGTTCACAGAGCCAGTTGGAAGCCCTGAGCACTGCTGGGTGTGGCACAGAAAAACAGAACAAAACTGAAAAAGTTACCCAGTTCCTCAAATGCAGCAGCCACATTACAAGCGCTCATTAACCACATGTGCTTCCTGGCCTAATGGCCACTTTATTGGACAGGATAGAACAAGTACCTTTTTAATTTATGATTCATTTAGGTTAAACATATCAACCTAAGATGTGCTATATTATTCATCCTATTAATTAGTATGCTAATTTATTATATGTGTAACCACAAACACATCAGACAGATAAGCATTTCATCATTTTTCTGCTAAGAAATAATCAGATAATAACATAATTGGAAGATTTGTTCTTTTTTTGTTTTGTTTTGTTTTTGGGTCACACCCAGCGATGCACAGGGCTTTACTCCTGGCTCATGCACTCAGGAATTACTCCCGGCGGTGCTCAGGGGACCATATGGGATGCTAGGAATCGAACCCGGGTCGGCCACGTGCAAGGCAAACGCCCTACCCGTTGTGCTATCGCTCCAGCCCCTTAAGCTCTTCTTTTAAAACAAGCTATTGGTTTTGTTTTGTTTTTGCTGGCCCAGCATTGGCTTCATTCAGCACCTTACTCTCCAGCCCTCTGGTTTTGCTGGTTTGTTTGTTTTTTTGTTTTTTAAATTTTCCCCCTTTCCTTCATCGTTGCAATGTCTGGGGATGTTAGTGTTACTGTCATTTTTGCCTCCTCTTACCGTTTATTGAGTGCATGCGAGAGTCCTTTCCCGGGAGCAGCGTCTCCTGCCAAGCCTCAGCAGCAGGATGGCCAGGAGGTGCCCCAGGAGTGAGGGTCAGGGCATAGGGGACCTTGTTCTGCCCTTTGTGGGCAGAAAACCCTAACAAAGATTCTCAAACTCTGCTTTTCCTCACCTATGGCCTGGGCAACCAAACCAGACTCTTCCAGCCTTTGCCCTAGTGGCACTGAGACGCACCTGCAGCTGAGCTTTGGGACCAGGGGGCTAGAAAATCCTGCCACAGGACTGGCTGCCTGGGACTCACCCGGCTGCCCTGCGGTCCAGTTTCTCCTGCTGGAATGTTCCCTTTGGCTCAGAGAAAATTAACTCGCTCCCTAGTGTCCAGTCCTGCTGGATGACTCTGTTCACACCGTGGGCAAGGCCCTACCCGTGGGGGGCATTTTCCTGCACCCTTGGCCTGGCGCTCATACACAGACCCACTGGGACTCGCACACTTTTAGCTATGGTGCTCACACATTTGGTTTAGGTGCATCTGAGGCCAGATTCTTCATGTGGCCCCAGGAGTACTGAAAAATGGAGTGCATCAAACTCTTGGCCCCGTGATTACAGTGTAGGAATTCGACCACTGAGCCAACAGGCACTTGTGTTCTCTCTCTCTCTCTCTCTCTCTCTCTCTCTCTCTCTCTCTCTCTCTCTCTCTCTCTCTCTCTCTCTCTCTCTCTCTCTCTCTCTCGGCTTTTGAGCCACACCTGGCAGTGCTCAGGGGTTACTCCTGGCTCTGCACTCAGAAGCTTGGTGGACCGTATGGGATTCTGGGAATCAAACTTGGGTTGGCCATGTGCAAGGCACGCAACCCTACCTGCTGTCCTATCGCTCCGCCCCCAGGCTCTCATTTCATCTAGAAGTCTCTGTATGGCAGCTGGGAGAGAAGCCGTTTCCACCTGAAGCAGATAAATCTGTTGCATAGTTCTCGGCTAACTGGTTAGAAGAGTTAAACCTAGGTCTCCTTTAATATATTCTCACATATCAGTAGGATGTCTGGGAATACACACTGAAGTCAGACCCTAAATTATGCCTTAGAGTTCTGACCAAGGAACAGTCACAGGACCCCAGCAGTGCACTTCAGGAGGTGAATGAAACCGGGTTCTAATTTCTTGAGAATTGATTTCAAGCTTCCATGTAGGAGAATTCAGTTATCACAAGAAAGTATTTCATTTAAGTGTAAGCCCTGAGTACTGATAGGTGTGACCCAAAGGTCAGAAGAGAAACAAAGTATTAAGAAGTACTATGGTCAGATGGGCCGGAATGATAGTACAATGTGGAGGGCGTTTGCCTTGCATGTGGCCAACCCGGTTTCAATACCCAGCATCCCAAGTCCCCTGAACACCACCAGGAATAACTCCTGAGTGCAGAGGCAGAAGTAACTCCTGAGTATCACCGGGTGTGACCCAAAAAGCAAAAGCAAAAACAAACTTTAAAAAAACAAAAAGAGGGGGCTGGAGCGATAGCACAGCGAGTAGGGCGTTTGCCTTGCACACGGTCGACCCGGGTTCGATTCCCAGCATCCCATATGGTCCCCTGAGCACCGCCAGGAGTGATTCCTGAGTGCAGAGCCAGGAGTGACCCCTGTGCATCGCCAGGTGTGACCCAAAAAACAACAACAAAAAAAGAAGTATTATGGTCAGAGTGATAATATAGCAGGTAGGGCCCTTGTCTCACACACAACTGACCAGGTACAATCCCTGACACCACATATCCTTAAGCAGAGCCAGGAGTGAGCCCTGAGCACCACCCGGTGTGACCGTACCCCCCACCCAACCAAAAAAAAAAAGAAAAGATTTTCTTCAAACAGAATAAACCTCTAAAGGTCAGAAATAAATTAATTCCTAAAGTATGATAGATGCTAAAATTTGTCAGAACAAACATCATCTAGAATACTGAAAAACAGAATATTTAAGAAAATATTGCAATCAGGGATCCAAGTAACAGCGAGCAGGTAGGGTATTTGCCTTACACTTGGCCAATCCTGCGCCCCTTATTCCAGAACACCGCCAGGAGCAATTCCTGAGTGCAGAGCCAGGAGTAAGCCCTGAGCATCGCCAGGTATGGCCCCAAAACAAAAACAAAAGAAGAGAGAGAGGGGCTTGAGCAATAATAGCACAGCGGGTAGGGTGTTTGCCTTGCATATGGGGTTCGATTCCCAGCATCCCATATGGTCCCCTGAGCACCGCCAGGAGTAATTCCTGAGTGCAGAGCTAGGAGTAACCCCTGTGTATCGCCGGGTGTGACCCAAAAAGCAAAAAAAAAAAAAAAAAGAAAAAATATTGCAATCAATGTGAAGAAACAGATTATCCAATAATAACAGTGGAAAAATTAACCAAGTATTAAGGTACTCAAGTTGGAGACATTTCATAACATCAAGTAAATTGAATGTATTTATTTGTTTGTTTGTTTAGGGGCCCTCCTGGGCTGTGCTCAGGACTCACTCCTGACTCTGATGTTCAAACCAGGGTTGGCTGTGTGCAAGGCGTGCACCTTACCCACTGTACCATCTCTCTGATCCCAAAGTGAATGTGATTAAAGAGTTGCATATAGTTTAAAAACCGTTTTTTAAAAACCATACAACTACAGAATCTTGTGTATACCTGAAATTAATATGTCATATGCAATTAAAAGAAAAATTTAAAAAAGAAAAAAAAGGACAGAGAGATAGCACAGTGAGTAGGGAGCAAGCCTTGTACACAATGGACCCAGGTTTGAGCCCCAGGACCCCATAAGGTCCTCAGAGGCCCACCAGGTGTGATCCCTGAGCACAGCCTGGTGGACTCCACCCTCCCCCCAGAGAATAAAACAATCTAGGAGAAAACAAAGAGGTTCTCTTACTTGGGTAACTAGTAATTCTCAGGCTAAACGATGTGGGCATGCCCTCTCTCCAGAGCTGCACTTGTCAAAGCAACACCAACTCGAGGAATTCACAGAAGGACTTTAAAAGCACAAAAGTAATGAAAGAACCCACATAAGATTGCTACATTTTTACTGTTTAAAAAAGATGAATGCAGGGATATCTGAGCAGGGTCAGTGGTTAAGTGTGTCTTTGTGTTAGCATGCACAATCCTTAGCACCGAAAAGCAAAACAAAAAAAATTAAAAGAATCAAAAGCAGGAAAATCTGTGCACCTCACAAATCATGGTAAAAAATCTTCTAGTATTAGCACTGTAGCACTGCACTGTCGTCCCGTTGTTCATTGATTTGCTCGAGCGGGCACCAGTAACGTCTCCACTGTGAGACTTGTTGTTACTGTTTTTGGCATGCTGAATATGCCACGGATAGCTTGCCAGGCTCTGCTGTGTGGGCGGGATAGTCTCGGTAGCTTGCTGGGCTCTCCGAGAGGGACAGAGGAATCGAACCCAGGTCGGCAGCGTGCAAGGCAAACGCCCTACCCGCTGTGCTATCTCTCCAGTCCTTCTAATATTAGAGTTCTACAAAAATGGCAAAGGACATCCACAAAATAATCATAAAAAACAATAAACACTTTTTATTTTTATTTTTTTGTTTTGGGGTCACACCTGGCAATGCTCAGGGGTTACCCCAGGCTTGCACTCAGGAATCACTCCTGGCAGTGCTCAGGGGCCCATATAAGAGGCTGGGGATCAAACCTAAATTGGCCGCATGTGGTTCCATGTTAGAGAACATGCAGTGGGTATGTGAGGCCTGGGATCCACCCCAGAGCCACAAAAGAAAAAGAAATAAAAGATGCTATTTTTCTCACATAGCAAATTGGAAAACAGAGTTTTTGGTTTGGGATCTTTTTGGTTTGTTTTTTTTTTTTTTTTTTTTTTTTTTTGCTTTTTGGGTCACACCTGGCGATGCACAAGGGTCACTCCTGGCTCTGCACTCAGGAATTACCCCTGGCGGTGCTCAGGGGACCATATGGGATGCTGGGAATCGAACCCGGGTCGGCCGCGTGCAAGGCAAACGCCCTACCCGCTGTGCTATCACTCCAGCCCCCCTTTGGTTTGTTTTAGCTTTGTTTTGTGGCCACACCTGGCAGTTCTCATAGCTTACTCCCAATTCTGTGCTCAAAGATTACTCCTGGCAGTGCTCTGGGGACCATATATGATGTCTGGTGTCATCCGAGCCAGCCACATGCAAGGCAAGGGCCCTCCCACTGTCCCGTCTCTCCAGCCTGGAAATCAGGTTGTGTGTTTTTGTTTGTTTGTTTGTTTGTTTGTTTGCTTTTAGGCCACACCCGCAATGCTCAGGAATTACTCCTGGCCGTGCTCAGGGTCCTGAATGGGGTGGTGAGGATTGAACTTCAGTCAGCCACATGCGAGGCGAATGCCCTACCACTATACTATCGATCCAGCCCCTGGAAATCAGTGCCCCCCCCCCCCCCGCCAACTCTCCCCCATTCACGGTACAACTGGGCAAAGGGCCTCGGTTGGGCTGTCTGAGAGGTGGGACCACTGGGTCTCCTCTTGCTATACAGTCGGTGTAACGGACTCAGCCTGGGAGGCCTGGAAATCCATTTTAAGGGGTGACAGAGTCTCTCTGCCATCTCAGCGTCGGGGGAGGCCTGTTGAACAGCAGATACACTTGGAAAGCTGGGGCCCAGCCGCGTCTCTGGAGCCAGAAGGAGCTCGGAGATCTGAACAGTGAAAGTGCTGATGTTCACGGGGAGACTGATGTCGAGCTGGGCAAGAGATGCACAAAGCAAAGGACAGCACAGGGGTTCCTAGCGGCAGACTGAGGACACCAGAGTGACCAGCACCGTGGATCCAGCCAAACTGTGAGAATCCAAGGAATGGCCTACCCCTGGAGGAAGTCACCCTACGGAAACACGGAGTGGAGGTGTTTGGTTTTGTTTTTTTTTTTTAAAGGGGATATTGAATTATACATTAGTACAACTTTTCAGGAAGGGGATTTGGCAGTATCAGGGAAGATAACGTAGGTCGGTAGCAGGGAGGTGATAGATTTCCAGTCACAAGACTCAACATCACTCATCACCAGGAAAATACAAATTAATCATACTGAATACCACCAAGGCACCCTGCCAGGAAAATTCAAATTAAATTTCCAGTCCCTCCTCCTGGTAAGGACTGGGCAAGCCGAGCTCTCCCGCATTATCTGGGGGGAAATTAAAGGCTACAACTACTTGGAGAAACAGTCACAAATTTTCTTTTCTTTCCTTTTATCTGGGGCAGGGCACCTGATTGTGCCAGGACTTACACCTGGGCCTGTGCTCAGAGATTACTTCTGGGGTGCTCAGAGGGACCATATGTGGTGCCGGGGATCAAACTGGGTCTACTGAGCATTTGAGAAGCATCAACTATAGTATTGTCCTAGTCCTAGTTTTTTTTAATATGTTGAGGGCCAAAGAGATAGCTCAGAGGTTAAGGCATTTGCCTTACATGTAGCTACGACTTCAACAATGGTTCAAATCCCTGCTCCCCAGAGCACTGCCAGGTGTGGCCTTCGAGCACAGAACCAAGCGATCATAGAGCCAGGAATGGTCCCTGAGTACAGGGTTGGGTGCGACCGTCAGCAATACCTGGTGTGCCCCCCAAGAAATGTTCAGGAAAAGTAGCAAGTCCGGGGTGCAGAGATAATACAGCACGTAAGGTGTTTGCTTCACATACACCCTACCCGGTTCAGTCCCTGACATTCCATATACTTTCCTGACCACCGCCAGGAGTGATTGCTGATGGCAGAGCCAGGAGTAACCCCTGAGCATTTCGGGTGTGACCCCAAAAACCAAAAGAAACAAGAAAAAGAAGCAAGACACATAGCAGTATGTAGTAAATGATTTCACTTACGTAGGAGGATGGTTTACACAATCATGCGGAAACACGGAGTGGAGGTGTTTGGTTTTTATAACTGCATAGATAGAACTATGCAGTTATAAAAAATCATTATATTTTTAAAAAATCCGTTTTGGAAGGACATACGTGGAGATGCTCAGGGTTCACGCCTGGCTCTGCACTCAGGGATACTCTTGGTGCTGGAATATGCGCAAAGGCTAGGCCCTACCATCTGTACTATCTCCTCAGTCCCAAATCATCGTATTTAGATTTAAAATATATTCAATATCATGAGGTTTTATTTGTTGGTTTGCTTTGTGAAGCAAAATAGTTTTGTTTGTCTGTTTGGGGACCACCCCCAGCAATGCTCAGGGTTTTCTCTTGGCTCTGTGCTCAGGGACCACTCCTGGTGGGGCTCAAAGGGCTGCAGAGATAGCACAGTGGGTAGGGCACTTGCTTTGCACATGGCCAAACTGGGTTCAATCTCCGGCATCCCATATGGTCCCCTGAACACTAGTATGAGTGATGTCTGATTGCAGAGCCAGGAGTAACCCCTGAGTACCTCCAGCTGTGTCCCCCCACCACCACCAAAGAAAAAGCAAGATAGCTTTTATTGATTAAAACTTAAAAAGATACCGTGGTGGGGTAGGGTGAGAAGGAAAGGAATATGTGTTCAAGAGAGAGCATGAGCTTGAAAGGCAAGCAGAGAGACCAGCCAGTGAGGGGCGTGGTCATGGGAAGACACTGGCTTGAAGACAAGCCAAGGGTTTTCTTTAGTAAGAACTAATGATAAGTGAAAATATCTAGAATGTACCATGGACAGTCTAGACCCCATTTTCCTAGCAAATAGCAAACACATGCAATGACTAGAAGAAAGGAAAAAATTGGGGGTGGTGTGGGATTGTAGCGATAACACAGTGGATAGGGAGTTTGCCTTGCACACAGCCAACCTGGGTTTGATTCCCAGCATCCCATATGGTCCCCCAAATATGCCAGGAGTAAGCCCTGAGCATCGCTGGGTGTGACCCAAAAAGCAAAAAAAAAAAAAAAAAAAAGTAGGGATGCTAGGGTTGAACCCACACATGCAAGGCGTGTGCTCTCTCAAAGGAAATCTTAATTTAGCAATAACTTATTCAATAAAGTCTACAAGTTTCAGAGTGTTCCGGGTTCCTACTTAATTGTGGCTTCTATTAATTAATTCAAATCTAGGTTTTTGTCTTGTAGGACTTATGAGCCTTGTTCTATTTCCTTATGGAACTCCCAAAATACTTCATAAACCTTAATTAATGGCCAATTCTTCTGGGAAGTCACTATGAATACCTTTAATTCAACAGAAAAACAGGTGATCCTAATTTCCAGTACTGAATAAAAGTTACCTGGCTTCCAGTTCTATTTGTATGAAACCATTAACTATTAAACTTCTGTGTTAGGGCTGAAGCGAGCACAGCAGGTTCAATCTCTGGCACCCGGCAAGAGAATTGTAAAACTTTTTTTAAGCAAGAGAAAAATGACCATTTTAAAAATAGCTATACATTCTGTTGTTTTGGGGCCACACCTGTGGGCTACTCCTGACTCCTGAAGGAGTAAATAGCACTGTTTGCTTTGAGCCATATGTCTATTGTGAGGTGGGGTGGGGTCTTACACCATATACTGTCAGCTGACTCTCCCAAGCCCATTTCCCACACTGCAGCTGCCTCCTCCGCTCCCCTTCCTCCTCCTCCCCTTTCCTTCTCCCCTCCCCCTTCTCTCTCCCTCCGTCCTTCCTTCCTTCCCTCCCTCTCTTCCTTCCTTCCTTCCTTCCTTCCTTCCTTCCTTCCTTCCTTCCTTCCTTCCTTCCTTCCTTCCTTCCTTCCTTCCTCCCTTTCTTCCTTTCTCCTTCCCTCCATCCCTCCTCCCTTTTTGCCCTTTATCTCTGTCATAGGCTTTAAAACAATTGGGCTGCTGTCCCTGAGTGTCCCTTAGCCCCTTTGGTAGTCACCTTAGCCCTTGTCTCTGTCTCCACTCAGCCTTTCACTGACCCTGGCATTTGCTGAAAGAATGAATATAATTTTACTCTTACCTGCAGCAGGAGCTCTTTTTGTTGTTGGGTTTTGGGGGGAAACAACCACCAGTACTCGGTTCACCCCCTGTGGAGCTGAAGGACCACATGGCACCAATGGTCACAGCACACACTTGAGCCTTTGAGTCATCTCCCTGGCCTCTGTATACACACACACATATAGACATCACAGTCACTATCACTGTCATCCATTGCTCATCAATTTGCTCGAGTGGGCACTAGTAACATCTCCACTGTGAGACTTGTTGTTACTGTTTTTGGTATATCGAATACACTATGGGGAGTTTGCCAGGCTCTGCCATGCGGGCTAGATACTTGCAGTAGCTTGCCAGGTTCTCCGAGAGGGGTGGAGGAATCAAACCCGGGTTAGCTGCGTGCAAGGCAAACATCCTACATATAGACATACATACATATATATGTATATGTATATATATACACATACATGCATACAGTCCTTTGGGGTCACACCCTATGTTACTCAGGGATTATTTCTGGCTCTGCACTCAGGAATTACTCCTGGCGGTGCTCAGGGAACCATATGGGATGCCAGGGATTGAACCCAGGTCGGCCATGTGCAAGGCAAATGCCTTTCCTGCTGTACTATGGGTCTAGCCCCTTTACCTGTAATTTTGCTTTATTTTGGTTTAATGCCACCCCTGGTTAGCGTGGCTCAGGGCATACATTGCAGTGGTGGGGGCAGTGGGCAGGCTGTGTGCAAAGCAAGGATCTTACACACTGTACTATCTCAAGCTCCTTTAGCTGTGGTTTTGAAGTTTCAAATCCTTCCCTTCCCAACCTGCTCTCAACTGTAAACAAAGTTCAGATTTTGAGTAAATTAAGTACTTAGCATCAGGTGTGTGTGTGAGAGAGAGAAATGTGTGGGGAAATATATATATTCAGACTCTCAAGGGAAATTAGACCATAAAATACTAATCAGCACTGTCATAGTTTTTGTTGTTGTTGTGATTGGTTGGTTGGTTTGGGGCCACACCTGGCAGTGCTCAGGGCTTACTCCCGGCTGTGTGCTCAGAGATGACTCCTAGAGGGGCTTGGGGACCATAGGCCATGTCAGGGATTGAACTGGGGTGAGCTGTGTGCAAGGCAAATGCTTTAATCCCTATATTTTCTCTCTGGCCCTTGGCATACAGATTAAATCTGGGGGAGTGGGAAGCTGACACTCTGGCAGTGCTCAGGGTTTACTCCTGGCTCTGCACTCAGGGATCACTCCTGCTAAGCTTGGGGGATCACACGTGGTCCTGAGGACGGAGCCCGGGGATCTGTTGTGTGTAAGGCAAGTGCCCTGCCTGCTGTCCTGTCTCTCTGGCTTCTAGAGTTGTGCTTCATAAAGCCCTTCTCACACGTCTGGTTCTCATTCTGTGTCTGGGGAGAGACAGTATAGAGATGATCGTTTCTATGTATTTGATTGTTTGGGGGCCACACCCAGTGGTACAAGGACTTATTCCTGACTCTGTGCTCAGAGATCACTCTTGGCAGGCTCATGAAACCACACTGGGGTGCTGGTGACTGCACCTGGTTTAGCTGCGTGCAAAGGCAGTGCCCTAGCCACTGTATAGCCGAGAATCTCTCCAACCTCAGAAATTATAATTTCTTTTCATTTTTTTTCTTTTTGGGTCACAAAGTAGTCTAGAGTAGTCCCTGGGCAATGCACAGGGGTTACTCCTGGCTCTGCACTCAGAAATGACTCCTGGCGGTGCTCAGGGGACCATATGGGATGCTGGGGATCGAACCTGAGTCAGCCACATGCAAGGCAAACACCCTACCTGATGTGCTATAGCTCCTGCCCCAGAAATGATCATTCCTAACACAAAGACACTGAGATGCGAAGAGGTAAGACACAACCAGCCACGCCTGGAATGGACACGGATCCATTCTTTCAGATCAGTGTTCTCTGGCTGAGGACAGACAGAACCCAAATCCCTGGACCTTAGTTGATTTACACTAGCACTTATTTTCATTTACTTCAAAACCTAGCAGATTTGCTTGGGGATATGCTCCTGTGGTAGAGCCCATGTCTTGCATGTGTGAGGACATGGGTTCAAACCCCAATACCACATAGCCAGCACTGCCAGGTTGTGACCCCCAAAATAAAAATGTTTCCAAGAAAAGAATAATCTAATGTTCTTTCCTTTCAGCTCACATCATTTAGAGAGAGAGAGAAAGAGGAGGAGGAAGAGGAGGAGGAGGGGGAGGAGGAGGAGGGGGAGGAGGAGGAGGGGGAGGAGGAGGAGGAGGGGGAGGAGAAGGAGGAGGAGGAGGAGGAGAAGAAGAAGAAGAGGAAGAGGAAGAGGAAGAAGAAGAAGAAGAAGAAGAAGAAGAAGAAGAAGAAGAAGAAGAAGAAGAAGAAGAAGAAGAAGAAGAAGAAGAAGAAGAGGAAGAAGAAGAGGAAGAAGAAGAAGAAGAAGAAGAAGAAGAAGAAGAAGAAGAAGAAGAAGAAGAAGAAGAAGAAGAAGAAGAGGAAGAAGAGGAAGAGGAAGAAGAAGAAGAAGAAGAGGAGGAGGAGGAGGAGGAGGAGGAGAGGAGACAACAACATAATTGGGAGAATGGTTACAAAATGTCTAAACCCTATGCATCAGGCAGTATCAAATATTTCTTGTCAAGGGCCATGCATATAGGAAATGCCCAGACCCTGACTTGAAAAGAGCTGAGGCCAAGAGGTGGCTCAAAGGGCCGGAGCATGTGCTTTGCATGCGGGAGGCCTGGGTCCTCTCCCCAGCACCACATGGTGCCTCAAACTCTGCTGGGTGTGGTCTCAAAATGATAGGGGGTCGGTGAGAGGGAGTGTGCTCCGGACCCACCCCTGTTCCCAGGGTCACCGTTGCTGGAGATCAGAGACACCTTGTAAACAGTAGAGGCCACATACCCACACTCTGCTGTGCTCCGTCACACCCAGCCGGGTCACACCCAGAGGTCCCGAACCCTCCCGGGTATGTTCAGTGGTACTCAGGGAGCCCCGTGTGTGTAGGGTTGGGGAGGCGGTGTTGAGTTTCATGACCTGGCACATGTTAGCCTCATGTGCCGCAGCGTGGACTACCCTCAGTCCCAATGATGCGTCTTCAGCCTTTGCGGGCATCTGATTAAAGTCCTGGTTCTTCCTAAAGATTGGGCCACACCTGGTGGTGCTTAGGCGCTCCTGGCCCCAGCTCCGAGGATGCTCCTGGCAATGCTCAGAGAGGCTCCAGCATACGAACAAGCAGGACGTCAGCCCTCAGACCATCTCCCCAGCCCAAAGGCCTGATTATGTGATGTTCTTCTATACTCCACAAATGAGTGCAGTCCCTCTATGTCTGTCCCTCTCTTTCTGACTCATTTCAGTTAGCAGGATACTCTCCCTGTTTAACCATTTACAAGAAAATTTCATGACTTCATCTCTCCTAACAGCTGCATAGTGTAGATGTACCAAAGTTTCTTTAACCAGTCTTCTGTTTTAGGGCACTCGGGTTGTTTCCAGATTTTGGCTATTGTGAATAGTGCTGCATTTAACAAAATTTCCAGATTTTGGCTATTGTGAATAGTGCTGCATTTAACTTCCCATAGCTGGAAGCCTGCTTCATGAGTGGAGGGGAGAAGGCAGATGGAATAGAGAAGGTACTGATGTCATTTCGACTGTGCTTTTTTGCATCCTCAGGATATATTCCCAGAAGTGGTATTGCAGGATCATATGGAAGCTCAATTTCTAGTTTTTGAAGAACTGTCCATATTGTTTTCCAGAAAGGCTGGACCAGTCGGCATCCCCACCAACAGTGAAGGAGCGTCCCTTTTTCCCCACATCCACGCCAGCACTGGTTGCTTTTGCTCTTTTGAATGTGTGTCAATCTCTGTGGTGTGAGATGATATCTCATTGTTGTTTTCATTTGCATCTCCCTGATGACTAGCAATGTGGAGCATTTTTTCATGTGCCTTTTGGCCATTTATATTTCTTTTTTGAGGAAACTCCTGTTCACTTCTTCTCCCCATTTTTTGATGCAGTTGGAGGTTTTTTCTTATACAATTCTACTAGTGTCTTGTATATCCTTGATATTAATCCCTTATCAGATGGGTATTGGGTAAACATTCTTTCCCATTCTGTGGGCTCTTTCTGTATTTTGGTCACTGTTTCTTTTGAAGTGCAAAAGCTTCACATGAGGCTGACACCCAAGGACAGTAGATACAAGGGCCAGGAGGATTGTCCCATAGCTTGAAGCCTGCTTCATGAGTGGAGGGGAGAAGGCAGATGGAATAGAGAAGGGGTCACTAAGAAAATGATGGCTGGAGGAACCAGTTGGGATGGGAGATGTGTGCCGAAAGTAGATAATGGACCAAACATGATGACTTCTCAGTGTCTGTGTTGCAAGCCATAATGCCCAAAAGTAGAAAGAGAGTATGGGGAATATTGTCTGCCATGGAAGCAGGGGGAGGGTAGGAAAGGGGGGGTATACCCGGGATATTGGTGGTGGGGAATGTGCACTGGTGGGGGAATGGGTGTTTGATCATTGTGTGATTGTATCCCAAATAAGAAAGCTTATAACTATCTCACGGTGATTCAATAAAATAAAAAAAAAACCCTGATTATGGATTCACTTACTTTTGGTGTTTTGAGTGACACGCAAGCAGTGCTCAGGACTTACTCAGAGTGCTCAGAGGTTACTCCTGGAAGGACCCTGTGGGGTGTGGGGGATTGAACTGAGTCAGCCTCCTGCAAGGCCAGCGCCCAGCCCACTGTGCTATTGTTCCAGCCCTAAGACCCATTTTTGTTTTTAAAGGAAAGTCTCCTATATTGAACTAGTTGTTTCTCTCCTGAAAACCCACAACTTAGTATTTTGGAAGGAGTTTCCACGATAGATGTTAGCCAGGTGTTCAGCATCCTGCAGAACTGCCAACTTCCTGGGCATCAAGTGCCCCGGCAGCACCCGAGCCATGGGTGGGGCTCAGCAACAAGTGTGGGGAGTGGGCACCTGCAGCCAGGCCCTCTGCGGGGCCTCAGCAGCTGCCCAGGCCTCCCTTCTGCAGGGGGCTGGGCTGGGCTGCTCGGGCTCTCTGCAGGCCTCACCTGAGAGCTGCAGGGCCCACAGGGAACTGTGGACACCCAGGGAGACTGCATGGGGGTGGAGGCCTTTCCAGTTGGCATCATTCTTTCTCCCTCGAAGACAAGCTCAAAATTAAAGCTGACTACCTCATGGGCTGACCACCTCACAGATTGACCATCTCACCGGCTGACCATTTCACAGACTGACCACCTCATGGGCTGGTCACCCCGTAGGCTGACCATCCCTCAGGCTGACAACCTCACAGCCTGACCTTGTCACAGGCTGACCATTTCATAGACTGACCGTTTCAGGGGCTGGCCACCAACACAGGCTGACCATCTTATGGTCTGACCATCTCACGGGCTGATCACCTTATGAGCTGACCATCTCATAGGTTGACCACCTCACAGGTGGTGCAGGGCTTCCCAGGCCCAAGAGTGGGGTCACTCACCGGATGGACAGGCCGGTCTGTATCCCGACTGATGCTGCTCTGTGGCTTCCACCCCGATGACAGGCTGGGGGTGGACCGGGCGCTGGGGACGCACTGACTGGCACTTGGCACGGCTGTGAACCAGAATGCAGTTTGGGGACGTTCTGGCACCAGCCCTTCCAGCTGGGCCCCCCTCCCAGCGGACACCTCTGCTCGACCCTGGCTGGGAGACGCGGACTCGGAGCACTACACTGGCCCCCTCGGCTTCCTGTTGGTCTCACGGGGCGGCCCTGGCCTCCGAGGCCCCGCGGTGGTGCTGACGCGGCGGACACTGCTCCAAGGACACTCGCCACTTCCGTGGGGCCCCGGGACACGGGTAGGGTGTGGTGGGGGTAGACAAGGCAGCACAGCTCCCGCCCCTGCCCAGCTCCACTGTGGCACTTCTCTTCTTGCTTTGGGGGCTGGCGGGGCGACCTGGACTCCAGCATGTGGGTGACCACCCCCTGCACACCTCCTCTCCTTCCTCTGCTCCCACCGGCCCTCCCGCCGCCCAGCGGAGCCCAGCGCAGCCCTAAGCAGCCTGTTGCCGGGAAAGCGACCCCTGGTGGCCACTGAGTGTCCTTCACGTCCTCCGGTTCCTAGTCAGGGCTCACTTACTTCTTCTTTTTTTTTTTTTCTTTTTGGGTCACACCCGGCGATGCACAAGGGTTAGTCCTGGCTCGGTGCTCAGGGGACCATATGGGATGCTGGGAATCAAACCCCGGTCGGCCGCGTGCAAGGCAATCGCCCTACCCGCTGTGATATTGCTCCAGTCCCTCACTTACTTATTCTTAATTTCACTTATTTTTAAATAAATCTCTAGGGGCTGGGGGGTTATGCAACATCCCATATGGTCCCCCGGGTCCACTAGGAGTGACCCCTGTGAGCCCTTAGCACTGCTGGGTGTTGCTCCCAAACAAAGCAACACGCGAAAGTCTAGCCAGGGCTCTCTTCTTTTTACTTTTATTTTTAGTGTATTCTTTTGTTTGTTTGTTTTTTAGCTTTTTGGGTCACATTCAGCGATGCATAGGGGTTACTTCTGGCTCTGTACTCAGGAATTACTCCTGGCGGTGCTTGGGGGACCATATGGGATGCTGGGAATCAAATCCGGGTCAGCTGTGTGCAAGGCAAACGGCCTACCCTGTGCTATTGCTCCAGCCCGATTTACAGTACTCTTAGTGGGGGTTTCCTGCATCAACCATTCCCGAAACACACCCTCCACCTCTGGCTCTGCGTCAGAAGCTGGTGACTGCTTCTCTTGTCTTCCCCTCCCCCGCCCGCCCCCGCCACCCCCCCTCCACCCCGACCTTGATGTCCATCCTGCACCGCATGGTACAGGCTACTTCTGCAGATCTGATCTCAGCTTCTGTTGCCTTTGGGCCTGCTACTCACATACTGTGATTCCCTGCACATGAGTGCACCCCTCCCCTTCTTAGCCTGGGTTTATCGAGCACTCTGTTACATGTGCACATGTATTTGTAAAAACCTAGGTGAGTCATTGGCTGGGTTTATTTGATTTCATTTGTTTGGGGAGCAGACCTGGTGGTGCTCAGGGATCACTCCTGAACTTGCGGGGTACAGGGGATTGAATCTGGGCCATCTACATGCAAGGCGCTTGCTGTACCATCACCTCTTGGGCCCAGTTTTTTCTTTTTTGTTGTTTTTTTTTTTTTGGGGGGGGGGAGATGGGATGGAGTTTGGGTCACACCCAGCAGTGCTCAGAGCTTACTCCTGGCTCTGTGCTCAGGGATCACTCCTGGTGGGGCTCAGGGGACCATACGGGATGCCGGGACTGAACTAAAGGCACGTCCAAGGCAAGCTCTAGGATAATCTTAAGCAATCTTAAAGTCCCACAGATTTGTAAGCCAAGCACAGAGAAGACAGCCAGGGTCTGGGAAAGGAGAGCTGCTTCTCGGCCAAGACTGGGAACCCTTGGGATTATTCCGTAATTACAGTTGATGCCACCACCTTGGAATCCGGAACTACTGCCAGGGTCAGACTCCCTGTCACACAGGATGAGCGTCTCTGCTCACTCCCTTCCTTTGTTTAAAGTGAGCTCGGAATAGACATCTGGCAGGGCCTTCTAATGCTGGAAAGAAAAATGTTTTTTTGGATAGAAGCTCTAAACATACTTAGCTGAAGGCTGATAAAAACCTGTGGATCTTTTCCAACCCCCCCCCTTTTTTTTTTCATTTAAAGAACCATCTTTCATGAATGGAAGGGAATCCAGTTTATTCTAGAGTGAGTACAGAAATCCATTTCTGCTGAGCCTCAAGACAGCTTTCTTCCGACACGGAGGCACTGACTCCATCTGTGTTTCTCAGCCTTTTCCCGACCCTGCCCTGGCCACCTCACCCTACCAGTGGGCCTCCCAATCTTGTGCAATGGCCCATTTACTCAGTTTCATCTGTGGAAAATCCGAGGGGCCACGTGGCTGCTGGCTGAGAAACACCATTAAATCACAGAGCATCAAGGTCTTCAAAGTAGAGGGACATCTTTTCACATAGATCAAAAACTCTGCTTTCATATTTGCTGTCTGTTATTCCTTGAATGGGTTTTGCTCAAATCAGACCTTGGCACCACAGAGTAGTAAAGAAAGATGTGTGGGAACAGCAGCATAGAATGGCATCCAGAAGATGATGCGGGCCCAATATAGACTAGAGACTGAACACAATGGCCACTCAACACCTTTATTGCAAACCACAACACCTAATCAGAGAGAGAGAACAAAAGGGAATACCCTGCCATGGTGGCAGTGTGGGGTGGGGGGAGACAGGACTGGGGAGGGGGGGAGGGATGTTGGGTTTACTGGTGGTGGAGAATGGGCACTGGTGAAGGGATGGGTTACCAAACTTTGTAAGGGAGAAACATGAGCACAAAAATGTATAAATCTGTAACTGTACCCTCACGTTGACTCACTAATTAAAAATAAACTATTAAAAAAAATAAAATAAATTAAAAATTGGAAAAAAAAAAAAGAATGGCATCCAGGCAGAATGTCCTGACCCTGCGCCAGGCTGCCCTCACGGGAACACCTCGGAGGGGGGCGGGTTGGGTTTCCCTCCCCGCCCCAAGCAGGATCCCAGCAGCCCAAAACCTCCAGAACCCAGCCACTGCCATGCTCAAGGCCACTCTCCACATGCTCAGAAGAGTCTCACCCAAGAGGGAACCAGCAGAAAAACCCAGGTATGCAGGACCCTTGACTGAGATCTTCAAGCCTGCTCGGATTGGGACTGGGCCTCCTCCCCCCAGGTCCCCAGTTTCCCAGTAGCTTGGCAGTCACACCCACAAACTGCCCCTGGCGCCATGTAATCTCATCAATGGCCAAGACCCAGAGACTATAAACTGAAGCTCCCAGAAGAGAACGACGCAGAATTTCCTGGAGCGTGAGGCTGCATTTGCGCCCCCGCAACCTCTGATACTCTAGCCCACTTATGCATCAAAAGTAGCACATATTTGCTTGGTCTTAACCTACTTGTTTGTATTCTCCTATATACCGGCTTCAATGGCTCCAGAATGAAATACAACAACTTTCACACACTTCCCTCTTACTATGGTGGTGGGATTGTGTTTGAATATTATCTGTAATGAACTATTGTGAGTACTTTATGAAAATATTTTCAATATAAAAATTGAAAAAAAAAGGGTGTCATTCACTCCTTCACCCTCCACCAAAAACGCCTGTACAGGTCTGAGGCCGCGGGTCACTCCCCTGCGCCTCCGCTAACGGCCAAAGCAAAGCAAACCCGAAGGGGAGCTGGGCTGGAGACAGTCCAGCGTGGAGGGCTTCCCACGTGTGGTCTTCCACACGGTCAACCCAGACTCAACCCCCTGGGCACTGTCAGAGGAGACCCTGGAAATAAAGCAGGATCACAGGGCCGGAGAGATGGCTCAAAAGGTTGGAACACGTTCTTTGAACATGTAGGGGCTCTAGGTTTAATCTCCATCACTACATGATCCCCCAAACACAGAGCGGTGTAAATCTCTCCTGAGCACCTATGGGTGTCCCCTCACCACTCCGAAATCTCTTACAAAAAAATGGCAAATATGTTTCAAATGTTTTATTTTTTATTTTTTGGTGGGGGGGGGTATCCGTGGCGGTACCCAGGGATTACTCCTTGTTCTGAACTTGGGAATTACTCCTGGCTGGCTTAGGGGACCCTATGAGGTGCCAGGGAAGTGATTCCGGGTCGGCCGCATGCAAGGTCACCTGCCCACTCGCTGTACTATTGCTCCAGACCCTCAGTTTTAGTATTTCAGACTTTCCTTCCTCCCTGTTCCTGCATAATTACATCAGGGGGTTGCACATGTTTGCTCACGTGTTTTTTTTTTTCTTTTTGGGTCACACCCGGCGATGCACAGGGGCTACTCCTGGCTCTGCACTCAGGAATTACCCCTGGCCGTGCTCAGGGGACCATATGGGATGCTGGGATTTGAACCCGGGTCGGCCGCGTGCAAGGCAAACGCCCTACCCGCTGTGCTATCGCTCCGGCCCCTTGCTCACGCTTTTTAAAACTTAGAATTTATATTTGATTCTTTTGGTTCTAGGGCCACACCCAGGGGTGCTCAGGGGACCTGTGGCACTCGGGAGCTAAGCCGGACTTCCTGTGGGCGGCCTGCCCTTCCCCTGCTGAGCAGCTCTCCAGCTAGTGCTCACACATTTCAGCCCACGCTCCGGGGGCTGCATCCTTGTGCTCCCTGAGGCTGCTTGCTGGGGCCACACTGTGGCTGAAGCACACGATGTCTGTGAGGTGACTCCATGCTGGGGCGCGTCCACCCTCTGCAATGCCCACACACGTCCAGCAGCAATGTGGCTAGAAACGCTCTCAGCACCAGGGCCCCAGAGACTGGGACTTGTGACCATCGGCTTGAACCCCTGTGCTAAAATTGAAATTTTTTTAAAAATTGGTTTTTTGTTTATTTCTGGACCAGATCTGGGGGTGCTCAGGGCTTACACCTGGCCCTGCACTGAAGAATTACTCCTCGTGGTGCTGGAGGGTCCATATGGGATTCTTGGAATCAAACCTGGGTTGGACATGTACGAGGCAAGCACCTACCCACTGACCGTGCTGGCCTCCCCGTCCTGCCAGTGGGCTTCCCGCCCTTGTGCCGCAGCCCTCAGGGCGCTGGGCATCAAACCTGTCTCTCGGCCCCTCAGGACTTTTTTAACTGATGAAACACTGGTTTCCAAAAGCAAAAATGTTATCAGCATAAATCTTATCAGTATTATTATCTTCACCACCTAACTGCTATCACCCCTCTGCCGCTGTCCACAGTCCCATCAGCCTTGGGTTTTTAAGTGACCTCTGGTGTGGGCCACAGGGTCACTTCTCCCAAACCTGCTCCTGAATTCAGGAGGAAAAGCAACAAGGCTGGAGCACAACTGACACTCGAGCAAGTCAGCAGAGGACTGCGGCCCTCGGGCGACCAGATTCTTTCTTTCATGGAGCCCGGCACAGCCCTGTCCCCCCCCTCCACCTGCCACACACACACACACACACACACACACACCACACACACACTCACACACACAGGGACCCCGGAGTGTGGGCAGCCACGGTCTGCTGGGGCGGGCAGGAGGCAGGATCTCCAGACGGGCAGACACAGGATACCATTTTTGGCATTTCCAGTCACTCCTGGTCGTTTGATGTGACGGTGAGTGTGCTTTTGGAAATTTTTTGCAGGAAACACCACCAAACGCTCCCATCAGGGAACACAGGAGGTTCCAGGCTCCAGGAGAGAGAACCGAATCATCGTGGTGGGGCCAGTGACTGTACAGGGCCTCCCCCACGCGGGGCATGTACTCTAGCACCAAGTCACTTCCCTGGCACTGAATGAAACAATTTTATTATTTTTAATCTCTGATTGGTTTTGGGTCCATACCCAGTGATGCTCAGGGGTTACTCCTGGCTCTGCACTCAGGAATCACTCCTGGTGGTGCTCGGTGAGGGATGCTAGGGGTCAAACCCAGGTCAGTTACAGGTAAGGCAAGCGTCCTACCTGTTGTACCATCGCTCCAGCCCCTGAATGAAACAATTTTCAAGTCTGTATATCGGGTCGGGTGCTTGCTTTGCATGCGGTCCAAACTGAGGTTTGATTCCTCTCATCCCCTGAGCACCGCCACAAGGAATTCTGGAGTGAAGAGCCAAGAGTAAGCCCTCAGCCTTTGCCAGGTGTGGTCCAAAGACAAAACCAAAACCAACCGACCAAATAAAGTAGGCGTATCTAGGTACCTTCTACAACTCCCCTCTTCAAACCGGTCAGAGACCAGTAAAACCAATCTTTACACGTCAGCAGGGCACCAGCGCCACCTTGTGTTCAACTGTGTTCATTACGACCACGCTAGGACGGAAGAGCAGGCTCTGGGATTCGGGAGTTACAGAATATAGCTTTATTTATAGAATCTTACAAATAAAACATTTACAGTCCACATAAGTTATTTTATTTGCTAATTTGTTCTCATAACACCTGAGTTATTTTTTTTAAATACTGTGATGGAAATGTAGAACTGCAAAAGGAAATATGAGTAAAAACTACCCTCTCTCTTTGCAAAAAGGAGACAACTTGTTTTAGAGCAGGTTCCCGCGGCCTCCCCTCTCTGTGGAAGAACTTACTGAAAATGGGTCGTGGGGGCCCCCCGGACAGAGAAGTCCTCACTTTCAAGCCTAGAGGGAAGGACTGTCGTGGGCGGCTCCCAGGTGGACAGGACACCTGACCTCCGACCCGTGTCTGCTGAGGGTGATGGGGACAGGCAGGACCCTGCCTCAGGCTCCTGGTCTGTGGGCACCAGCCTGACACTCCCAGCTCAGTCAGAGGCGCTGGTCCCTCAGGGGAGAGAGACTGAAGGCGCTGACGCCAGGGGGAAAACAATCGCTTAGGCTCGCTACTCCTCGGGTTTCTACCACGTACAAATGCTTAAACCAGCAAAGCCGACACTCAAAGGCCAGCGAGAACCTGCCCCGTTCCCCACCCATGAGGCAGACCCACCACAGTGGCCACAGAACGAGCAGTGGCAGGATCTTCGTGTCTGTGTCCCTCCCGGGTGCCCGCCAGGACTGGCCTTCTGGGGCAACTTCAGTTAAGACTTTCCCCCCTGAGGCAGTTGTCTATGACAGGAAAGCTCTTTTCGCTTTCTCTTTTATGGCGCCGGGGATCAAGCCCGAGGGCCTGGCGGCCCGGAGGGAGGCGTGCGTTCTACCACGGCCACCTACCAGTCCAGTCCGAGGAGACTCCTGACAGACATTTTCATGACAAAAGAAACGGCCCTGCTTCTTTGGGTTTCATCGTTTTTCCCCTTACAAGTTAAAAGATTATAGTTTGGAGCTCTTCTAAACTAGAAACCCACTAATATTCTAACTTAATATTCTACTCCAAGAATAATGGTGTTAGTAAGGAATGGCAGCTCTACTGGGAATGGCTAAAATTATAATACATCAATGTGAATAGAGGAAAGCAGAATCTTCTAACGTCTTTATTTTGCTCTTTGGGTCACACCCAGCAGTGCTCAGGGCTTGCTTACTCCTGGCCCTGTGCTCAGGAATCAGTCCTGGCAGAATCGGGGGACTCTATGGGGTGCTGGGTATCAAACTCAAGTTGGCTGTGTGCAAGGCAAGCGCCCTCCCCACTGTACTATTGCTCTGGCCCTGGATATTCTAAAGTTTAAAAGTCTGAGTGTTAGCTCCTGAGAGCAAACTGAAGAAAATAAAATGGGGGGACAGGGGATGGGGCATAAATCATTCTCAACCTGTAACATATTACTAATAATGAATGACAGCTACAAAATAAAGATTCTGACATTCAAGGAATTGGTTCTTTGGTAAAACCGGATCATGATCCCATCAGGAGCCAATCCTGATTTTCATCTCGAATCCTGCTAAGCTGGAGCTTTCCCTTCGGCTTCAGCCCATTCTCGCATCCATCAGAGTCCATGCACGAGAGAGGCAGGAGAACGTAAAAGAGCATGTTGCCAGGCGGCGCGCAGACTCATTTCAAGGATATTCCTGTTTGAGGGGCGCGCCCCGGGAAGCAAAGGATCAAAATAGATGCTGCTTTGTGGTTTCCGCGGAGAACGAAGCTTTCCTGCGCCAGGACAGAAAGCTGGCAGGTGTGGGCCGTGGGCCAGCTCTGCTGGGCCCCCTCGCACCTCCGGCCCCGGACACGGCCTCTGGGCTTGCCGAGGCGGCACCGTGGGGAGGAGGAAGGCTTCCGGGGAGAGAGGCCCCCCAGAGTGGCTCAGGAATCTCACATTATCAATATGATAATAATAATTCAATTCACCTAGTGAACCTGGAGATGAGCTCCCCGTGAAGCCAGGGTTGTGTGGGGCCGCCCCCGACTGCCCCTGCCTCCATCCCCCGTTTTCCAAAGCGTCAGAGCAACGGGGATTCGGCCCAGGACAAGGTTTGCCCCGTTCCGGTCAGGGGTGCGGGAGGGAGGGCTGGAGCCCAGCAGCCACGGACCACAGGGACCCGCGACCTCAGACTTGTGGTCGGGAAGTGAACAAATCCTAGGGTCAACCCCCTGTCCTCCCCCAGCCCACAAGCAGCGTGAGACAGGGGTGAGGCCCCCCCTGACCCCCACAGACTGGATACCCCTGGGCCCCACTGCCCCCTCACAGAGGAACCCCGCTCCTCCTCCTCCCTGCCCTGGTCAGCTGCTCCGGCACTCCCACCTCAGGGTGAATGGACCATGCAACCCAATCGGAGCGACCCGATTCGGGGTCCAGAACACAAATTCATGGGTCCAGACATGATTCCCCTGCAATTTCCCACCAAACCGGGACCGGCCACTGCATTTTGGCATTGTCGGGGGAGGACCTGGCATCTCTCGGTGCTGGTTCGGGGAGGAAGGTGCGGGGAACCAGAGGTGAGTGGTCTGGTGCGTGCTGGGGGGCCTCGAGTGTCCGGCCTCGAGTCACTCTGAGGAGGGGGGCATGGCAGCTTCGTCCGAGGCACCGTCTTTGCTGGAGCTGCCCACTCCGAGGGGCCCGCAGCCGAGGGTCCGCCCCGTCCCGCCGGCCCGCTGCAGCCCTAGCCAATCTGGATCTGTCCCGAGTACATGGTGAGCACCAGCATGATGGCGAAGCCTGTCAGAAGCCCCAGGTTCTGGATGGCAAAGGGGACCAGGACGCTGCCCTTCCGCTCGTCTTCCTGGCAGACCTCGTTCATCTCAGGGAACTGAGAAAGGAGACAAGAAACGCGGTCCAGACGGGCTCGCAATCCCGTCACTGACCGCCAGGCACGTGCCCCACCGGGGCCCAAGGACCACACTGCGACGTGCACCTGCGACTCCTAACCAAGTTGGGGCTGACCGCTACACTGGTGCCCCGTCGGGAAAGGGCCTGGCAGCTCTCAGTGCTGATTCGGGGGGGGGGGGGGGGGCAGGTGTTCGGGAAACCCAAGGTTTCCCGAATCGGGTCTGACATATGCTGAGAACTGACTCCAGACTCTCACCTGGGCCCCCTCGTGTCTTTCTCAGCAAACCTCGTTCACTAAAAACAATCGAAAGGAGACAGAGAGAGACAGACAGACAGACAGATAGACAGACACACACACACACACACACACACACACACACACACACACGGGGGGGGGGGGGAACGTGCCTGCCATAGAGGGAGTGAGGGGTTGGGGCGGTGAAAAGGGGACTACTGGGGACAGAGATGGTGGGAAATGTACACTGCCGGAGGGATGGGTGTTGGGACATTGATTGTATACACAGTTACAAAGCTGATTGACACATACAGCTTTGTAACTGTATATCTCACAGTGATTCAATTAAAAAGGAAAAGAAAAAAAAAGAATCTTGTTTCACTTTTTTTGAAAGAGGGAAATAATTTATGCAAACATGGCAAGTAGATATCATGATCAGAAACAAGGAAACTAACCTTGCTATGCAAGCCGACAGATGAAATATTTCAGTAGCATATCTTAAGCTGGTGGGTTGTACTAAAAGGCATACTTCTTTTTTCTTAATGCTCAAGAGTTACTTCTGACTCTGCACTCAGGAAATTACCCCTGGTGGTACTTGGGGGATCATATGGGATGCCAGGGACTGAGCTCGGGTAGGCAGTGTGCAGGGCAAGCACCCTGACTGCTGACTCTCTCTAGTCCCGAAATAGTATATTTTGAAGTTAATGGTAATACCAAGTGTTGGTAAAGTACAATGGTATATGTTTTACACACTGCTAAGATTAAAAAAATTTTAAGCCCTTTTAGAAAGCAACTTTGCAGGGCTTAATAAATGCCTTAAAACATGTACTTCAGGGGCTGGAGCGATAGCACAGCGGGTAGGGTGTTTGCCTTGCACGCGGCCGATCGGGGTTTGAGTCCCAGCATCCCATATGGTCCCCTGAGCACCGCCAGGAGTAATTCCTGATTGCACGAGCCAGGAGTAACCCCTGTGCATTGCTGGGTGTGACCCAAAAAAGAAAAACAACAACAACAACAACAACAAAAAAAAAAAACCCAACCCAAACATGTATTTCAACAATTCTAGTTCTGGATAAGATATATGTTTTCACCAAACAATAATACCACTGAAAAGGGTACTTTTTAAAGCGCATGCAGCATGAATTATATTAATGATGCATTATATCGGGACATGAGTATTCAAAAGCAGACAGTGTGTTGAGACAGAGTGACAATGGGGCTTCAAGGGACAATGACTAAGGGGGACTGTTCGTTCCATCTTTCCCTCTCTTCTTCCTTCTTTTTTTTTTAAACATATATAAGTTTCTTTTATTCTTTTTTGCTTTTTGGGTCACACCCGGTGATGCACAGGGGTCACTCCTGGCTCTGCACTCAGGAATTACCCCTGGCCGTGCTCAGGGGACCATATGGGATGCTGGGAATTGAACCTGGGTCGGCCGTGTGCAAGGCAAACGCCTTACCCACTGTGCTATCACTCCAGCCCCTCTTCTTCCTTCTTGATTATGCAAATGCCAAATCTAGACTGTATAACTGGGAAGCCTAGGTTAAAAACTTTATACTTTTCCTTACAGAGGTAGATGAGTACGAACAGACCTTCTTTTCGCTCTGCTGTCCCCAACGAGGGCACTGGTGTGTGAGGGGCTCCTCAGGAGAGCTCTCACGGGCGCCGAGCTGCTCACGTCCCCCGCGCTGTCCCCCCACCCAAACTCAACCCTCCAGGGCAGGAAGCGGGGGCGACTCACCATGTCGGCCAGCGCGATGTACAGGAACATCCCCCCGGCCAGTGCAAAGATCCAGTTGGCGGAGAAGTGGCTGCCCGCCAGGATGCCGAAGGCCAGGCCCACGTAGCAGCAGCAGGCCGAGAGGAAGTTGAAGAAGAGCGCCTGCTGGATGCTCATGCCCGCGTTGAGCAGGATGACGAAGTCCCCTGGGCGGGAGAGAGGGGCCGCGGGGCCTGAGCACAGGGCGAGCGCCGGCTGCTCCCGGGAGGGGTGGAGCCCGCCTTGCGCTCCTGAGGGCAGCGGCCAGAGCCCTGGACGTGGGCCGCCCTCCCTCGCCAGGCTCCTGCTTCCACCCAAGAGGTTTCAGAGGAACCGAAAACGAGAGAACTGACAGGAAGAGCCTCAGTTTTTACTATTTTTTTGGGGGGGGCGCAGGTGGCGGTACCACCCCATGATGATGATGTGAGGGTCAACGTGGGGGTCAACCTGGTGCCCAGGACTAAACCCGGGAGTCCCGCATGTAGGCACGTGCCCAGCCTGCGGAGCTGCCTGTCGGGCTGAGGGGCGAGGGGAGGGGCTCCCTTGCTCATAGCTCTCTCTACTGGGGAAGACACGAGACTGGAAGAAGGAACGTGGGTCTCCGAGAGCTCGGCACTGGCTGTTGGCGACACCAACCAGAGAGAGGGGCGTGAGTGCCGCCCCAGACCCGCCTCGCCTGGGCCCTTTGTCCTGTCTGGGCCCTAAAGGGCGGGACACACTTGTTTCCATTTCTCCCAGGGGAAAGTAGGGGTGGGTGCCCGGGCCTGTAGCTTTCTCTTTCTGCAGGAGGCAGGGAGCAATTGTGGCTCCTCACAGAGTAAGAATATGAGAGAGACAGAGAGAGACAGAGAGACAGAGAGAGACAGAGAGGGAGGGAGGGAGAGAGAAACAGAGAGGGAGGGAAGGAGGGAGGGAGGGAGGGAGGGAGGGGGGGGAGGGAGGGAAGTAATTTCCTCAAAGTACCGAGTCAGTAATGGCAAAGCCAGGATTTGACAGTCTCTGAGTGAGGCAGGCTCTTTTTGTTTGTTTGATTTTGGGCGGCCACACCCGGGGATGCTCAGGGGTAACTCCTCACTCTGCACCCGGGGACCACTCCTGGCAGGCTCAGGGGACCATATGGGATGCTGGGGTGGAACCCGGGTCAGCCACCTGCAAGGCAAGTGCCCTCCCTGCTGTCCTGTCACTCCAGCCCTGAGACAGGACTAAGTTTTGGTGCTGCGGTGAAGCTAAAGACCCTCTAATCCTCGGGCACTTCGTCCACCCACCAGGCGCCTCACATACTTCTGTAAAATGACGGGGGCGTTAAGACACAAGCAGCCTGGAACACAGACTAGGGCCCAGCACGCGGTAAGGCCTTGTATACTCCCCCCTTTATTTCTCTCAGTAGAGCCGGGAGCCGGACACGGATCTGAGCCCCATGGTACAAGGGAGGAAGCAGAGCCTGGGGACACCAGAGGGGAAAGCAAATCTCTGCACTGAGCCATCTCCGGGCCGAGGCGATAGTAAGGGCATTCGCCTTGCAGTGACCGACCCGGGTTCGATCCCCGGACATCCCACATGGTTCCCTGTATTTCCCCAGATCAACTCGCCAGGGTGGATCCAGGAACGCAGAGCCAGGAGGAAGCCCTGAGCACCACCGGGGTCTGGCCCAACCCCCGGGAACCCCCCACGCCCCAAACCCTCTGTTTCCAGCCTCGCTCGCTGAGAGTGAACTCAGCCGTCGGGGTGAGCACTGAGGTTTCCCCGAGCAGGCAAGGAGCCGAGGGACTCTCAGTGGGGGGGCTTCCCCCGAAGGGTCAGGGTGACTGGGGGGACGACCGGGCGCGTGCTCACCCAGCTCGTGCGGGAACTCCTCACAGAGGATGGCCACCGAGGTGCTGATGCCCTGGAAGACGGACACGGTGAAGGAGGCGCCGATGGCCAGGCCGTCGATGAAGTTGTGGAGGCCGTCGCTGAGGGTGATCATCCAGGCCAGGGTGCCGATGTCGGAGTAGCGGACACCTTTCAGCCAGTAGCAGGCGCTCTGGGAAGCCTGCAGGTCCTGGAGGAGAGGCCGTGCCGGGGGTGCCCTTGGTCAAAGGGGTCGGCGGCAATGACCTTCCCGGCAGGCCCCAGGAGAGAGGCCGCTCCCCCCGGAAAGGCGCCCCCAACGAGGGGGACGGCCTCCTGCTGACCTGCACGGAGAGCGAGCCCACGATGACCTTCTCGTCGCCCCCGGGGGCCTTGCTGTCCGGCTCGCCGTGCTGCGGGATCATGTGGTCCAGGTCTCCGTTCTGCAGCTTCTCCGTCACGCCCTCCTCCTGGTCCTTCTTGGATGGCAGTGTCTCGGAGGCGTAGTGGCTGTGCCCGTGAGGGTGCTGGGATGGGGGTAGGGTGCAGGAGGCAGATCAGCCACAGCCCTCGCCCAAACCGCCCAGAGTGAGCCGGCGATGGCCCCGTGCCTGCCATCCTGGCAAACACAAGCACAGAATCCCAAGGAGAGTTCTACAACGCTGGGCCCTGGCCAAGGGAAGCCACGGTGTGTGTGCACAGACACACACAGAACCGGGAGGCAGAACCACTCCCAGTGCTCACAACTGCTCCCACACAACTACTTAGGGTGTGGGCACGTACCAGACACCAAAACCAAAGCAAACCGGGCACCCTTTGGGAACTATAATAAAAGGTTCTGTGGTTTTCTTTTCTTTTTTATTATTTTCTTAAAATTTTTTACTTTCTAATGAATCACCGTGAGGTGAAATTACAGGCTTCCAAACTTTCGTGCTTACGTTTCAGTCATACAGTGATCGAGCACCCATCTCCCCACCAGTGCCCATTCTCCACCACCAATGCTCCCAGTATCCCTCACACCACCCCCCCACACACACACCCCATCTCCCCTCCACCCACCCTGCCTCTGGGTCAGGCACATTCCCTTTTACTCTCTCTTTCCTTTTGGGTGCTGTGGTTTGCAATGCAGGTCTTAAGTGGCCATCACGTTCGGTCTAGAGTCTATTTTCAGTACGCATCTCCCATCCTGAGCGGGCCCTCCAAGCACCCTTTACTCGGTGGACCCTTTCCTATCTGAGCTGCCTTCCCCCCCCCCCCCCCCCCCCCCGCGCAATGCGAGGCCGGCTTCCAAGTCGTGGAGCGATCCTCCTGGCCCTTCTCTGGACTATCTAAAAGGGTCCATTTACAGCCACTCTTTACCCACGATGAATGCACGTGTGGAGTCCCTGCCTGCTTTTCCGAGGGGCAGAAGAAGCGCAAGGAAATATTCTAGGACACAGCAACGGGGATCACTGCTGCCCACAAATGCCCTCCTGGCCTGAGGGCCAGTGTGTGGGGAGAGCCGAGCCCCCGTTCCCGGGACACACGCGTGCATCCCCTCGGAAGCACCCCCCACACACCTTCTACCAACACGGGGGCCTCACCTCATTTTTCTGCTTCAGAAGCATCTTCAAGATCTTCTCTGTGAAAAAGAAAAGGTAAAAGCCCCCAAATACCACTGCAGACTTGGAGACGTAATAGTCTTCCAGGGGGTTGAAGCCGAAGGCCTGCAGACACAGGAACACGAAGGAAGTTTAAGGAAGTAACACCCCTGGGCTCGATCCCGCCCCGCTCCTAAGCGCCTCCGGGATTCTAGGGAGTGGGAGGGGCGCCTTCGAGACCACCCTCAGAGCCCCGCCCCGAGGGCTGACGCCCCACCACTGGGCATGTGACGCCAAGGGCCTCTTGAGCGTCGAACAGCCTCCCCCTCACGGCCCTGCGCTCGGCTCCTCATGTGCTCGGTCTGCCAGAGGGGCAGACTGCGGCCAGTTCCGTATGTAAGGAAAGGACTCGGTATTTATTTTCATCTGGCGTCCTTGGCTGACCTGCCTGTAGGCGCACAGGGAGAGGGTGGAATTACGCTTTCTAAGATGGTAGGGCCACTGCCCAATTAAGAAGCACGAACTGGAACAGCTCTGAACACAGACCTCCCGCTGGCCCCAGGGCCAGGAAGGCAGCGTGTGTGCCTTGGGGGGCCCCCGAGGTCCTTCCTGAATAGTCTCCTTGTGGGGCAAGAAAAAAAAAAAAAAACGAGCAAGAGACTCCACGGGAAGAGGGCAAGAGGGGTCAGAGAGATCTCCGCTGCCAGTGACGCTGCCGACCAAGGCAGGTCTTGGGAATCTGTCCGGGACTTGCTCACACCTCCGCTTTCGGGCGGGAAACAGGCCGCAGGGAGACGCCAGGCTCCTTGTGAAGGGGCCAGAGAGATAAAAGCCGGCCTCAGGGCCTCAGGGATGCCCGGATTCATTGCTCTTCCTCTCTGTGCTAACGGGACAACCTCCCCGCTCTGGAGCAGTTTGCCGAGGGGCACAGGGCCGTGTTCTGGAGCAGAGAGGACACACTCGGGGCCACTTCCCAGGAGAGCCGAACAGCGAGGCACAGCCGAGCACACAGGCAGGAAGCGCCGTGGCCTCCAGCGTCTGAGGGCCGGTAAAGGCAACCCCTGCTGTATGGTGAGGGGTGAACTCGCCTTGCTCTTCACGCCGTAGCTGATCTGTGATATTCTGACCCAGCACGAAAGTGCACGGGAGAACCCTCAAGGGTCCCAAGAAACCTGTGTGTGTGTGTGTGTGCCTGCCCACAGATCTTTCTGCTTCAGCCCCAGGTGTGTCCATCCTCCTGGCCACCCCCAGGCAGGCAGGCCCCTTGTGTCCCTGGGCTCAGCTGTGGAGACCACAGCAAGCACAGCCATCTCTGGGGGGGTCTCGCTGCCCCTCACAGACGGAGCAAGTCCGCCCCCTCCAGGGCCTTCTCCAAAACCTGGCCGGGGGGCTATGGGAACGCCCCCTTGACCTCCCTTTCTCTCTGGAGGTCCTGCCTGGGAAAATGGACCTTCTAACCCAGACCTCAGGAGGGTGTAGACGTGTTTGACCCCGGGGGGAGCCCCAACATGATGTGGTGACGGCCGGCCCTTGGCCAGCACGGCGCAGACCCCGCGTCTGCTGCCCGCCCGGGTTTCCAGAGGGGAAAGCGGTGACGAGCGACGCCGTGGGTGGCGGGGCCGGGGCTGGAGCCGGTCCCTCTGGCTCGCCCCCGAGTCTGCGCTTCTTCCCTTCCTGGGAGGAGAGGGCTCCGTGGAAAGGCCTCCCACCGGGCTCTGGGCCGGGCTCGCCATACCTCGGGGATGAGCTGGAAGAGGGCGTTGGAGTAGAGGGTTCCAATCGCCAGGGCTATGAAGTAGAGGAGCAGCCGCTTGTAAAAAGTCTTCTTCATGAAGGGCACCACGCTGGCCCCCATGAGGGAGCAGAGGGAGATGACGGTCACGCAGAGGAGACCGTACCCCCACACTGCCGGGCGGGGAGGGCAGCCCACCCGGGACGGGGACGGGGACGGGGCACAGAGGGTTGCCCAGCGCAACGGCGACCACCATGGAGGAGGAGGGAAGTGGGGGGGGGGGGCGAAGGGGGAGGGGGGTGAGGAGAGAGATTAACATAAGGAACAAGAGAGCAAAATTGGAGAAGAAAAAAAAAAGGAGGGAGGGAGGGAGAAATAGAAAATTTGTTAGTGATTCGAGTCCGGTGGAATTTCTCACAATCAAGTTCAGCAGAAATGAAGAGGGATTCGGGGTGATCTTAGAACCCTGGGCCCGGGCCGTGCAGGGCAGCGGGCAGGGAGCGAGCCCTGCGTGTGTGCTGACACCCGGCTTCCCGGGCTGCACACGGGGCTGGGGGAGCAAGCGCCCCCCGGGCCCCTGGAAACTCGGCAATTCCACTTTGCTTTAGTAGACAGCGGTGTTGGCTGCTTTCCATTTTTGTGTTTTTTGATTTTTTTTTGTTTTGCTTTGTTTTTTTAAGGGGGAAAGATCGGTTAGGGACCAGAGTTCCAAGATCACCCAGTCACAAAATTCATTCCTCCAACACTAGCCGGGCTCACATAGCCCAGGGGCAGAGCCAACAGGAGCCTGGTTCAGACACGCCCCAGGGGGCCAGGCAAGGGGCGCGGAAACTGTAATCACTGCATTTCCATTCAAGTCTTCGCGCATATTGCATTTCAAATTATTAATAATAATAATAATAATAATAAATTCAACTTTGGAGCTGAAAAAAAAAAAAGTCCAAGATGCGGGAGACCCACGAGAAGTGCCGTCAAGGCTCGCCACGAGTCCCGGAGCCCAGCAGTCACGGTGATAGAGAGCCGGCTGCAGGCCCGGCCACCTGCAGGAGGCTTACGTGAGGCCCCGCCCCCGCCCCACTCTACCCTGCGGGAGGTCTGCTCAGGACCACCCTGTGTGCCCCCATCTGCGCCAACTTGGACTCTATTTTTTTTTTCAAGCTCCTCAGTCTTCACAATTAAAAAAACAAAATTAAACATTTCAAAACAGCCTGGGAAGGGTGTGCCAGGAGTCTGTTCTCCTCAGGAAGAGGCCACGATGCAAGGCGTGCGCGGTGCGAGGCTCCCCTCCCCTCTGCTCTGCCCCCCCCTTTTTTGGTTTTTGGATCACACCTGGCAAGGCACAGGGGTTACTTCTGGCTCTGCACTCAGGAATTACTCCTGGTGATGCTCGGGGGACCCTACAGGATGCTGCGAATCGAACCCGGGCTGCCGAGTGCAAGGCAAACGCCCTACCCACCGTGCCATCACTCCAGCCCCAGCTCTGCCATTTTAATTGCTTTAGGTGAAGCCCGTCTCTGATCCAGGTTCAGCGCCTGTGCTGTGAATTCCGGTCACTTCAAACACGGGCGTGGCCCGTCTTCAGCCAATTCTTCCTTGTGAGGCGGGTAGCTCACTGGCGAGCTGCCTCTGAGGGGCCTCTGAGGGGCAGCTGGGAGCCCCCCTGCCCCGCCGGCCCAACAGACGAGGGCCGGAGTCGCCACCACAGAACCTTGCATCTGGCATCACCCTGAGGGGCCCAGGGCCTACCTGGTGACCCAGAGAGAGAAAACGCTGGAAACCCAGAGGGAGAGGTCATTGGGGTCCCTGGACACAAGAGGGGAGGCCACTTCTCAGGGGGGCGCTGCCGAGGCCGGGCGGGCCGGGGTTCTACTGCACCTCGGGGATGAGCTGGAAGAGCGCGTTAGAGAGCAGCGTTCCAATGGACAGGGCGATGAAGTAAGTGAGCACACGGCTGAAAAACGCTTTCTCCGTGCAGGGCAGGACGAGGACTCCCAGGAGAGAGGCCAGGTTAATCAGTGAGACACTGAGGAAACCAAAGCCCCACACTGCGGAGGAACAAGAACAGACGAGGCCTCCATTACTGAGGGCGGGAGCGGCCCCAACTCGCTGCCGCTCGGGCAGGCAGAGAGCTGCGGACCCGTCAGGAATGTGGAGCCAGGCCACCTCTCCTGGGGGCTGGGATGAAGGAAAAAACAAAATGAAAAATAAAACAACCACACGCACACTCTCATGCACGCACCTCACACACACACACACACACACACACACACACACAAATACTCTCTCACGCACATACACACACTCACACACACTCTCTCACGCATCAATACACACTACACACACTCTCTCTCATGCACTGATACGCACAATGACACACCCGTATACACACATTCTTTCACATACACAATCTCTCTCTCTCTCTCACACACACACACACACACACACACTCACGCACTGATACACACACACACACACATACTCTCTCTCGCAGCATGAGCACCCAATACACACACACACACACACAACTCTCTCATACACACACACTCTCACATACTGGTATACACACACTCTCTCACATACATTCTCTCTCTCTCACACACACACACACTCATGCACTGATACACACACACACACATACTCTCTCTCGCAGCATGAGCACCCAACACACACACACACACACACACACAACTCTCTCATACACACACACTCTCACATACTGGTATACACACACTCTCTCTCACATACATTCTCTCTCTCTCTCACACACACACACACACACATACACACACTCACACATACACTCTCACACACAGACTGAGGGCTGCAGAGACACCACTAAGGGTCCCTGAGGTCTGTCAGATGTGACCCCTGAGCACAGAGCTAGGAGTAAGTCCTGAGCACTGCTGGGTGTGGCCCCCAAAACAAACTAAAATAGAATACAGAAAATCTGCTATCCAAAAGTAGTGTCGCTCTTCGATGGAGAGGCAGAGGGAAATGACACACCTCGGGGCTGGGCAGCCACTGGGAGGTGGGAGGGGGGTGTGGCGTGGGAGGGGGACACAGTGTGAGGCAGGACGCTGACCCCAGCACCCGAGCTGGGAGACGCAGGAGGCCCGACCTGGTAAGATCTTCCACGCAAAACAAAAACACAGAAGCGCCAGGTCCCTGGGGTTAGGAAAAAGGAACCGTGGCCCGCAGCGGCCGGCACTCACCTGCCCCGCCCTGGCGTGGCCCTCAGCCAGCAGCGCTGCCCACCCCCCGCGCCCCGGCCGCCGGCCCTGGGCCTGCCTCCCTCCCTCACCTTCCACGGCGCTGGGCCTCCCCTCCTCCGTCTGCTCGTTCTCCCTGTTCTCCCGGTTCTCCGAGGAGCAGGCCTGGGAGTCCAGCTGCTGCAGGATGGTGGGGCAGAATTCCTGGAACTCCCGCCTCCCGATGCGCGACTGGTCACTGAAGTTGTGGGCAGCGAAGAGCTCTCCAGCACTGAAGCACTGAGGCGGGTGGGGGGGAGGGACAGAGAAGACTTAAGAACCCGCCAGCCCAGTGTCCCCCGTCCCGCTCAGCAGCGACTCGGTCTCCCGGGAGGAAATCACGAAGACTGAAGTATCCCAGTCACACAGACAGTGCTCCTCGGACTGATTGTCAGGGTCAAGAAAGCCACTGGAGAGAGTCAGGCGCAAGAGACCGGCCGTCCGCAGGAGTCTCAGCCTGATGTGCCTCCACCTCTACGTGGCTGTCCAGAAAAATTCTGGAAACAATTCAGTTCCAGTGGCCGGGACCAGGACATGGATTCTTTGGAAACTGCCTTCTATCTGCACACCTGACGGGCTACGCTACGGAGACCCCCGGCCTGGCAGCACATCACCAGTCAGGAAGCTGCCACACTAAAACACGGAGTGATAGTAGTATAATGGGTAGGCCGTTTGCCTTGCACGTGGCCGACCCGGGTTCAATCCCCTGGCATTCCATACAGTCCCCCAAGCACAGCCAGGAGTGACTCCTGAGTGCAGAGCCAGGAGCAGCCTTGAGCATCCTGGGTGTGACCCAAAGAGAAAACCCAGAGCTTTGGGCCCAAGTGATAGTACAGCAGGTGGGGCGCTCGCCTTACAATGCTAGGGGTGGTGCCAAGTCAAAACAATGACAACCCCACAGCCACTGCCTCCCAATGCCCCCCTCCCCCTCCAGACCCTGCCCCGTAGCTTCTAGAACCTTCTCCAGGGGTGTGTGCATGGCAACTCCAGGGAAATATTTGTCTCTTCACCATATAGGGTTGGGGAAGAGGTTCCCAGCCTGAAGGGGTTGGCAATGGTGAGGGAAGGAAGGCTGGCCTAAAATTCAGTGTCTACCGTGGGGCGAGCGTGGGCTGGCCGGTGGGCATGAGCCCGGAGCCACGGAGGGCGCAGGCAGGAGGCCGGCACATGCCATTCCTGTGACACATCCAAGCTGTACTTCTAATTACACGGACTTGCTTCGACACGGACCAGCCCTCCGGGGGTGCTGACAAGCGAGAGCTTTTGGGCCTACGAGGTGGAGGGCTGGACTATGGCAGCATGGGGGGTCGGGCTGAGTTGGCATCCCCCTCCAACTGGAAAGCGCTGCCTGCTTCTCTGAGTCCACACCAGGCGGGCGAGGAGCTCACCGAACTCTCCCACCCGCCCTGCAGGGGTAGCGCCAGGACACGGCCTGGGAAGCTTCCTGCCCGGGCCCCTCCAGGCCTGGCCCGTCCCAGCTCTGACGCGTTCCCGAGGGGGCTGCTAACGCTTTTCGAGGCCGGCTGGGCCCCACCTCCCCATCAGACTCCCTGCACAGGGGGCTGGAGTGATAGCACAGCGGGTAGGGTGTTTGCCTTGCACACGGCCGACCCGGGTTCAATTCCCAGCATCCTATATGGTCCCCTGAGCACCGCCAGGGGTGATTCCTGAGTGTAGAGCCAGGAGTAACCCCTGTGCATTGCTGGGTATGAACCCCGCAAAACAAAGAACTTCCTGCAGAGCACACAGGGGTCTCTGCTTCTCACAATGCCCTGAGAGGGGACACAGAGCCCTGCTGGCTGACACACAGCCTCCCTCTCTGGTCGGCTCGGAGGTCTGGAAGAAAGCACAGGGAACCAGGAGTCAAAAGACCCCAGCGGCTCAGTCCCAGGAACTTCATAAGCAGCTCCCAGAATAACGAAGATTTTTTTTTTTTTTCCCTGCCAGACTCACCTGGGATAGCAGCTAGCAGGAAAAGGGTTTTGAAGACTGAAAACCACCATCAGAAACATGCCAACGGGAGTTGACAGGGCCATAATGGAGCCACTTCTGCTACTCCCCACTGAGATTTATTTACTGCTCCACTGCGGTTCAGCCTAGATATCCCGATAAACAGGCAGCCTGTGGGGAAGGCTCCTGCCCCCGGCCCCCCGACGGTGACCCTGCTGAACTCATTACAACTCCTTGCCAGCTGGGATGCTGACAAGCACAAGTTACTAACAAAACCACAGAGATCTTGGGGTTCGTGCCACTGAATTTTCTCTCTTCTTTTTGGCAGGAAGGATGGGGCTCAGCAGGCCTCACTCCTGCCTCTGCACTTCCTCCTGGTGGCCTCCAGGGACTATACGGGACGATGGGGATGAAACCCAGGTCGACCGTGTGTGAGCAAGGCAAGCATCCTACCCGCTGTACTGTCATCTCTTCGGCCCTCGTATAAAATTTTATTCTTTCAACGCCATACCCAGCTGTGCTCAGGGGACTGCATGGGATGCTGGGATTGAGCCCACGTCAGCCGCATGCAAGGCAAACGCCCAGCCTGCTGTGCCATCGCTCGGGCCCCAGAAGCTGTTTCCTAACAATGTCACCGTCCCCCAAGAGTTTCGGCTTTCCAGCAGTCCCAGGGCACCCTGGCTCAGTGGGAGAGTCTGGGGGAGAGATAATTCCCCACCCCCCAAATTTCACAGCCACACGGGGAAAGGGTTGGCACACCTGACGCTGGCAAAGCAGAGGCAGGCCTGGAGAAGCCCCCTGGCCGGCCCACACGGTCACCCCAGTCCCGGGTTGCTGGATGCCCGCCCCCACTAGTCCGTGACCCACACCCAGGCCCAGGCCCGGGGCTGCCGGGCCTCACCGTGGAGAGGTTCCGAGGCCCCTGCACGGGCTGGCTCACGTTGGCCCGGCTCACTACCACGTTCAGGTGGCTGAGCAGCTTCTTCAGTTCCTGCAGGGTGAGGCTGTCGCCCTCGCCATAGTGATGCATGAGGTCATTCAGGAACGCGGCCGCGCTGAGGGTGGTTGTCCCCGTGGACACAGCAGAAGCCCCTGGGGCAGACGTCCAGACGCTGAGCAGGGTGAGAAGAAGGCAGGCCCCGGAGTCTGGGCGGAGCTTCATGGTGAGAAGTCGGCCTGGACAAGAGGGGGAGAAAAAGCAGGTGAGGGAGGGCGCGGAGGGAGAACGCCTGTTGGGCCGGAGGGGGCAAGTACGGCCACAGGACTACAGGACAGACGGGGAAGGCCTCACGACCGGACCACAGTGGGCAGTGCAGCCCCATGTAATCACAAGCATTGTGGGGGAGGGAGTGTACACACACACACACACACACACACACACACACACACACACACACACACACACACACACACACACACACACACACACGGGCCCCTGGACGTCACTCTCGGTTCCTACCTGTGCTGAGCGCAGGTATTAATAACGCCCCTGCCCCAGGTGTGTGCGTGAGGCACACTTTGGAGGCCACAGCTCCTTCCGCGCTACCATCTCCACAAAATTGCTCCCCACCTCCATGTTCTTTGTCAAATCTGTCCCCAGCAACTTTCAAACAGCCCGGACAAACACAAACCCACTCCCGGCGGGAGAGACCCAGGTGACCGAGCGGCGTCCCCAGCAGGCACTCCCGGAGCTCCCTGAAGTGCCAGGCGACACGCCCTCTGGGCGACACCTCGCCCACCTCACCCCACCCCAGGCCCCTGGCCACTGCGGAGCGAGTTACTTCAGGTCAAGGGGAGTCTGTCGAGGGCCGGGGACACCGGGCAGGGGCCCCACAGCTGCTGGGGCGAGGAGGGGGTGTTGGGGGGACCTGTGCAGGGACTCGGGCAGCTGCTCGGCCACTGCAGACTCGAGGGCACCTGACTCTGGCCGACACCCAGCGCACTTTCTGCTCTGGTGGAGACTTGCCCAGGAGAGGCAGATGGCGGAGAAGCAAGTCTCCGGAAGAAAGGAGAAAGCAGAGCACGCGGGCACGGTGCGGGCACGGTGCGGGCGCAGTGGCAGGGCACGGGTCCCGAGTGCAGGAAGGACAAGTAAACAGCGGAGAAAGAACAGGTGCGGCCGGGCATGAGAACATCCGACCAGCCTGGAGCCGGCCACCGCTTTCTTCCCTGGGCGCAGCTTCAAAGAGCCTGAGAGCCTCAGGTCTGTCTCCAGGGCGCCAGGCCCAAGCTGCATTGACCTCAGTGCCTGAGTCTGTGTGTGTGTGTGTGTGTGTGTGCGTGCGCGCGCACTCGCAGGAACAGGCTGCATTGACCTCAGTGGCGGGGTTACCGCCTCGCCTGGAACTTGGTGGCAGAGGCTGGACACTGAGGTGAGAACACTGGTAGACGGGAGTGGAAGGGAGGGGCGTGAAGAAGTTCCCGCCGGAACGGCATCTTGTCAGAGCTGGTGAGGGGATGATGGGAGCAGGAGATAGATGGAGACAGAAGGAAGCCCCCGGCAGGGAACCCTGAGCCCTCAGCTCTGCCCAGACAGACGAGAGGACAGCCGGGGTCTCACCCATGTGCACAGGGCCAAGGAAAACCACATGCTGGGGGATGGCCCGAGAGAGGCCCAGTGACAAGTCCAGAGCAGCACAGCCCAGCAAGGGGACAGAGGTGGGCCGGGCTCCAGCTGCAGATTTCAGGCCTGGGACATGTACAATGGACAGACAATGGCGTGGAGAGAGTGGAGGTGGGGTGGTGGCCCAGGGACGGGCTCAGGACATCCGGGCATTGGGGACAGGACATCAGGCCCTGAGTGGGTCGTAAAAAGGTCGTAAGTGGGTGAAAGGAGAGGCCTGGACGTGGAGAAGGGCTCAGACACACCCACACAACTGGACAATGAACCTTAACTTCCACAGCTCTGCTGTGAGTTTCTTCGGGGGCCACATCTATGATGCTCAGGGATCACACGGAACGGTGCTCAGAGGGCCCTACAGGATGTCGGGCCTGAACCCAGGTTGGCCGCATGCAAAGCAAGTGCCCAGCCTGCCGCACTGTCCCTCGGGCCCCCAACTTGAACTTCTCAAAGTGTTAGCGCTGGAGTGACAGCACGGCAGGCAAGGCACTTGCTGCGCTCGTCCACAGACAACCCTGACTCAGCCCCAGGGATCCGAGCACAGAGCCAGGAGTAAGCCCTACACATAGCTGGGGATGGCCCCAACACTTAACAAAAACTACCCCAAAAAGTACCTGAGTTTTATATGCAAAGTCCCCACACAATACTGAAGAGCTCAGGGATAAACACACACACACACACACACACACACACACACACACACACACACACTTGTGGAAATAAGACCAAGACCCCAGCTCCACCCTGGGTGAGACCCCTCCCCTCCCCACCCAAGGGACCCGCCCCGGCAGTGGAAAACCTCCAGAACTCAACTGCTCAGCCGCTCTCCACACACGGGGGCCGAGCCTCACCCGCGAGTGAACCTATTCCTGAACGCCTCACAGGACACACCCGACCCATACTCCGAGAGCACCGCACCACATCTGATGGGGTTCAAAGCAGGAGGCAACCAACCTTAGAGGGAAATATTCTATTATTTCGGTTCTGCTTTGGGGCAGGGACTGGGGTTCGGGATGGAAACACCTGAAATACGGTGGTGGGAAGGTGTCATGGTGGTGGGATTAGTGTGTGAATATTACATGTAATCAAATATTGTAAACTACTGTATAAAATTTTTAAAAAAAGAAAGAAAAGAACAGGATCCCTCCCCCTCCCATGGACGTGGGAGCCGCCAGGTGCCCAACACACGCACGGCAACCTCTGAGGGTGAGTGTGGGCCAGGCCAGACGCGTGTGGAGAAGGCCCAGCCGCTCCTGAGGCCGGAGGGTGAACCCAGGAAGAGGTGCTGGGCTCCCGCTGAGGCCTCCTGTGGGAGTCCACTGAGGCACGGGCCAGCTGTGCACACCCAGCATGGCAACGGCAGTGCGGCTGGACGCTGGCTGGGGACTGGGAGATGGAGTGGGGGTGGCAGTGCTCCAGCCATCACAGGCCTCTGTGAAGCGCTCGAGCTCATTATCTGTGTCTCAACTGAAATATATATTAAAAAAAAAGGGGAGGGGGGCGACGCGAAGAGTCTAATTCTCTTCCAGGCCTCTGGGGACTGAGGACAAACAAGCGTCAAGGGGCCAAGATCTGAGTCCACAGTGCAAGGCAGGGCAGCCCCCGACCCTCCCAGGTGTCACTCCACATGCCAGCCCCACTGCCCCCCTCTCATGGGCGACTCATCCCCCTGGCAGGGCCAGCACAGTGGGTGCAGGCTCTGTGGAAGTGCTTTGTGGGCACTGTTGCAGGGTAAGCCAGGGCGGGTGGCCCTAACGGCCCCCAAACTAGCATGGGGTGGGAGGGCCAGCGGCCTCAAGGATGAAGGCTCGGAAGCTGGTGCCTGTCTCACAGCTCACTGAAGTCACCAGGTCTGTCTCCTGAGCTTAAAAAAAAAAAAAAAAAAAGGACAATAAAAAAGCAGAAAGGGAAACACTTTATGGAGAGGAAAACACTACATAAAAAAAAAAAAATCAAGATGTTGAGCTAAAAGGGGAAACTGAAATGGCATCGCACTTTTCCTCCCCGGGGGCCATGTACATGTGAGGAAAAAACAGCGGAGTGGGCCAGGTGGGGGAGAAGGCCCAGACGCCGGCCGCAAGGAGACTGCACTCACTTCAAAAGCAGGGGAGGAAAGGGCTGCGGCCGCCTGGTCACCGTGACCTCCCGGAACCCGGAGGCCGCCTGCCGCCCGGACCTGATTCACTCGTCAGCTGCTGGGAAACAAAACAGGTGGGAAGTGAACAGCATCACCAGGTCAAGGTCCCCGCTGAACTGCCGAGCCCGCCAGCCGGGCCCCTGCACGAACAGGAAACACAGCCTCCAAGCAAGCAAGGACAAAGACAGCTCCCGGAGCCCCAGGTGAGGGCGGACCTGTCACCTAACCGCCATCTCCCTCTTCGCCGCCATCAGGCTGCAGAAAAGCGGCTGCAGCTGGGTGAGGACAGACAAGTCAGCCTGGGGAAGGAGAGGGAAACGCCGTCTAGTTTGGGGGGTGACCAGCGAGGCCCCAAACAAGCAGAGAGCCACAGCGGGCAAACGTAAATAAATGAACGTGAGTCGGAAAGTAGGGCGGACTCCAGAGGGCGCGAGGACACACAGTGGGGCTGGGGAGATGGCCCACAAGACCTGTTCCCAGAGCACCTGTTTGCGAGCTGCAGCCCAAGGGCAGGCGCGACACTGTCTGGTCCTCCAAGCCCAGAGCCAGGAGCAGCACCACCATGGGTGGCCCAAGACATTTTTGAAAGGGGGTCGGAGTGATGGCACAGTGGGGCCTGCCTTGCTCACAGCGAAGCTAGGTCAGATTCTCAGGACCCCCTATGATCCCCAAGCCCCACCAGGAGTAAGCCCTGAGCACAGCCGGGGGTGGTCCAATCCCCCTCACCCCCCAATTGTAAAACACACTTTAAAAAAGGGTCAGCAGACTCAGATGCCTCTTCCCAGTAGCAGCACAAAGAAAATGTGTTTACCTAAGTTTGAAATAAGACAAAAGGTAAAACTCTTTTCTTTCTTTCTTTTTTTTTTTTTGTGGGACGGCCTCTCACGGATTGCTCAGGGGGTCCAAGGGAGGAAGGAATCAAACCTGGGGTCCCAGATTATAGCAAGGTCTGTATGGGCTTCAGCCCATCCACCTACCTCCCCAGGTCTAAAGGGAGAAATCCTTTCACGGGAGCAGCCCCCCGCTCCCCAGCCTGAGACTGTACCCCCCCCCCAGAACTCAGCAGGGGGGGACCAGTTCCCACGCCTGTGGACGTGGGCGCAGTCTGATGACTGCCCAGTGCGGCTGTGGGCCACTGAGGGGGTTCCCAGGCCTCAGCACCTTCCCCGAGGTCGGGGTGGGTGGAGAAGGGAGGCAGCATCTCTTCTCTCGGGACTGCGACAAGTTACACAAGTCCCAGCGTTCACACAAGTTACCGGCACCCCCGACCACAAAATGGTAGTATGTTATATGGAAACGTGGATGAGGCTGTCTGGGGTGGGGAGAGGGCCAGTCCTCGCAGGCAGAGCTCGGGTTCGAATCCTGGTCACTGCGAGTGCAAGGCGCGCGACCTCCCTGGGCCGGGTGACTTGTGTCAAGGAGTCAGGAGTCACTGTCTCAACGTGGCTCCAAGCCCTGGACCCACCAAGGCGGGAGGACAAACCCTGCCAAGAGCCTGAATCCGAGGTAGTCCAGGATGGGCCACGACTCGGCTGTCTGCACATCCTTCAGCTGCAGCCAGGAAACCGGGAGTCGAACAGCCTGTACTCGGCCGGGTCCGAGTAGGAAATATTGCCTGGGGTTCAAAGTTTGAGAAAAACGACGAGCCTGTGCCCTCCCTCCCCAGGTCCAGCACAAACCACGCTGGGAGATCTGCCCTGCCCCGGGCCCTTGCCCCCTGAGTGGACATACTCTTCTTCCTCTTCCCACCCCCAGAACCTTAGCTTTGGCCCAGCTCAGGGAAGAGGGACACACACACACACACACACACACACACACACACACACACACACACACACACACACACACACACACACACACACACACACACACACACACACACACACACAATCTCATGAAATCTCTCATCTTGCTGCGATGAGAAAATGAAAACAAACTGAAAAGCGAAGGGTGACCCAGAAGCAGGGAGGGAACCAGGCTCAGAAGCGGCGTTTGCTGAGCCTGGCCGTGTCAGACAGAGCTGCAGGAGGGAGTCTGGGAAGGGCTCAAGGGCCTGGCCCCACGCTGGGCCCTGAGCGAGGGCCACGGCGGCCAGGCTCCGAGCCGAAGCCTGGGGCGCAGGAGAGCATCTGCCAGGGCTCGACGGAGCCAAAGTCTTCCAAGACCAACCCCCGGGGCCCGGCGGCCTGGGGAGCCAGAATCCGCCGGCCAGAGCCCCAGACGGCCGGGAGTGGCCCTCATTCATCATCGAGTTCCAGACGCTCGGTTGCAAAATTCTCACTTACGGTGCTGAAGTCCACTCTGCTTTCTGGGGTCACGGGGCCAGCCTGAGGCTTAGGAAACACGGAGCCCACGTTACATCGCCTGTGTCCAGTGAGAGACTTCCGATGTGTTAGGCAGGGCAGGGGTCGACACACAAGTAAAAGGGATGGTCGAGAGGCTCTGGCATCAGGCCACGTGACGACGTGACAGAGATGTGTCCTGGGGACAGCAAAGCTCTAAGGTTGGAGCCCAGCACGCTCCCTGCGTCACTTTCTCACCAGTACCCTGTCCTCAAGCCCTCAGTCCTCTTCTCCCCAGACCTGAATCATGTCCCTTGACAGAGGGTAGCTCAGTTACCTCCTCTTCTAGGAAGCCTTCCTGGACCAGTCTTCTCCAATTACTGCGAACTCTCAATTACCTGGTCTCCCCAACAGATTATTCCTTGAAGGCAGGAAGGGCCCATCCCCCATGGCCCCTCCTCACAACTCAGCACCCTTGGGGCCGGCTAGGGGGGAAGAAGCAGAGAAATGGAGCTGAAGTTGCTAAGTCCAGCCTCCTTCCCCACAGAGGTCTGCCCATCGGCCCAGCGGCCTTCTTTCCACAGACCCACCCTCTGGGTTCCCTGAGCCAAGTTAAACCCGAAGGAGGCCAGTGATGAGACTCCTCTAGACTGTTTTTCAAGTTCATGTAGAGTCATGAACTGAAATGCGAGTTAGTCCTTTCAGCCAGTTCAAGCTCCGTCCAAGAGTTCACTCACTCAACAAATACTCATTACCCTTGGGTTTCACAGGTTGGGGGGGGGGGGTCCGTGTGGGGAGTAGCACTTGCTCTCAAAGCAAACAATGCAACAGATCATTCCTAAGAACGACTGAAGGAGGTACCAGGTTTCCTGGGAAGTGAGAGAAGGGGCCCTGCTGTCACGGGCCCCGAGGCCACCCCCAGAGGCACGAAGGATGCACCCCTTTGGAAATGCAGGAACTGATGAACCAGTTCCCCCCAGAAAAGGAGAAGCTCCAAGAAGGCTGAGACTTGAAGAAGACGAGGACCACCAAAACCACAAAGCCCGTAAGCCAAGGGTCTGTCTCGCTGTATCTATCCGCAAAGGGAGCCCCAGAGCGAGGCAGTCTGGGGAAAGTCCAACCACAGCGACTCTGCAAAGGCAAAGCAAGCGTCCCTCTGGGGCTGGGGGCGGGGGGCAGGGGGCTGCACATCAACCTGGACAGGCGATTCCTTTCTTTCACTCTGTGGGGTGCCGTGGGCTCGCTTCTCTCTGGAGAAGTCCGCGTTCTCTCTTGAACACGTAATTCTCTCCCTCATTATTTCTCCAGTGTAACTTACTTGTCTCCTCCAGAAATTCCTGCCCGTGTGGGAAGATGATGAAAACAAGTGCAACCTGGGGCTGGAGCGATAGCACAGCGGGTAGGGCGTTTGCCTTGCACGCGGCCGACCCAGGTTCGATCCCCGGCATCCCATATGGTCCCCCAAGCACCGCCAGGAGTAATTCCTGAGTGCAAAGCCAGAAGTAACCCCTGAGCATCGCTGGGTGTGACCCAAAAAGCAAAACAAAAATAGAATTACTCCTAGCAGGGGCTGGAGTGATAGCACAGCGGGTAGGGCGTTTGCCTTGCACGCGGCCGACCCAGGTTTGATTCCCAGCATCCCATATGGTTGCCAGGAGTAGCCCCTGTGCATCACCAGGTGTGACCCAAAAAGAAAAAAATAAAAACAAGTGCAACCTGGGGAGAGGTAAGGCCCGGCAGCCCCAGCCGGAGCCCCCGGCTGCCTGAGAAGGCAGGGAGGGCCAGTCCCACTCCCACAGGGCGCTGCGTGAGTGAGCCCACGCTTCGGCTTCTAAGCGGCTGGTGCCCTGCTGAGAGTCCACCCTGAGCTGCTGCCTGGGACAGTGCCAGGGAGACACAGTGTGGGCAGCACTCTTGGCAGCTCTTACTCCCCTCGCTCCCTACTCCCACTGGCCTGGTAAGTCACCATCTCAGATCGGGGGAACCCCAGGAGACCCAGAGCTCTAGGGGGATGACCCAAGTGACCGGCATTATGGGAGTCAATTCCTTCCGTTAGGCGATCTGAGCAGGATGGGGTTTTGTCACGCTTCACCGAGTGTTTCTCAACAAGGAGCCCGATGCGCCCTGTGGGACTCCAGAATCTTGCAAGGGGGCCGGTCACAAGAGAAGAATCACACAAATGGATGGAAGGGGCGCACTGCACAGGGGAGGGTGCCACGGGAAAGAAACCAGGTTGGAAGTGGGCCGGGAAAGGGTTGAGAGGCACTGCCTGGGAGTATCCCAAGAGCTAGAGAAACAGACTCTAGGTTCTAGCCCAGGGCCACCCCCAGAGATGACGCCTGTCCCAGGGCCATGCCACCCATCCTGACCTACCCTGCAGCAGCTGGCAGGGCGCCACACACACATTTAAGACTGGACTGAGTGGGGCCGGAGCGATGGTCCAGCAGGTAAGGCGTTTTGCTTTTTTGGCACCTGGCCGACCCAGGTTCGATCCCCGCATCCCATATGGTCCCCCAGCATCACTGGGAGTACTTCCTGAGGGAGTATTGCTGGGTTTGCCCCCCCAAAAAGAGACTCGACTGAGAGCAGCCAATTCAAAATTCAAAGATGGACTTGGCTAGAAACTAAGTTCAAAGATGGCTGCAAAACCAAAAAAAACAAAAAACATTTTCCAGAATGAGGGCGGGAGCTCAGTCAGCAGGCGGGAGCACACGGGCGGGCTGCACACAGGCCTGGGCTCAGTCCCTGGCAACCGGACACAGTCCCCCCCAAGCACTACCGGGGGTGAGCCCGGAGCGGAGCCAGAGTGAGCCCTGCACAACTGGGTGTGGAACAAGTAACTTATCAGTCTTTTTGGATGAAACTTTATTTCCTAGTGACTTACTTGCCTTTTGTAAACGGATTTGCCAGTGCAAAGGGAAAATCGCATCTGAAGAACCTCTCGGGTTGGGGTCATCTCAAGGGCTTCCTGCCTTCACCCTTTCCACAGCAGGACTTCATCTGCATCCCAGTTGAAAACACTGTTACCCCAGCAAGGGAGCCTGGCAACGTGGCATCCCCCAGGCCCCAGGCTGGCATGGGAAGTTCCAGCGGGCACGGCAGGGCAGCCGTCCTCTGGTTAGGGGACACCTCCAGCGAGGGGATGCGGGGAAACTCCGAGGAGTTGGTTTTTTTTTTTTCTTTTTTAAAGCTGAGACTGAAGCGAAAAAGTGGGTAAGGGGGGAAAGGATGGGGATGTGGCAGGATGTTCTAGGAAGAAACAGCTGCATTTAGGAAGATGGACCCAAGAGCGGAGGGCCTGGCTCAGCCACGGAAAACAGAGAGGAGCATTTATTTATACATGCTAACTGCAACCCTCTGAAAACAACTTTGGGTAGAATTTGCCACCCAGGGGCTTCCACAAGAAGCGACTTCTGTTCCCTTCTCCCAACACGGGCGAGCCACACCCTGAGTGCCAGGATGCGTCTGGGAGGGAGGCTGGCCCAGGCCTGGCAGTGAGAACTGGCCCTGGGGATAGCCCTGCCCCATTGCGTCCCCTTGCCCACACTCACTCCCTTTTATCTATTTATTAATTATTTTACTGAATCACCACCGTGAGACGGCGTTACAAAGCTTTTATGTTTGAGATTCAGCCATATTAGGATCGAACACCCATCCCTCCACCAGGGCACACCTTCCACCACCGACGGCCCCAGTATCCCCTCACCACCCCCCCCACGCCCCGACATCCCAGTCCTCACCCTCCCTCTATGGCAGGCAATTTCCTCAGTACTCTCTCTCTAATTTTGGGCATGACGTTTTGCTCGAAGTTTTCCACCACCATTCAAGCCTACCTGCCAGGGGCAGCCGCTAGATAATGTATTTTCCAATTGCTCCTTCTGAATACCGTGAGGGCTTGTGCAGCCGCAAAGGCAGCCGCGTGCTTCTGGGATTCTAGATTGTAAATGGCTGGGTTCCAGAGACCTCTCTGTAGGGCACTAATCCATTCTGGGAGTCAATGGGGAGTCTCTGGACCAGGGCTGTGGGTGCGCCAGGATGGCGCCCGGAGGCAAACTGTGGGCGAGACAGCAGCCCACACTCCCTTTCTTAATTCCAACCCCCGACACCGTCCGCACCGACCTCTGAGACTCGGGCTGTGCTGAGTTCTCTAGGGTGAGGCGCCCAGGCCACCCATGGGAAATCTGCAGGCTGGGCAAGCTCTCGGTCCCGCGCATTCCTTCCTAAGGAATTGGAAACGGGGCTGGGGGTCGGGGGATGAATACCACGCTCGGGAGAAGACCGTGCTCACAGGACACGTCCGGGTTTCTCTACCAAAGCTCCACTGCAGTCCCCAGGGTGGCTGGCGAGAGGCACAGGGCACAGGCAGAGCCTCACGAGTACTTATTAGCAGGGTAACGAAAGAGTTACCTCAGGGTTAAAAGCCGCTCTTTTCTAATCCAAGTAAGAAAGGGGCCGGGGGGGGGGGGGGGGGTAAGGCAATGTTCCTGAGTGGAATTGCTCTTCCTGCCCAAGGTCAGACCTGAGCGCCCGCATGGCTCAGGTCCAAGGTCACTGGCTGTCACCATCAGAATTATCAAGGCGAAAGGTCTTCCCACCCACCTTCCCTGCTTCCTCACGGGGTAACACGGGCATCCTGATCCCTGAGAAAGCCAAAGTGGAACCTTCCCAGGAGCGGGCGGGCGGGCAGGCAGCCCTCCCCGGGCCCCACCGCCCACTTCCCTCTGCCCCAGGCACAGTCCACTCCCTAGCCTGGGAGTCAGGGTTTCTCCATCCTCTCTGGCCACTGCCCACTGCTCCATCCTGCCCCACCCAGGCCCTTATACCCCTGCACCTTCCTGTCACCTAGAGACACGGGTGCCACCTGAGAATAGTAACCACCAAGAAGAAGTCTGACTGGTAACCTGTCAAGAGAAGCGAACAGGTGCCTGCCGGGGTCCCAGACACTCTCTGCACCCCACCCCTCACACAGTCCCGGGGTCCATCAGCCACCACCGTTCTGATGGTCAACTTCAGTTCACTTTCTTGGTTTTTTTCTTTAGTTTTAAGATTTGGGGTTTTTTGTTTTGTTTTGGGGTCACACCTAGTGATGCTCAGGGGTTACTCCTGGCTCTGAACTCACAGATCACTCCGGCTGGTGCTCGGGGGACCATATGGGATGGCGGGGATTGAACCCGGGAAGGTTACATGCAAGGCAAACGCCCTCCCCACTGTGCTATATTGTCCGGTCCCATCAGTTCACTTTCTTGGTCTTTTCAGAACAACCAAGGGAGGTTAGTGGGGGTCTAAGTCAGGACTTGCACAAGTGCCCATGGGACCAGACGCACCCTCTTCCTGGCTAGGGGGTCATTTTCGGGGAAAGGCTCCGCAGGTGCCTTTCTCGGGGTCATGGGTCAAGGACAGGAGTAGACACTACTGAGGTCCAATGGACAGCCCCAGGGAGAGAGGGGGCCACTACTGGGGACAGTCAAGAATCGCACATGGGTGCAGCCTTAACCCTCCTCAGGTTAAGACGCCCCTCAAGGTGGCAGGGGCCTGGGCAGTCTCAGACAGCCTGAAGTAAAAGCAACAGTGAGAGCAGTGACTCTCTCTCCCCCTGGCCCCCCACCCCTGCCCGTCCCAACAGTGAGAGCAGTGACTCTCTCTCCCCCTAACCCCCCACCCCTGCCCGTCCCAACAGTGAGAGCAGTGACTCTCTCTCCCCCTGGCCCCCCACCCCTGCCCGTCCCAACAGTGAGAGCAGTGACTCTCTCTCTGACCCCCCAATCCTGCCCGTCCCAGCAGAGCTTTGTTACTGGGTAATCGCATAGCCACTGTGCAGACTGGCCAGCAGGTGACCCAGCCTCTGCCTCCTTGGGTTCCTGCCTGTCAAAGGAGCCAGCCCAGCACCTGGGTGAGAGACCCCGGCCGAGGCCTGGGACGAGAAACTGTGAGCACAGGGTAAGGAGTGTTTGTTATCGAAGGAAAATATCAAAAGCCCTGCACCAGAAGGCCCACAGGCCCGCGGACACCTGGACCCCTCGCTTGCCCAGAAGTAATGATCGAAAAGCCCCACAACTCTCTCCGTTCCGGGCCCAGAGGGCAGGAATCCATTGCTCTTCCCTGGGTCCAGCTGGGTGCAATGATTAAAAGCTTGTTGCTGCTGTAAGTTCTCGTGAGTGCCGGCATCTGTTCGACCGAACGGGGTCTGTTCCCACAGCATTCTCCCAACTCGCAGGTCCCCACCCCCACCAGCAAGAAGGTCACTTCCCTAACAAGACCAACTTCCCTCCGCTCCCTTAACCTGCCCCCAACTCTGCCTCTCCATTAAAAGGGGATCAACATTCTGACCAGACTTAAAGGCTTACTCGGCCGACACCCACCCAAAGGGGCCATGGGGCTGCTGGCCAGAGAGGGCCTCTCATTTCAGAGACAAGCTCCAGGCGGGGGGGGGGGCACTTTCAACCCCCGATAGAGAAAACCAAAGAAATAACCCGTGTCCATGGCACCATTTCACAATAGAACGCCAGACAACCCCAAGCCCATGGGCAGAAGGGCAGGAGGGGAGCGCGGACAGTCTCACAGGGAAGGGCACAGCCACCGACCAATGTGTGGGCAGGGCACTGCCCACTGCTTTCCGCCTGCTCCCCAGCCATCCTTCAAGGCAGAAAGGCTGCCTGACTCTCCCGCCCAGAGACAGGACAGGGAAACCTAGGAGCTGCAGTGAGCGATATCCCAGAAATGCTCGTGGAAGACCCCGTGGCAGCACAGACTAAGGCGCCTGCACGAGCCACCCCTGGCTCAATCCCCAGCACCACACATGGTCCCCCAGAGCCCTGTCAGGAGTCACTCCTGAGCACAGGGGCAGGAGTAAGCTGCTAGGTGTGGCAATAAAACAAAACAAACAAATCTTGTTTTTTTGTAAAGTATTCCGATTTTAGGCTGGCAAGAGAGTACAGCCAGTAGGGTGCTAGCCCTGCCTGTCGCCAACCCAGGTTCAATCCCCGGGACCCCAGAGGCCCCCCCTGAGCCAGGAGTGATCCCTAAAATGCATCAAAATTTTCTTCTTTTTTTGGTTCTGTTTTGGAGCCTGGGCTCAGAGATCACTCCTGGCAGAGCCCAAGGGACCATATGGGGTGCCGGGGATCTGGGATAGAACAGCAGGCAGGCACAAGGTCCCTGCGTCCTCCAGGAGGGATCCCTGAGAACAGAGCCACAAGCCAGAAGCAAAGCCAGAGTGTAGCCCAGCACCCCCCACAGCACCCCAAGAAAACAAAAGATTTTTAAAAATCTGTAAAAAGAAAATTAGACCTTCTGACCAGAGATCTAACTTCTTCCGCACTGTCAGAGTCTTTCCTAATTTATTTTGTTGTTGTTGTTGGGGCTGGAGAGATAGTACAGCAAGTAGGACGCTTGCCCTCTACGTGATCAACCTAGGTTTGATCCCCAAAACTGTATGTGGTCCCCTGAGCACTGCCAGGAGTGATTTATGAGTGCCGAGTCAGAAGTAGCCCCTGAGCATCATTGGGTGTGACCCAAAAACAAAACAATATTTCTGAGGTTCTGTGGTTTACAATACTATTAATAATGCTTTCCCATGCACATAATTCCAACATAAAAGGCACCATCCTGGCTGCTTTTTAACATGACATGCATCAGCATTGTCAGGTCTGAGAGTTGTGCCATGCCAGAGATGAGACCAGGGGTCCTTGCACAACCCCTTAAGCCACGTCCCTGGCCCCCACCTGGTTATCAGAGGACCCTCACCCTCCTGGTCTTCCTGCTGTCCCTCTGACAGTCCAGTGCACTGTGATCACAGGGACTTTGCACTTGCTCTCCCTGCCTAGGAGCCTTAAGGCTCTATCGGTCTCAAGTTCAAAGGCACTTGAAAGTGGGGAACCAAACAAAAGTGGGGCTTGAAAATGACTGGACAAACAAAAAAAAGTCCAGTCATTCCCAATTCCGAATCCCTCTGTACAGGATTCAGGGAGAGCCTGTTCCCAGCCGGCGCCGATTTCCTGACTCCAACTAGGCCACAAGGCCACTCACTGGCTCCGGTCTTTACCTCCGGGCCATCGACAGGTAACCGTAGTGGGTGAACCTCTCTTCCTGCAGGGCTGCCTGGGCAGGGCCGAGCTCGGAGACAGCCAGAGAAGCAGGTCTGGAGCGACGAGGCCACATGAGACACCCAAAAACTCAAGGTGGGAAGGGGCAGCCCGTAGGAAGGGGGGCGGTAAAGGGGCAGGGCAGGCGGGCAGCCTCCCCTAGGGAACAGCCTGTGCACGATTCCCCGCGCAGGGGAGAGACGGGAGCCCCTCCTCCCGCCCCGACCAGGCACAGGCTGTGTGTCGCGAGTTCCTCTGCTCTCACGGAAACTCTGACACCTGCCCCGTGTACGCACTGGAGACGTGGCGGAAAGGGCTCCGGAGCCGTGCCAAGGGAAGGGAGGGTGTGAGCGAGCACAGCCAAGGCCACAGGCCAACGGGGCAGTGCCACGGGTCAGGGCCACGCCGTGGGAGGCTTCTGTGCTGGCAGCACTCGGCCTCATGCTGTTGGAGGGGCCCGGGACATGGGGGCAGGGGCAGGGGGCAGGAGCTCTGCGCCCAGGCTGTCAGAGCAACTTGCCAGGGGCCCGGGGCTGGGGGAGACTAGTGGCTTTGGATGCGCGTGCACTTTCCTGGCAGGGATGAGCAGGAGTGTGGCCTGCTGACCCTGGGAGTGAGGCAAGGACCCCATACTCTGAGAAGTAGGCGGCCCTCGGACGGAGACTCTCCAAGCTCAGGAAACCCCCGGACAAGGACATGTAACGTCCCCATGGCAAGATAACCACAATTTCCACAAATTTTCTTCTGCAAAAATATATGATGATGACTCCATTAGCCATTTGGGGGTAACATTGTGGGGCAGACTTGAGGGGGGGTTGGGAAAATGGAGACAATGGTGGAGGGAAGGGGACAGTGGAGGTGGGACTGGTGTTGGAATATTGAATGCCTCTAACATATCATTAGGAACAACTTTGCAAACGATGGAATTTATTTTTTTTTAACTTTTTTCTTTTTTTTTTGCTCTTTGGGTCACGCCTGGTGATGCACAGGGGTTACTCCTGGCTTTGCACTCGGGAATTGCCCCTGGTGGTGCTCAGGGGACCATATGGGATGCTGGGATTCGAACCCCGGGTCGGCCGCGTGCAAGGCAAACACCCTACCTGCTGTGCTATTGCTCTAGCCCCCGCAAACGATAAAATTTATATACACTGTGGGTGTGGAGGGGAGTCTCCAAGATCAAGGCTGTGGTGAGGCCTGAGGGACACAGCAAAGGCTTCATGGCCGCTGAGAAGGCCGAGCAAGGGAGTGAGCTGAGCTAGCTGGACACAAGGCCTGGGGCAGGGAGCAGTGAGGGAGGGTGGCAGGGCCGTCTCCAGGCCCAGGCCTCCGGGAAAAGGATGAGTAAGTACCGGACTGGCCGGACACCACCCGCCCCCACTCTTGCACACAAACCAACCTTTCAGACTGTGAGTGAAAGTGAGGAGAAGCAGCTGGCCAGGAGCGGCCCAGTGAGCAGGGGCGGGAGGCCAGCAGGGAAGGCCCGGGGCGGGGGGTGGGGTGGCGAGGGGAGATCCAGGACGCCCTGGGGGCTCAGCAAGTACAGAGAACTCGCAGGTAGTTTGCACAACGTGCTCCACTACCCCTCCGGGAGTTAACCAGTCGCTGACAACCACCCTTGGGTGCGGACGTTAACCAGTTGCCTACTAGCATCCACTGCTGTTGACCAGTTGAATACTTCCACTATGTAAAACGGAATCTGCTTCTGAGCTTCTCTCCTGCGCTGCGTTCTCCAAATGCTGTGACTTTGGTGGTTTAAAAATGTAAAGATTACTGTTATAATCTTTAAAATTTGTATCCTGGGGCTAGAGCGATAGCACAGCGGGCAGGGCGTTTGCTTTGCATGTGGCCGACCCGGGTTTGGTTCCCAGCATCCCATATGGTCCCCTGAGCACCGCCAGGAGTAATTCCTGAGTGCAGAGCCAGGAGTAACCCCTGTGCATTGCCAGGTGTGACCCAAAAAGCAAAAAAAAATAAAAATAAAAAAATAAAAATAAAATAAAATAATTTTAAAAATTAAATTAAAAAAATAAAATAATAAAATAAAATTTGTATCCTGTGACATTACCAGCTTGGCTAAACAGACTCAGGGGCCTAACCCGTACTTTTTTGTCTTCTCTCACAGGCTGCCTGTTTCCCTGCAGTTTTGCTGACATGGTCGCCCTTCTCCTTACTGGTGTAAGAGTTCAGCATGTGGTAAAAACATTAACCTCTTGTCACATGTCATAAGTATTCTTATTTACTCGCCTTTTAACTTTATTGATTAGTATTGATGACAAAAATTGTTAAATAAAGGCAAATGCATCACTTTTCCTTTAAGGTTTCTGCTTCGCGGAGTATGCCTGAAAAATTCTTTCTCACCCTGAAATTATTGAAATACATGTATATATTTTCCTGTATTGAAAAATACAGATCTAAGCCTCCACAGAGAGGGCTCCAAGGGCTGGAACACGGAGCTGGCAGGAACAGGGCCCAGGTCAACCACCAGCTCTGCAAGGCCTCCCATGCAAAAAAAAAAAAAAAAACATCAAAAACCAACTACACAAATCTAATGTCTCAGTGTATGCCTAGAATTTAATCTGACATGAGAAAGAGACCGCAATGTAATTTTGTCTAAACACCCAATTTCCCGATGCTGCTTAGTGAGAGTCGGGTCCTTGCGCAGGAGTGCACTGCAAAGTCCGTTAAAAGTTAACGAACAGAAGCAAAGCCAAATATACCCTTTGCACTGAGACCACGGGAACCATTCTGGCAGTGAAACCTGAAAACGCCGCTAGGAGTACAACTCTTCCCCTTCCTTCTTCCTGCTTGGGGGTACAAGTAAGTCTCGACCAAGAGGACAAAGTCCTCTGCGCCGAGGATGGCAGAGCAGAGCAGGGAGCTCATGAAGGTGCTGGATTTCAACAGGTATCACGAGGGGAAATGGGCCTCACAACAACAGCTGCCAAACGAGGCCTTTCGTCTGCTGCCAGCTCAAACCAGTACTGCGCCCCAACACCACAGAACTCACTCGCATCCTTTCTTCTTTAATTTTATAATTATGAGCTGTTAGGACGCAGTGTTCCCAGGCACTGCGCACAGCAATTTGGCCGTGTTATCTCAGTAAGAGACAGTCTACAAGGCCGGGAGATAGTGCAGGGGGCGGGGGGGGGGGGTTACGGGCAGTACGAGGGCCTGCCATGCTCACAGTCAACACGGGTTTGCTCCTGGCCTGAGCACCACCGGGAGTGATCCCTGAGCACAGGAGTAGGGCCTGAGCACTAACGGGTGTGCACCAACCCCTCCCTACACACACGCACACACACGCACGCACGCACGCACTCGGTCTACAGGGCTTGCCTTGCACACGACTGACTCCAGTTCTATCCTGGCCCTGCTGAGAATGTTCTCAGACAGGGGCACGGATAGTCCCAGCCCTGTCCCCTACCACAAACTACCAGATAAGGCCCAGACCCCTCCCCCAATAAAAAGATACATAATCTACAGTGTTTCCCAATTTCTAAGTACTGTTAATGACAGCTTTGCAGAAAAGAAAAAGCCTGTATTTAGTATATACAAACAATTTTTTTTTCTCAGAAACTGTAACATAAAACAGAAAAGCATCTTAAAGTCGAGGAAACAGGGTATCATTTCCACTTTACAGATAAGGATTCTGAAGCTAAGCTCACTCTAAGTCATACCAACTAAGGGCTGGAGAAAGACACAAGGAACATAGCTTTTTCCCTGCATGCAGCTGGTCCAGTTCAATGGCATGTTTAATTTTTCTGTATTAATATTTTTCTGGTAACCAGGCCCAACTTCACTGCTTTCACTTCAAATTTTTCTGGCTCTTTCTACACATTTATTGTTGTAGAAAAAGACTTCAGCCCAGTACTTCATTTTGTGTACGGAAATTATCATAAACGAGGGGAGGCATGGTTAGTGGGGAGGGAACTTAGTGGTAACTCAAGGTTTACCCCTGGTCCTGTGCCCAGGGATCACTTCAGGTGGTGCTTCAGGGACCATATGTGGTGCCAGAGATTACCTTTCACATGGTGAGGTCAGCTGCAGACAAGGCAAGTGCCTGAACCTTTGTACAATCTCTCTGGCCCCAAACATTCAGGTTTAAAGTACACTCAGCAACAAATATGTAGCACTGTAGCACTGTCGTCCCATTGTTCATTGATTTGCTTGAGCGGGCACCAGTAACATCTCCACTGTGAGACTCGTCACTTTACTGTTTTTGGCATATCGAATACACCACGGGTAGCTTACCAGGCTCTGCCGTGTGGGCGAGATACTCTCGAAAGCAATTTGAGAAAGGTAGCTTGCTGGGCTCTCTGAGAAGGGCGGAGGAATTGAATCTGGGTCGGCTGTGTGCAAGGCAAATGCCCTATCCGCTGTGCTATGGCTCCAGCCCATCAGTTCTTAGTAGTGTAATGAAAGTAAGCATACAAATATGTATGGAATATTCATATCCTTGGCTGAAAATACCTACCCTCCTGGAGCTTGCATTCTGCCAGGGAAAACTTGCAAATGACCTAAAAGTAAAGGGACTGCTAAAATAACCCATGTAAAGATGCACAGAGTTCCAATCCAGAGATCTGGAGTGGGGGCCTAAGTGAGACACCTCAGTGAATCCGAATCGCTCCAGCTTCAAGGTTTTGGGTCGAGCCATACCTTCAATGAGATTCGTTTTCCTTACATAAGAAAGGAAAAAGAAAGAAAGAAAGAAAGAAAGAAAGAAAGAAAGAAAGAAAGAAAGAAAGAAAGAAAGAAAGAAAGAAAGAAAGAAAGAAAGAAAGAAAGAAAGAAAGAAAACGCAAGCAAGCAGGAAGGAATACCAACAGTGCCAACTTTGAAGCAACTTAGACCAAATAAGTGAGATTCAATGCACAGTAACTGCTCAGTGAAAAATTTAGGTGTTGGGGTGGTGGAAGAAGAATGGCCTAGAAAAGATATTTGGTAGCAAATAAAAAGAGTTTGGTAGCAAATAAAAACAGGTGTGGGTCACACCTGGTGATGCACAGGGGTTACTCCTGGCTCTGCACTCAGGAATTACTCCTGGCAGTGTTCAGGGGACCCTATGGGATGCTGGGAATCGAACCTGGGTCGGCCTCGTGCAAGGCAAACGCCCTACCCACTGTGCTATCACTCCAGCCCCTAAAAAGAGTTTTAGAACAGATCACCTTTCCTTAGCAAGCTTCCACTCACAGACAAAGACCACAAACATATAGAAAACATGTCTTGGTGGTGGGTTTAACAATAAACCCTGTTAACCTTCTGGATTCTTCTGTACTTCCTACGATACACATATATACATATACACATATACACATGTAGTACTTTAAGGAGAAGCTAATGAGAGTGCAGAAAGGCTTCATGCTGATCTACAGGTCTTCAGAAACAGTGTATCTTCCTGGGGCCAGAGCGATAGCACAGCGGGTAGGGCGTTTGCCTTGCACGCGGCTGACCTGGGTTTGATTCCCAGCATCCCATATGGTCCCCTGAGCACCGCCAGGGGTAATTCCTGAGTGCAGAGCCAGGAGTAACCCCTGAGCAATGCCGGGTGTGACCCAAAAAGAAAAAAAAAAAAGTGTCTCTTCCCTGCCAGTCTGGAGGTGAATGCCAGACCTCGTCTGTCCTGAGCTGGGCGCAGCACCGGGGTCCCTCACCTGACTGCCCGGGGACAGGGCTTCATCTCCTTTCTCCTCACAACTTCTTGGGTGCGACGCAGGAATCTGAACATCTAGTTCTGAGCACCGAGTCTTCCCGATCTCCCGGACACTGACTCAGTGATTCAGGACTGCTAGGCCAAACAAGGACTTGCCACGACGACATTTTGTGGCTTACTAAAATTGTGTGAGTGAAGTCAGCTCCCTCTCTGCTAAACGGATACCACAATCTCTGCCCCACCCATCCAACTGGGAAATAACAGCCCAAACTCTCCAACAGGCGTGCAGCTTTTTTTTTTTCTTTTAATTTTTATTGCAAAGAGCCCGGGTTCCAGGAATGCCTGCGTCTCGGGCCAGCTTTATACCCACTTGATTCTTGAATCTGAGTCAACGCGGGCCGAGCAGGCAGCCGGCAACTGGATCCCGATGCCAAGAGCTGGTTTTCTTTCAGTGTAAGATCGAGAAAGAAAACCTCCCCCTGTTCTACAACTCTGTGAACCAAGAACGCTTTTCTCTCCCCGCCGAGGGCCGTGGGTTGAATGCCAGCGATACCCAGCCTCCCACCAACACCCACCTGCAGCCTCAGAACTCGACCTTATTTGGAAACCGAATCCCTGCAAGGACCTCAAGCTCCTAAAGTCGGGTTTGGGGGGGAGACCTTTCAATAAAATCACCGTGGGTCCAGAGTGTTTCCAAGAGGCGGGTCTGGACCAAGGCACACGGGGGCAGAGGCTGAAGAAATGCTGCTCCAGGCCTGTGGGCTGGCGGAGCCCCCAGAAGCAGGAGGCAGCAGAAAGCCTCCCCTCGGTCATTCAGAGCGAAGGTGGCCCCGCAGACGGGCTGGTTCCAAGCTGCGGCATCCTGAGCTGGGAGAGCACACATTTCTGTTTCATCTCCGAGATGCTTTGAGGGGTGCCGGGGACCAAACCCAGAATCTCACATGTGTGGAATGTGCTCTACCACCAAGAAGTCACATTCCAGTTCCAATTTCTGCCACTTTAAGTCGTCAAGTTTAGTTTGTGAAGAGGTGACCATCAGGAATACTACAAGGCCTGGGGTGGCTCAGTGGCAAAAGTGCCTGCTGGTAAGGGGCTCCATCCCTGCTGCCATCCACACATGCCATGTGTCGGCCCGGCAGGACCAGAGTGTGACCGCTGGCAGGTACATGTGTGATATCACGGTTAAACCATGAACCCCCGAAGCACCAGAGCCAAGCAACATAATCAGGTGTGTGCACACGCCCCGCCCCCCCGCCAGTTACTGTAGCAACAAAGGCCAAAAAAAGAGGGGAGAAGGGGGAAAGGGGAAAGCATGAACTCAGGACTTTGGTGCCGGAATTTAAGTCTGAGCACTGTGATCCAACGAGATGCCGGGGCTGGTGGGACTCTAAGATGATCTCAGCATGTGTGGGAAAAGCCTGTGAATGTCAGATACAACTCCTGTAACTAGTGTATTACCGTCGGTCGGGGGGTGGGGAGAGATTTTGCAGAAGCTGGTTAACCAAGTGCGAGATGGGAAAGCAGAGGGCCGAGGGAGGCCGAGCTGCAGTTTGCCCGGCAGGCCGGGGAAGGGCCCTGCGCCTCCCCATGCATCAAGGGCAATTCAGGCATCACGGCAGAAGTGTGTGTGACGTCTGGCTTGTCAAAACAAGTCTCACAGCACCCACTAAACAGTATGTGGGAAGGAAGGCCAGGGGAGGGAGGGGTGAGGGTGGGAGAAGATGGAAGAGGTAAGAAGGGCGGGGGAGGGAGAAAGTACCCTAAAGGGTACTTTAAGAACAGATCCCCTTGAAGAACAGATCTCCTCCCCACAAAGGAAACGCCAGAGTTGAGAGAGTCAAGCTCGGCCGACAAGCGACACAGAAAACCATCGTCAGCAAGAGCACCAGGATGCTACGCAAGAAGTGGTACGACACAAGCACGCGCCTGGCACGGGAAAGGTTCTGGGTCAATCCCTGGCATCACATACACCCAGCAATACCGTGAGGATGGCCCACAGGGACCCCAAGCGCCGCATCCTCTACCAAACGGAGGACGCAGGACGCAGTATGACTTCTGCGACTTTCTCACCAAAATGGCGTGACCTCCTCCGAAGAAGGAAAGACAGAGGGCCTGTTACAGACGGGAGGACAAGGCACTAGATACCAGCTGCATCTGAGTGGCCCGCAGCCTGTACTTCGTTAACGCTGCGCCAATTATTGTTTCTCTATTCTTTTTCCTGTTGTCTTCCTTAACTTACTTACTTATTGAAAATAGGTACAAAGCTATTCATGAGGGCTGGAATAGCACAGCAGGGAGGGCGTTTGCCTTGCCCATGGCTGACCGGGGTTCGATTCCCAGCATCCCACATGGTCCCTTGAGCACCACCAGGGTAATTCCTGAGTGCATGAGCCAGGAGTGAGCCCTGTGCATTGCCGGGTGTGACCCAAAAAGCGGGAAAAAAAAAAAAAGCTGTTCATGATTGGGTTTCAGTCATCCAATGTCCAATACCCATCCCTCCCTCCACCAGTGGGATATTTCCCACTACCAATGTCCCCAGTTTCCCTCCCACCACGCTATTACAGGGGGAGGTCTATAAACAAACCCTACTAAAGTTTAAAATTACTTTAAGAGGTTTAAATTGAGGGTTGGAGCAATAGTACAGAGGGCCAAGCATACGCCTTGCACAGGGCTGACCCAGATTTGATCTCCGGCATCCCATCTGGTCCCCCGAGCACCACCAGGAGTGATTCCTAGAGGAGAGTCAGGAGAGAGCCCTGAGAACTGCCGGGTATATCCCCACTCCCAAAAAATTTTGTTTACATTGTTGAGCAGATTATGATATAGCCATAAAGCAGATTAAACTCGAGGGGAAAATTCTGATCCCACGGTAAGGGGTGGTGGTGGCTGGAATCTCAGCTCTGCCATGAGGGAAACTATTAATGATAAGGCGACAGGCAAGAATTACCAGAGACTGCCTCAGGACCACAGGGTTAGACTCCCCCCCCCCTCACATATTGATTTACAATTTTTCTTTTTAATGGCTCATGCTGCTTTGGATTATCAAAAGAAAATTACATTTAATACCAAAGAGTTGCTCGGGGATATGGTGGGATATAAAGAATCACTGATTCGGGAAGAATCTTTAAGGTAGAGGGGCTGGAGCAATAGCACTTGTGGGTAGGGCATTTGCCTTGAACACGACAGACCCGGGTTCAATCCCCAGCATCCCATATGGTCGCCTGAGCACCGCCAGGAGTAACTCCTGAGTGCAGAGCCAGGAGCAACCCCTGAGCATCACTGGGTGTGACCTAAAAAGTGGGGGAAAAAAAATAAAAGAGGCTTTAAGGTAGAAAGGGCAGTGCTGCACAGGGCTAGGGGAGGCTGGAGAATGGGGGCTGGTGTGGAGGATGAGGGTGGTCCTCAATCCGGAGAGTGAGCCCCCATCTGTGGCCGCCACCTCCCATGACAGGCGTGTCCCTTGCTCATCTCTCCATCAGTTCCTCTGACCCGGACATGCGCAATGTCCCCGCACGCCAGTCTGACGCATTTGAGCCCTTACTCACACACTTCCATCTGCCAGCCCCCTCTCCCCCGTCCCCCCTGCCCGCCGCCTTCTCCCTAGATCTCAAAATGGGACTCAATTCCATCTCCTGGAAACATCTGCAAACCAATCTGGGCCAGCAGACCTACACTACACGTCCTCGGCCCCTTCCATGCAAGGGCCCTTAAAGAACACCAAAGGGAGCAAGAGCTTTCGCAGTCGCTTCCAGCACCGACTCGACAGTGTATCCGGGCCTGGGTGTCCTACCTGGCCTTGTGCAGTGTAAGCTCTCAGCTGAGCCCCCACCAGATCAGCCCATCCCCCCCACCCCATCTAGCAGGAGCCTGAGTCCACCCTGGCCCACCAGGCGGCCAGCCCAGGCTGCCCAGGCGGAGGGCTCGGTCACCACGCCTGTGCGCCCTTTCTCAAACCCCTTCACATCGCTTCCATGCTTTCTATGATTACAACGTAATGAATCAGTAACTGGAATACGAATGGCGAGAAAAAGGTTTGAGTTCCTTGAAAATTAAGCTAAGGGATCCACACGCCAGCTTCCTAAACCGTGGGTCACACACAGGTCCCATGGATTGCGTGTGGGGGACGTGAGAAACTTTGGCCACAGCAAAGTGGTCCTGAGTATTCAAAAGTGAATCCAAAAATCAACCAGGATCTGAGGTGCTTCTGGGGTCACCAACCCACGCTGCCCTTCCCGGGCAAAGGGGATCAGGAGTGGAGGCCGAGAGATGCCAGCAGGACAGGGATGCGCCTTGCATAGGGTCGACCCCAGCTCAAATGCTGGCAGGGTTCCAAGGACCACCAGGGATCACTCCTGAGCAGAGAGCCAGGAATAGCCCCTGAGTAGCACTGGTGTGTAGCCTCAAACACCCTCTCCCCCCAAAAGAATTTTAGAATGAAAATCGTTTTTAAAATAATGATTTGAATAGATAAGTATTAGATAAGATTTGGTATGTGAACTGATTTGCAAATGACTCCTTTAAAAAATTTTTTTAAATTTTTTACAATTTTTTAAATTTAATTTAAATTTTTAAATTTCAAACCCAGTAATGCTCAGGGGTTATTCCTGGCTCTCTGCTCAGGAATTACTCCTGGTGGTACTTTGATTCAGTACTATATGGGATGCTGGGATCAAACCTATGTCATTGCATGTAAGGCAAACACCCTATCCTGTACCTATGGCAACCTATAACTACTATAGCTACCTACCTGTACTACAGCTCCAGCCTCTAAAATTTCCTTATTGAAATGACAGGAAGGAGACGTTGCAAAGGGGTATGGCACTTATCTCACATGAGGCTGAGCCCGAATTAATCCCCAGCACCATATGGTCCCCTGGAGGGCACCCAAACATCACTATGGCACTGGAGGTCCCAGATCACTGTTCAGGTGGCCCTGGGTCATCCCTGGGGGGCACTGAGCCCGAGCAGTACTGAATCCTCGACCCCACTGGGTAACTCACTAGGAGGGGCCACAGGATCTCAGAACTACTTTCCCCCACTCCTGTGGGGTGGGCGGGGGAAGGTCCCTAACAGATAGAGCTATCCTTTCACCAAGCAATCCCGCTTCAGTTTATGGTCACACACCACGTGGGAAACGCCATCTGCACAATGTCATTCACAGCAGCACTGCTCATAACGACACATACTGTAAACAATCATGCCGGGCGAGAGAGGGAGGTGACCTGTACTGGTAAAAGCAGGCGATGGCACCGCGGAGATCGTACCTTTGTTTTTCTTTAAATGAACTACCAAGACTGAGTGCACCAAGATTCCGGGGGCCCAGTGACAATAAACTTTGGTCACCTTTAGTCCACCAAAGCCCCGGATTTTCTCCATCCAGGGCCAGATGCTGGAGGAAGCAGATTGGGAAGCTGAGGAGGCAGCCAGACTTTGAGTTTCCACAGCAGGAAACAGGTTCCCACCGCAGGGCACAATGGGCTCGCCTGGCTTGCTGACAGAGGCTGACCTGCCTCCTGCCCTCTGGGAGAGAGGCCTGATGGCTCCCGGGCAAAGGGGCAGACGGATGGGATTGGAGCAGCAGAACAGTGGGGAGGGCATTTGCCTTGCATGAGGCTGACCCAGGTTCAATCCCCGGAGCATCTCCAGGAGTGATTCCTGCATGCAGAGCCAGGAGTAACTCTTGAGCATCTCTAAGTGTGGCCCCAAAACAAAAACAAAAGGGTACGGATGGAGCAGCTGGGTCCACAGACTGACCGGCTTAGTCCTGGGGAGGGCATGCAGTCTGGACTGGCAGCAGACTCTGGACTCTTTATCTGCTGGCATCCTGCCAGCCCACCAACCTGGAGGTCAGAGAAGTCCAGTGTAGACATGCGGAGTTCTGGCTGGGCCCCGCACCCTCCCCTAGACAGCATGACCCTTCACCAGCTCCCCAACCTCCTAAGTCCGCAAGCCTCTGAGAGAGACACAAGAGTCAACCAGAAGAGGGGCTGCAGGGATAGCACAGCAGGTAAGACACTTGCCTTGCATGCAGTTGACCTGGGTTCAATCCCTGGCACCCCGTATGGTCCAAGTCCCGCCAGAAGTGGTCCCTGAGTACACAGCCAAGTGTAAGCAGGTATGACCCCCACCAAAACCAAACCAAAATTAAAAAGTCCACCAGAAGAAACATTTATCCATTTAAAAACCAACGAAACAAAACCCTTCAATAAGCAAGCAGCCTTCAACTGGTTCCTTCCTCTTCATGATCTTAAGGAAAAGAACCATCAACAATGTAATCAATACACTTCATTAGGAATGGGAACATACTCTTTCTCTAGTCTTCTCCATCAAGCCTCTTGGCCAAGTTCAAGCAATATAACTTGAGAGTACAAACACAGAAATTGTATTTCTTCTGTTATAAGACAGAAACGAATTCCTAACGTCCTCCCAGCTCGACATTCTATCACCTTCTCTTGTTTTTGGATCACACCAAGCTGTGCTCAGGGGACCATATGGGATGCCAGAGATTGAACCTGGTCGGCTGTGTGCAAGGCAAGCGCCCTACCCGCTGAACTATCTCTTCGCACTCATTCTATTATCTTTGATTCTGCCAAATGTCTAAGTATTACTTTCCTTAAGTGCAAAGAGGCTAAGTTATTTCCATACAGTATGAAGAAAAAAAGCTTCCAATTTCCAGAAAAAGTCTCTCCAACACAATTACTTAAACTCTAAGAGTTTGTAAATAATGGACATAGACTGGGGTTCCCTGTGGAATACATGGGCAGGAAAGGAAAGAGGAAAGTGGGAAGATTTCGAAAACAGAATCAGATTAGGGACCGAGAGCATGTGCCCAGGGGTCTACCTACCCTTCTCCCTCCTACCCCCAGGCTGCTGCCTTTAGTCAGCATTTCCATTATCTGAAGAAATGAAAACAGCTCTCAGCACTCAAGGTAGAAAAAGTTTTCTCTTCCATTTGCCCACTAAATTTGGTACAATGGTGACAGACAAGAGGCCTTCACCAAAAGGCCATGTTCAAAAAAAGAACAGGCCGAGTTCATAAGGAAGAGAGGAATGCATCCTAAATCTGGGCTCAGAGCTACACCCCAATCTGGATCAGCTTCTGGACTCCTTAAGCAACCACTCCAAGAGATGAGGATGGGATGGTAAGAAAGTACCCGATTCCCATCTCAGTGGTCAAACAGTTCAAGTGCAAGAGTGGGGGGGAGGGGAGGGAGGCTGGCTGGGGTCTGATCCCCAAACCAAACACCAAACCAATCTCAGTTACACTCCTGTAACAAGGTAGCAACTGATTATAAAACTTGGGCTTTAGGTCCAAAGCTTAAACTCTGTCCCTTCCCACCATGGCTAGTGGAATTAACTGGACACTACAAGGCACCCTCTGGGGCAGTGATTCCTCATCCCTCACACTGGCTGCTCTTTCTCCCCAACAAGGACTGCCCTCTCTCGGGTGTCCTCAGCAACACCCCCCACCCCCCGCCCCCGACCCGGCCAGCCCCAGCAAGCACAGGGCAGGCACTATGTTTTTTAAGTGAAGCAAAATAGTTTTATTTAAAGAAACTTGCTTAGAGAAGTGTGAGGGATGGGGGAAAGAGAACTGTGTGTTCAAGTCACTGTGTACTTATGCGGGGAGGGGCGGAGGGTCCAGTCCTCCTGGCTTTCCTCCCGGCCTAAAGACAAGGTTAGTAATTCTGTTTGGCGCCCTCTAGTCACAGTAGGAAGGGGACCGACCACGACTGCTTCCAGCTCCTGGCCACTGTCACACTCAAGAAAACTCAGTCCTGAGTCGCCACCAGGAAAAGGCATAGGTGGTATTGCACTTCAGCTGCTTCAAGTTTACTTCTGGATGTTTTCTCTTGCATCATCAAATTCCTCCCCATCTTCAGGGCTCTCATTTTAAGAGATAACAAACTAATCAGGAGCTGTTAGGGGGTCAGAGCGGGAAGCTGCCCTTAGCTCTCATCCCTTCCCAAAGCTGTATCGGGGCCAATTGGGAGCAGAGGTGGACAGAGGTGGACAGAGGCCAGTCCGCACTACCCTCTAACTAACATCTCCACTCGCCAGCAGCCTACCCAGCGGACAGGGCCCCGAGGGACGACGGCGGCCTGCAGACCTAAACCTCCTCCTCCTCCCCCCCCCCCCCCCGAGCCCTAGGAGGCTCCAGTCCAAGCTGGACCTGCCCTCCGCCCGGGGAGGGCACGCGGACCCTCACCAAACCATCCTCCTGGCACGCACCGCATCTTCAAAACCGAAGACACAACCCACAGTCGGAAAACGTTCTTGTCTTCGCTGGGCTCCGGAGGAACCGGCTAGGATGGTCCTTGTGGTCCCAGTGCCCTAACCCACCAAGAGAGGGCAGACTGACCCCTTCCTTTCTGGGTCGTGGGGAGCCCAAATAGCCCGAAACCCATGCTTTCCGGGCAAGTCGGGCCGAGTTGAGTCGAGCGCCCCAGCCATTCTCGAGCTCCTTCTGCCGCTCAGCCGGGAGGTCTGGGGGCGGGGGGTGGAGGGGGTCTGGCCGAGAGGGGTCCCGGTGGCGGGGGGTAGGGGGGACAGTTCTTGGAAAGCAGAGTCCGGCAGGCAGCGCCGCATCTGAGCCGCCTCCGGAGCTGGCCCCCGCGCTGCCTTTTCTGTCCTCCGTGCAGGGTCCGGAGAGCCGCTTCACGCTCCGCACACCCTTCTCCGGCCCCGCGCTGTCCAGCCCCGGGACGGCGGCCGCGACCTCCCCGCCCTCGCCCCCCACCCCCCACCCCCACGGCGGCCACTGCGGCCAGGTGCCCGCTTCCATCCGGGCTGCGGGCCCTCGGCGGGTCCTCGGGGGCCGCTCCCTGCGATGGCCCGAAGCCGGGACCCACGGCGACCGGGCTCCAGCGGCTCGGCCCGGCCGTGCACCCTCCCCCACCCCGCAAGACCCGGTGACCCCGAGACCAGCCAGCAGGCTAGGGCTGCTATATCTCGGCGCGATGCCCCATCCCCGGGGCTCAGCGCCCGGCGCCCGCGCGTGCGCCCTTGGCCGCTCACCTGCCGCTCCGGCGAACGCCAGTCGGGCCCCGCGCAGCCTCACAGCCAGGCCCCTCGGCGGCGGCGGCGCCAGCAGCAGCGGCGGCGGCGGCGGCGGCGGCGGCGGCGGCGGCGGCGGCAGCTCGGTGCGTGCGTCCGCGCGGCACAGCCCCCAGCGCTCGCCCCCCTCCTGCGTTCGTCCTCCCCGCCGCGCGCATGCCCCGCTATATACCGGGCGCGTCAGCGGCAGGCCCCGCCCCCGGCGCGGCGCGGCCCCACCCCCGCACCAGCCCGGCCCCGCCCCCGGACTCCAGCCCCGCCCTCAGCCCCGCCCCACCTCCCCGCCCGGAGCCCGGGCCTGCCACGTGGGAACCCCGCCCGCTCCTGGGCGACTTGCGCCGGCCGCCCGCCTGCGGGCTCCCGCTGGGCTGCAGCCAGGGCTGTGCTTGCCTCGAGCTACGGTCAATCTTCCCACCCTTTCGAGAATTCCATTCTTGACTCATCCAGGCCCCCTAGGCTCCTCCTTCTGCTGGGATCCTCCCGCTCAGGCCGTCCCCTTTGGACGTGGGACGCGGTCCAACCCAGCCGCTTTAGGAGTAAGCCCGCTACTTCAGAACCACGTGAAATCTTCTGCCTCCCCGATTCAGTGTTTGAAGGGGACTCACCCATACCAACGTTTCTTACACCTAAGGACAAAAATGCAGTTCACGTTCCGTATGATGCTCGTTTTTTTTACAAGTACTCGAACCATCCCCCATCCCAGCCCCAACCCCCATATAAGGCTACGAAACCGTATTTCCTTTTTTAAAAATGGATTTTTATTTAAAACAGCGTGATTTACAAAGTTTTTCATTATAGCTGTTTCAAACATTTAGTGTTCCTTCCCTCCAACAATTTCCCTTTCCCTCCCAATCCTACCTGTCCCCTTTTAAAGCCGCATTTCCCAACTCAATGCTAGGTGAAAGGTGACCTTTTGTGAGTGACCCTGGACTCTCTTCCGAGAAGGAACCGTTGTAATTGAGATGGATACCAGCACTTAGAAATGTAAATTTATTGATAAGCCACTCATTAAGCTTCCATTGTTCTATTCTGCAGGAGGGGAGTCAAGTATTTCCTCTGTTGACAAGTACCCCAAAGGAAAGACCCTCTGAAATTGTAAGCACCTACATTCAAGCTCTAGCTCAGTGACTGATGCCCAGTCGGCACTAAGTCTCTGACTTTGCCCAGTGAAAGGGCCCCCTGAGGCTGGCAGTGCTAAGGATGAAAGGGAAAGCAGGCAATCAAGAAAAGGGAAAGCATCCCACATGGTCCCCTGAGCACCACCAGGGGTAATTCCTGAGTGCAGAGCCAGGAGTAACCCCTGTGCTTCGCCGGGTGTGACCAAAAAAAAAAAAAAAAATAGGGGCTCAACAGCAACTTGTTCCTACTGGCTGGGTATACCAGAGCAGGTCACTCCTGAGAGGAGCTGGGTCCTGGGTTTTTCTCAAATTCAATTATCCTCACCCTGCAATTATGGTGTAGGGAGGGTATGGTGCTTGGGTAAGGGGTGGGGTGAGTCTCATTTTCCAAATAATTTCAAAGTATGTCTTAAAGATCCTTTACAGCCCCTCATCTTTGTAATAACCCTTTAATTTCAGACATTATGTCATCTATTGGGACTCATCTCCAACAACTTTCAGAAACGGTGCCCTCTCTATCACCTTTTTTTTCTCCTTGCAGTGCCATGAAAGGAATGGAAACCTCTGCCAGAGATTAAGTACATGCTTCTAACACAGGGGACTCTGAAAAGTATAAAGCCCACAAATACGTATTATAATGAAATATTCTCTTCTTAAAAACTGGGATCCAAAAACAATTTTATGGCTTTTCTAGGCATACCCTCTAGAATAAGGTACATGATTGCCCCAGGAGCAGAGCAGGGAGGGAAGAGGACAAGACACCCCGTCACAGGGCCTATCACAGCATTCTCACTTGTTTGTAATCAGACTCCAAGGATAGAGCTGCCAAAGTCCACCAAAGCTGATAAGTTATCAGTAACCCATTAGGGGAACACAATTAATTATTAACACAGGTAAAAACCCAAAGCTTTGAACTCTTTATATCCATCCCCATACAAAATAGTTTACAAAGCCAACCTTGTGGCTTTGTAATCCAGTCCTAATTCTATCCTTCTCTCTGCCTAGTATACTTTCCCTTCTTTAATCCCTTTGCTTTGTAGCTGTTGCAATTTTATTGGGCTGGGGGTGAGGCGGAAGGGTTGGAGGTGAGAGACAACACACGAGTTGTGTTTGCTCGTATTTTGACTGTAGTGTTTGCTGGGAGTGTTATGGTGCTCACACGTGCTTCCTGTGAGGGTCACACTCCTGGCCACAGTTCTAGTACATCTCACCCCTGCCTCTGTGCTGGTGATGACACTTTGTGTTGTGGCATTGGGGTTTCCAGACAATAAAGTCACTAGGAATGCAACTGTGCATATGGGCAGCACAGAGGTTGAACTCATGCCTCAGACTTGCAAGTCACTGAGACATCTCAAAGGTCCCCACCTTCTTTTTCTCTCTTGCTCTCACACTTAGAAAAAGAATTCTGTTTTTCAATTCTATTTATTTTGGATTTGGGCCCACACCCGACAGTGTCAAGGCTTACTCCCGACTCTGTGCTCAGGGATGACTGTGACCATATGGGGTTCTGAGGATGGAACTCGGACTGGCCACATGCATGACAAGCTCCCTCCCTGCAGTGCTCTCTAGTTCCCTCCCCTATTCTTATTTTTTAAACCACCTCCGAGCAGAGGAGTTGGCTCAGAGGTGAAGAGCATACCTTGCATGCATGAGGCCTGGTTAACTCCCTTTCAGAAACTTGCAGCATATTTAATTTACCCTCTTAAAAATTATTATAATTTAAGTAACATGATTATAATGGTGCTAAATGAGTGTTTATGGGCTTTTGTTGTTGCTCCTTTTTTTTTTTTTGACAGTAGGGATGGGTTGTATTAGAAAGGCATCCAGTTAAGCACCCAGGATGGTGACCTCCCTCTCCACACCCAGCTGGATGCTGATGGGAGTGATCTCCCAAGGGCTGCGCAGCTCTGTGAAGCACTTGGGGATAAACATCTGAAAGCTGTCCCAGGTCTTGGAATCTTCACCACATGGGGTCTTCCTAGTGGTGATCCTCAGCGTCTTGTTGGGTTTCCACACCAGCCCCTTCACTTTCAGGTTCTTGGATGCAGGTTCTTCTACCCGAGTCAAGGTGCTGTGCGCCTTCTCCAAGGGATTCTCTTGTGAGGGTGATCCAGATGTGTTGTACTGCCGCCTATGGCCCTACCAATGTTTTTGAAGGTCATGTCTGATGTGTGGCTTCCTAACCAACTTGTGCCACCATCGAGGAGAACAGAGTGAGTCAGGAGCAGAAGTAAGCCTCATGGATCCGATCCCCACCCAATTCCCATGCATGTCTTTTGAAAATAAAGAATGTTTATAGTTTTGATGTAAATATTTACCAAAGTGCCCAAGATTGTCCCTCCAGGCCCACAGCTTGGTTGTCAGGTGTGTGTGTGTGTGTGTGTGTGTGTGTGTGTGTGTGTGGTTTTTGCTGTTGTTTTTGTTGTTTTTAACCCAAGTCCAAGGGACAAACTTTTGTTTGGGGGCCGCAGCACTCAGCAGTGTTCAATGGCTATTCTCCTGGCTCTCTCCTTGGGGATCACTTGTGGAGCTGTTCGGATCATATTGTGCTGGGTATCAAACTCTGGTCACCTACATGCAAACCATGCACTTTGTGGCCAGAGAGAGTACAATGGATAAAGCTTTGCAGTGCTGACCTGAGTGCAATCCCTGGCATCAACATGGTCCCTTAAGCACCACCAGGAGTGATCCCTGAGCACAGAGGCAAGAGTAAGCCCTGAGAACTGCTGAGTGTGGCTCCAAAAGCCTAACCAAAAACAACACCAAAAAAAAAATATATATATATATGCATTCCAGCCTATGCGCTCCCTGGACCTATCTTTTCAAACTTAAAAAATATAATCCACACTGAAAAATACTTTGAAGGAAACCAGGATTATGGTTCAAAAAGGAGTACTTGCATGGCATATGTAACACCCTGACTTAAAGTGGATTGAATGCCCTGGTATGGCATTTCTCCTAAGCATCACAGCATCTTCTGTCCATCCACCCATCATCCATCCAATTAATCAATCATTTACCCATAATTTAACTCCTGGAAAAATATAGCAAGTAGGGACCACAGAGATTGTACAGGGGTTAAGTACCTGTCTTGCATGCAGCTAACCTGGTCTGACTCACAGCACCATGTATGGTCCCCAGAGTTCTGCTAGGAATGATTCTTGAACAGAGCCATAAGTAAGTCCTGAGCACAGTCAAATATGGCCAAGTCAGCCCCCTTCTTGCCCCCTTCCAAAGAATATGGCAAGCATTTTGTAAATCTCCTTAGTATATGCAATGTACTAAAATTTTGTATTCTTTTGACATTTTTTTAAATTGGTAATAAAACCACGAAATAAGTCATGATCTATTGGGTGATAATCCACCAATTAAAGCATTTTATATGGCTTACAGTACTTGAATTTTCTCCTTAAATTTGGTTGCTGGTGTTTGGTTTTATTTTGGCAAGAAGTGGGACACTCTGGGCAATGCTCAGGGTTTCTCCTGGCTCTGCATTCAGAAATTATTCCTGGCAATGCTCAGGGGACTATACAGAATGCTGTGGATCAAACCCAGGTATACTGTGTGCAAGGCAAATGTTCTACTTTCTGTACTCTAGTTCTGGGTCTCCCCTCCCCGACTTAGTTACTTTATTCCTAACCTATTAGAGCTTAATTTGTCTTAATTACAAGATATTTCTGCATATGCCCATATCCCTGGGCTGGAGCAATAGCACAGGAGGCAGGGCATTTGCCTTGCACACAGCCAACCAGGGTTCTATTCCTCCGGCTCTCTCGGAGAGCCTGGCAAGCAACCAAGAGTATCCCACCCACACGGCAGAGCCTGGCAAGCTACCCCTGGCATGCCAAAAACAGTAACGAGTCTCACAATGGAGACGTTAATGGTGCCCACATGAGCAAATCAATGAAGGGGACGATAGTGCTTACAGTGCCCATATCCCTAACATAACATTTTTTTTTTTCTTTTTGGGTCACACCCGGCTATGCTCAGGGGTTACGCCTGGCTTTTGCACTCAGGAATTACTCCTGGCGATGCTCGGGGGACCATATGGGATGGTGGGAATCGAACCCGGGTCGGCCGCATGCAAGGCAAACGCCCTACCCACTGTGCTATCACTCCAGCCCTCCTAACATAACATCTTGTACATAACAGATTCTTAATAAATATTTGTTTAATGACGAGGTCAGCTCAATAAAACTCTGGTGTTAGGCAATATTTAAGGGAACTAAGCACAAAAACCTGACATGTTAATGACTGCTATTTCCCTTCTGAGAAGATACTCTAGCTACCTGCCAGAAAAGATATGTAGAAAGATTTCCCGTAGCTGATTTAAATAGCCTTATGAAAGCAGCCAGAAAAATAAAATATGTGTGGTGGTGGTGGGCGGGGGGTTGGTGGGATTTGGCATTCAGAATACCAAAGCCCCTTCTATGGTTACTGACAAAGTGGGCAGCATGGTTGATCAGAGTTGGGGCATGAAATATCCACCTCCCCTCCCCCCAGACCTTTAGCAGATTTCTTTGACACTTTCCAGAGACATTTCAAACTGTTTTGTCTAGCTTAATAAATTTAGGGGGGAAAGAAGGAAAAGTGAAGATCCTAATCTACCCAATATCCTATCCATATTCTGCCAAACGAGTCTGGATATCTTTAGAAAATTTAATAATTTGTAATCATTGGATAGCTTTAGCAGACAAAAAAAAATGCAGCGTGTGTGTGTGATTGGTTCAACAGAAAAATTACAGGATTGTCCATTTCATCTAAAATACCTAACTTGTTGTCATAAAATTGTTCATCGTGGGCCAGAGAAATAGTACAGCAGGTAAGGGGCTTGCTTTGCATACTGCCAAGCCAGGTTTGATTCCTGGCATCTCCTGAGCACTGCTAGGGGAGAACCTATGTAGAAGTTTTTATTTCTGGGTCTTGAGAAATAGTTCAAAAGGCTACTACGTGTGCTTTGCAAGCCAGAGGCTTACTTTTAATTACTGGCACTGCATGGTACCCTAGCACTGCAGGAAGTGACCCCTAAGCACAGAGCTGTGGAATTCACAGTCAGAAATTTGCTCCTGATTACCACTGAGTGTTGGCCCCCAAACAGTTTTTACTATTTAGTTTTAGATTTGCAGCTAAATAGAATGAACAAGGGGAAGTGTCATACATCCCCTAACCCAATTACAAAGTCTTCTTCATTAACATCGTCCACTAAAACGGTTCATCATTGGGGAATAGGGGGAGGGCAGTTAGATCAGAGGAAGGTCCAATGTGACAATGATAATGGGAAGTGATCATTCAGGACAGGAACTGGGTACTAGAGGCTAGACAGACAGTACAGTGGGTAGGACGTTTTCTTTGCATGTGAACAACCCAGGTTGGTTGATCCCTGGCATCCCATATGGTCCCTGAGCTCACTAAGAGAAATTCTGAAGAACCAAAAGTAATGATGGGTATACTGCCCCCCAAAAAACAAACAAAAAAGAACTGGGTGCTAAAAGGAGGTAAAGTGATATGCATGATGCCCTTTCAGTAATGGCACTGAAACCACAGTAACTAAAAGAAAAAAAGAAAAGTGTATGGCATAGTGGCAGGCTGGGGGCAGGGGTGGGTGGAAGAGAAACTCAGGACATTGGTGAAGACAAGTGGGCATTTGTGAAGGGATGAGAGCTCAAATATTAAATGACTGAGACTCAATCATGAATAACTTTATAACTTGGTGTCTCACGACAATTCAATAAATCAAAAATAAAATGGCTCGTCGAACTGACGCATCACCATTCCAGGCTGACGTCAATATTAGTGTGTCACATTCTATGGGCTTGGACAAGTACAATGCATGTGTTTGCAGTAGCAGTTTTCTCTAAAAATCCTGCCCTATGCATCCCTTTCATTTTCCTAACTTCTGATCCTTTTACTGCCCCCTTTCTTTTCCCTTTCTCATGTCATACAGAACTGAAAGAGAAAAGCTTACCCAGCTGCACTACAGCCTACTGGGGCTATGCCTAGTGGTACCTGGGGCTCTACATGTGCTTAGCATACCCTCTAGCCACTGAAGTATCTCCCCAGACCAACTTGTTTCTTTTTCACTATTGAATAATATATTTAATGACCTGGATTTTTATCTACTCACCTACTGAAGAACATCTTTGTTGCTTCTATACTTTGGTAACTTTGAATAAAGCTACACTAAATGTTTGCTTATTTTGGCACTGATTTAAATTGCTTTTTTTGTTTTAAGTTTCTGGGCCACACCAGGCAATGTTCAGTGGCTACTCCTAGCTCTGCCCTCAGGAATCACTCCTGGCAATGCAGGGACTGAACCCAGGTCAGTCATATGCACAGTCTCACCCATTGGTTTTCTTTTATTTGGGTAAACACTAAGAAACACTATGGTGGATTATATGGTAAAAGGAGTTGTTTTTCTTTTTTTCTCAGTGGGGCAGGGGTGTTGGGGAGTGGCTGGGGGCCACACCCTCCTGTGCTCAGGGTTTACTGGCTCTGCACTCAGGGGACTATATGGGGTGCTGGGAATCAAACCTGGATGGCCGTGTGCAAGACAAGTGCCCTACCTGCTGTACTATCTCTCTGGCTGAGTACTTGTTTTTCAAAATGTTTGCTTATTTTGGCATCCACCCGAGCAATGAATGGGAATTTCTGCTGCTCCACATCTTTACCAATATTAGGTGTTGTTTTGGATTTTAACAGTTCTAATATTGTTGCAATGTGATATGTTTCAATTAGTAATTCTCTAATGCTGAATGATAGAATGTGTTTTACTTGCTAACTGCATCTCTCTCCTGATATGTGTTGAGGGACCAAAGTGATAATAGGGCACTTGCCTTGCATATGGCTGACCTGGGTTCAATTCCCAGCATCCCATATAGTCGAGAGCCCTGCCAGGAGTTAGTCCTGAGCATTGCTATGACCCCGAAACACAAACCAACCAAACAAAAAAGATATGTTAAGCTATTCTGCCCAATTTTTTGTTATTTTTGGGTTACACTAGCAGTGCCTGGGGCTTGTTCCTGGTAGTACTCAAGGGAACTATGTGGTGCCTGTACTGGGGATTGAACCTAAGTCTCCTGTGCTCCAGGGAGGTACTTAGTCCACTGAGCTACCTCTCCCTGCCAATGCTTAACCAGTTTTCTTATGATGTATTGTAATAGAGTTCCTTGTATATTTTAAGAAACAGTCCTTCCATGGACCTGCTAACTTATTTTCTCATTCTTCTGATTATTTCTCTTTAAAAAAATAAAAATATTACTACAGCAGGTAGGGCGTTTGCCTTGCACGTGGCTGACCCGGGTTTGATTCCTCCGCCCCTCTCGGAGAGCCCAGCAAGCTACCGAGAGTATCTCGGCTGCACGGCAGAGCCTGGCAAGCTACCCGTGGCGTATTCGATATGCCAAAAACAGTAACAACAAGTCTCACCATGGAGACATTACTGGTGCCCGCTCCAGCAAATTGATGAGCAACAGGATGACAGTGATACAGTGATACTAAGATAAAACTAGGTAGATATAGCATCATAAAGACAAAAAGTGAGGTTTTGAGGGCTGGATAGTACAGAGGGTAAGTTTAAGGTGCTTGGTGGCCAACTCAGGTTCAATTCCTGGCATCCCATATGGTTCCCTGAGTACCATCCAGAGTAGTTCCTGAAAACAGAGCCAGGAGTAACCCCTGAACATCACTTGGACCCATGAACATTGCTGGGTATGGCCCAAACAAAACAAAAACAAGCAAAAAGTGGTGTCTTATCCAAAATCCCAAATCTCTGAGTCATTTCAGGCTTTTTTTTTTTCTTTTTTAAATATTTGGGCCACACTGCAGTGTTCATGACTAACTCCTAGGTCTGCGCTCAGGAATCACTTCTGGCAAGTTGGGGGACCATACGAATGCTGGGGACTAAACCAAGGTCAGTTCCTTGCAAGGAAAGTGCCCCACTCATTGTATTGTCTCATTTGACCCCAAGCGGTAATTTTAATGCTTTCAATATAAAGAACTAGTGATTTACAAAAGTGTCTATTTCCTTCATACAATTCAACAAAATTTTTCCCAAAAGAATCCTATAATTGCTTATAGAAATTAGGTTATTTCTAGAATGGGATAGAGAAGTACTGATTCATTAAAAAATGAAATATATATTTAGTATATATAAATATGTACATGCATAAGGATATATAGTTCATTTAATATATAGAGATATATAAGACATGTTTCACTTAATATTTATACGTAATATGTCTATTTTTGTATATAACATACACATAAATATGAAAGAAAAAGAATGAGACAGACAGATGGTGAAACGGTCTAGTTATTTTCAAGGAGTATAAACCCACCATTAGGAGCATGTAAAGATTTCCAAGCATTAGAAAAAGGATTTTTTTCCCAGGGAGTTGTGGGAGTGCAACATTGGAGCTGCCTCTCATGCAAGCAAACAGAAATTAATCAGTGGAAAAGGAGATTTAAAAAACTAAATGAAATCTGGGTACCCCAGTGGCAGTGGTGTGCATGTGTGTGTGTGTGTGTGTGTGTGTGTATGAACACCATTTTGTTTTGGCATGAGGGTTGTTTCCTGGGCCACACCTGGTAGTGCTCTGGGATCCTGGATGCTGAACCCAGGTCAGCCATGTGCTTTTTCTTACCCACTGTGCTATCTCCAGCCCAACACATACTTGGTTTTGATGCCAAGTATGTGTTGTTACACACAGCTGTGTGTGTTACACACAGCTAAAGTGTGTAACCCTAGTGAGCTATGGTGCTCACTAGGGTTACACACTTTAGCTGTGGTGCTCATACACAACTAGTCATAGTTCTTACTCGGGGTGACACCCTGGGCTCTTGAGCACGTTTAGTTTCAGTGTGTGCAGTATTCACATATCCAGGAGATTGTTCCTTTATTTTCCTCTCAAGCAATGCTCAGGAGGTCTGATCCCACTGGTGATTCTCTGCCAACTGAAACAGCAGTTCAATGCAAGGGGGTTCAATGCTCCAGGGGTGCACCTGCTAATGCATGGGGTACAAAGTAGTGCTGGGAATTGAACCTGGGTCGGATGTATGCTATGCTTGTTCCCTAATTACTTCCTAGCCCTATAGTAAATCACACTTTTTTATAGGAGTTATGGCAGTGCTCAGAGCAATGGGAAGACCAGGGTGAGTCTGAACAGGGGAACAAGCTGTACTAGAAACATGCTCAAGCACTTGAACAATTTCCCTACGATTATGGATTCTACATTTTTGTGGCACTGGGGATCATAACGCAGAAACAGCCAGGACCTCACAGAGCCTGTGGAGAAATTCTGGGGACTGAACTGTCTCATGCCCCAAAGACAAATGACTACCACTGAGCTCTCCTAAGGCCAAGGAATTTTTACTGTTTTTTCAAGAGCTCTTTTTATTCTGGTTATAATGAAATTACCTAACTACTAATGCCACAGCTGCAATAGTAAATTAATGTAGCTAATTAATAAATTAATTCCAACAAGAACTACAACTTTATGAAGCAAAGAACTTTATCAATTGAGTATATAAACTACACTTTTATAAACACAATTACACTTTTATACAAAAATTTTACTTCCCACCCCATGATGCAATCATTTGGCATTAAGACTAAAAAAACTAGGCAAGAAAACCAGGAACTGAAAATAATTTTTGTATTATAGTGAAATATTCGTCTTTTCCAATCACAGAAGAGAAAATACACATTAAGAAATCTAACTTCAAAAGACACATTCAAACTGCTTCCAAAGATAATCAGAAACTTATCTGTTACACCAGCCCCCAGTATGTTTTGATTTCATGGATTTTTTTTATTCCAGATGATGTTAGCTATGGTGTTTTTATCCTATGGTTCTTACTCCAACTGAAATCAGTACTTCATCATCAATACTTTGTTCCTCAATCTCTGCTGTGTGCAATACAAATGCAAAATTGGTTGGCTTTTTTTCTGATGAGTTTTAAAACTAACATCTTGCCTCACACAATGTCATATAAAATGGAAAATTATGCTTTCTCCTCTCCCTGCTATCACACAGAAAAATACAAATATGAATGAACATATTAAATAAAGTTAGCTTTTAAAACCCAGTTAAAGCAAGATAAGACAGGACTCCCTAAAACGACTAGAAAAAAATTAAAACCAAGCTGAAGGAGAATAAACAAAAAAGCAGTATTTCCTCAAAGCACCCACAGGCACAGGGACAACTTTCTAACCTGAATGTCTCAACTTTGGCGGGAGCATCAAAGTTGACTTCTGGACTCTCAACTTAGACTCAGAGAAATCCCTAACAAAATGAGCCAAAATGGCAGGGAAAGGTTACTGAAGAAAGGAAATGAATAATTTACAAACATATATCAACAGAAAAGGAGATCCTATACCAGGGAGAAAGGTTCAAGAAAATTCACACCCCATCTTGAATCCTTCTAGCTGTTGAATTTCACATGTTCTGATTCTTAATTTTTAAACACATTTTTATTTTGTTTTTATTTTGTTGTTGCTGTTGTTTTGGGGCCACACCCAGCAATGCTCAGGGGTTACTCCTGGCTCTGCACAAGAATCCAGGAGTGATTCTTTCACTCCTGGCAGTCAGCACTTGGGGGACCATATGGAATGCCTGAGATCAAATCTAGGTTGGCCACATGCAAGGTAAGCACCTTATCCACTGTACTATCTCTCTGGCCCCTGATTCTTAATTTTATAGCTGAAATTTACTATAGATCAGTAACAAAAGGGCTTTGTGTGTGTGTGTATGTGTGTGTGTGTGCGTGTGTGCATGCATGTGTGCATATGTGCACATGTTAGAAATCAACATGGTATATTGTAAAGCAACTGAAATTTTTAGAAAATACTTCATCTATCCTCTCTTGGGAGGCTAAGGAATAGCTAAGCACTCCTTTCAAAACCAGCTAACGTCACAAATGCCATAAATTCAACACCCAGAGTAGATGAGGTCAACAAGGGTCTGAGGAGGTTATCAGCTGGTTTTAGTATATGACTTTCACACTTGCCAGCAATGTCAAGATCCTGAGAAACTCTGCTTCACAGGCCTTATTACCTTCCACAGTTGCCCAAAAAAAAGTAACTCTCAACTTGAAGAAACTTACAATGACTGCTGATTATCACCTCAGGCTCCAGAAATGGAAACTGCTTACTAAGCACCGCTAAGAGGTACAGTTGCTGCTTCTCCAGGTTCCTACAGCTCCTGATGGCTGTGGAAGTCTGGGCTCCCAGCCTCCCTGTATAGCCACTCCAACCCAACAGAGCAGGGCTTTCCCTACAAAAGCAACGAGGCCACTTTCAGTTGATAGAGTGGAACTAGCTTCTTGGTGATAACAGATTTAAGAGAAAAAAAAAACAAACAAGGAAAAAGAAGATCTTATTCTACTGGCTGAAGAAAGTGGGGGAAAAAAACAATATAAAATTCCCTTCAATCTTTGTTGGTCCCACATAGCTGTAGCACAGTTGAGAAGTCTGACTTCTCTAGTCAGTTCACATCCTGGTGTTCCCTTCACAGGAAGAACAGGTTCTCACACAGCTGGATGGCGGGTTCATGATGCAAGATTTGTCCTGATAGGAAAGCTAGCTTGTGGGCATACTTGCATGGAGCTGGAACTCTAATGGTACCAGGCCAATTCCAGTACATGTGGCACAGTTTGAAAGTCAACCTACAGTTCAAGAAGAAAATATGATCTTAATCATCTTCCACTTTCAATTAAGGGCATGACTATATACATAAAAGTAAAATGGTACATAACTACTTTCCAGCAAGCTGGGGGATTGAAGAATACAAGATGAAGCTTTTAGAAACTGCTGTTTTCTATTGGAATACCATCTATTTTCAGTATTTGCAAGTTAGGATACATATAAATTCCCTTTTGATTCATCTCACTCCATTTTCATACTAAGATAAAACAAGGGTGTTCTATTTTTTCCTCAAGAAAAATACTGCAGAAGCACTAAGGACCTTAGAAAAATATTTACATACTTGGAGCACAAACCTGAGCTCCAAGGTTCTAGTCTAATATGCTTATATCATGCTACCATAAGCATTTGGGCCAATTTTTAGAAATAAAAATGCTTCAAAATGCACTCCCAATAGTATCTGGAGACTACTGCAGAATGATGGTCAGAGGACCACGTGGTGCCAGGAATCTAACTTGAGGGACCTGCATGCAGAACATCACTCCTGCCCTTGAGCCATCTCCCTGGTCCCCAATTCAAGTGATTTAATTTTATATTGAGGCAAGCATCCCAAAGGATGCTCGGGAGGCTCGAAACGCTCTTCCTGACAATCTCAGCTAACCAGACAGGTGGTTCACTAGGGATCCAAGGATGTAGTATTACTCCAGCTGTATGGTGCCTGGAATTACCTGGACCACCCTGGCAATGCTCAGAAAACATGTGGTACCAGGGATCAAACTAGGGTGGGCTCATACAAGGCAGGCACCTTAACTCTTGTTATCTCTTTATCCTCTCTACAGTTAATTTTAATGTACAGTAGAATTACCCCTCAAAAAGATACCATATCATGAAAGACATGAAGAAAGTAAAGGGGTAAATATCCTTAAGGATGAGCAGTAAGTTTATTTTATCTGTCTGCTCAGAATGATTTGTAAGTAAGAGTGAGGTCAGCTCACCTCTGCATATGATCAGGGCTCAGGTTTGCAGTATTAAGAACACAGACATAATGGGTAGGAATGCCACAACCCTGCCGTACATGGTGGGCAAGAAGGTAGAAATCCACCCTAGAAAGGAAAAAGCACAAAGCAGTGATATAATCTTGAGAATCCTTCTAGTTTCTTCAGTTGAGGCTCAGAGAAGACACTGACTGGTCAAAGGTATATGAGAATCAAACCAGGATTAGAAGTCAGCTGTCCTGACTCAACAAGTGTTTTAAGAATGATGGCATAAGCTACTACTGGGAGGCCAGAGATAGTACAGGAATGAATGCAGGTGCACTGCATGTGTCTGGTCCTAGTTCGATCCCTAGCATTGTATATGGCCCCCCAAGCACTGCAGGGGTACTCCTGAGTACAAAGCTAATAACAGCCCCTGAGCACCGCTGAATGTACCTCCCATCCACCATAAAGGAAAAAAATAAACTAACACCTGGGCCTGAAAGATGATCAATGGGCTCAATGTATGCTCTGCACGTAGGAGTTTCTGATTAGTCCTAGAACTGCATAGTCTCCACTAGTAGTGATGTACGCTCCAAGCTAGGAACAGAACTGCCAGGTGTGGCCCCCAAATAAAAAACAAAGAACAAAAAATAGCTAACTACCATCTATGTAACAATTAAGTATATATGACCTTCAGAGAAGATATGTTCAGCATTTTATATTTAAAAGGTAAAATGCTTTATTGTTAATTTTTTAATCGCTTGTGAATTTTTATTTTTATAGTGGTAAAAATCTCTGAGGATTTCATTCTACCTCTCTCCAGGCAGCTTCTATTCCCATATCCAGGGACTAATTTCTCAAATGTGTTCTTTTTTGGTAGGGGTGTTGGGTGGTGCTCAGGGATCACTCCTGGGGGCTTGGGGGACTATATGAGGTGCCCAGGTTGATTGTGCAATACAAGCACCCAACTCACTGTACTATTGTTCCAGCCCTCCAACATGTTCTTTTTTTTTTTTTTCTTTTTGGGTCACACCAGCAGTGCTCCAGGGTTACTCCTGGCTCTACACTCAGTAATTACTTCTGGCAGTGCTCCCTCCAACATATTCTTTTTTTTTTTTTTTTTTGGGTCATACCCCGTGATGCACAGGGGTTACTCAGGGCACTTAGGTTATATGCCTGGTGGTGCTCGGCAGACCCTATGGGATTCTGGGAATTGAACCCGGGTCAGACGCATGTAAGGCAAACGCCCTACCCACTGTGCTATCAGTCCAGCCCTCCCTCCAACATATTCTTGATGAAATGTTTTTTTCCACTTACCACTCGCAGCTTGTTATTGTATGATCTACCACAGTTCCAGGGGAGGGAGTCACAAAGTGTTCCGCAGCAGCCAGGTACAGATTGGTGCTGATTTTCTTCTGCACTACAAATACTACCATCTTGGGCTGGTAATTCTCAAAAGCTTCAAAACACTTCTGCAGTTGAGGAATCTCATAGTTGGCAACTGTCTTAAGTTGGCCGTCAGACACTCCATCACGATACACCACAATCTTCTCGGGGAGACAGTGGTTCACCTGAAACAATACTCTGATGAAACTCATGGGAACGGAGGATAAAGACCACTTAACATACACTTTGAGACAGACCCTGTTGATAGCTGGGTTCAAGGCCACTGTTTCAGAAAAGTAGACAAGAAAAGCTGTATTTTTCTAAATTTCCTCAGGGTAGACTTAGTAGAGCAAAACAAGTTATGAATCACTTACATACATCTTATAATTATTGTGTAGCAAGTAAGAAGAAATACTAAGAAAGTTAAAGGCTGAATCAATCTTCTTTTATATGGATCTAAGACTAATTGCTGTCTAGACAAAGAGTAAGGTGAACAGAGAAGAAATTCAAACAAAAAGACCATATAACCCACAGGATTTACCATCTTACATTCTTATGTATCAGCAACATCCAAGGTTGCTAAAAGGGAAAGCTCTCTTTACTAAATAGCACCCTATAACCAATATGGTGTGAAACATTCTTTACTGTAACCTCATAATCAGCAAGTAATTATACAATTTGTCTGTGAATTCAAATCAAATACTGTCTTAAATAATTCTGAAGAATAATTTTTCCCATTTAAAGAATACAATTGTTATGGGACAGAGAGATAGTACAGGGGGTAAGGCCTTGCACATGTCCAATCCCCAGCCCTCCATACCATCTCCTGAGGCTGCCAGAAGTGATCCCTGAATGCAGAGTGAGAAGCACAGCCAGATGTGCGCCCCCCCCGCCAAAAAAGAAAGGTAAGAATAGTTATGTTCTAGTTGTGTTTAACAGTTCAAGAGAATAGTCTGTTTCATTTTAAACTATAAAGGGGGTGCTAGAGTGATAGTACACAGGTAGGGTGCTTGCCTTGCATTTGGCTGACCTAGCTTTGATCCCCAGCATCCCCATATAGTCCCCTGAGCACTGCCAGGAGTAATTCCTGAGTGCAGAGCCATAAGTAACTCCTGAGCACTATCAGGTGTGGCCCCAAAACAAAACAAACAAAAACAAAAAAACTAAGGTTACTTGAAAGCACTTTGGTTTAATTCGTATTCAGTGAATTTGATTCTAGGCAAATGTGGTTCATTCTTGTTTTTTGTTCACAATTCCCCTTCCAAAATGATGGGCTTAGGGATATTACAGGGAATAAGGTGCATATTTCTCACAATGCTGACCCATGTTCAATCCCGCCATAACATATGATGCCCCACGTACTGCTAGGAGTGATAAAGAACTGCCAGGAGTAAGCCCTGAGAATGAGGTTCACATATTTGTGTGGCCCCAAAACAAAACCAAAATCATCATTGAATTGGATATGCATATACTATACAGTCTTCATAGGTTACTAAAATGGAAATTTCTTATTTAAAAAAAAACATCTTTAAACATAATCACCAGGGCCAGAGACATAGTACAAAAGGTAAGGTGCTTGCACTGTATGTGGCCAACCCTGGTTTGATCCCTATCACCGCATATGGTCCTCAAGAACTGCCAGGGGTCACTCCAGAGCAGAGAGCCAGGAGTAAGCCCTGAGAAACCCTGGGTGTGAGCCCCTCTGCCCAAAAAAGCATGACAATAAAAACATTGCTGCACCAAGTACTTATCTTCAGGTTGCAAGACTGGAATTATTACCCCAGCTTGTACTTTTTATTTTTGTGTGTTGTTTTTGGTCATCTCATCATTTATTTTACATTTTGGCAAGACCATTTCAGGTTCCTTATCAGACTTCCAATAGATTACAGTTTATAAGTCCTGAGTATCTTCCTCCAAACTGGGGTTTCTCAACCAGAACTACTGACAAGTGGGGCTGAATAATTCTATGTTTAGTGGGCAGACACCATGGGATGGCATAACAGAGCTCTCAGACCATCCCACCTGTGAGCCCTGGCATTAAACCTGGACTAAGTAGTCAAAAATCACCACAGTGGGCCAGTGGGCTCCCTGACCACTGCCTGGAATGATGCCGGCAAAAAAAAAAAAAAATGAGAAGGGCTGGAGAAATAGTACAGCTTGACTTGTGTACAGAGAACTGAAATTAATCTATCACATTTCATATCATCCTCAGAGCCCAACCAGGAGTGATCCTCAAGCTCAGAACCTGAGCTCCGCTGGACGTGGCTCCCAAGAAAAACAAAAGAAAATAAGTACCATAAGAACTTAAATTTGAAAGACACACTCTCTTCATAGATAAACAGAGGGAAAAAGAGAGGAAGTACACTAGATCTGGGATCAGAAGATTTGGGTATAAAGTCTGACTCTACTGCTCCTTGGCTATGAATCTCAAGACTCAGTTTCCCAATTTGAAAAATGGAGATCAGTGACCACCCTTCCTTCTTAATGAAGGTTATTAAAAGGAGTAATGTAAAAAGAAAAAAAAGCTGTATTTAAAAATATTTTACACAGAAGTGTAAACCCAGTCGAGATCAAAGAAACAGATAATTACAAAGAACATAATGTGATTAATGGAGTGAAAAGCTGAATCAAGTTCACTTGAAGTATTCACTGACAGCACCTTTCTTTCTAATTTCCTAACATACCACTAAATGGGAGATATTAGATTTGGCTTTATGTAAGCTTTCGGTAGATATGAAATGAAAGGTAATCCCTGAACTTAGTTCTATATCCTTATACTAAGTTCCTCCCCAACTGGGGAATTTCCTTCCTTTTCCTTCTAATTTCTAATAAAAGAAAGTGATATTTCCAACCATCTTCATCATGGTAGTCCTTCTCTATTCCAAGTGCCTTTTCCCCCAGCATTTGAGGGAGTAGAAGGAAAGAGAGAGGAGAGGGGGAGAGAGAGACAGAGAGAAAGAAGGAAAGTGCCTGTCATAGGGACAGGCTTAGGTGAGGGTGGTGGTAGGGAAGCTGGGGACACTGGTGGTGGGAAATGTACATTGATGGAGGGATGAGTTTTGGAACACTGTATGACTGAAACCTGACCATGATCAGCTTTGTAACTCTGTATCTCATAGTGACTCAATAAAAAAATAAATTTTAATTACTAATTTTGTAAAAAAAAGAAAGACAACTTCTAATCTGCCTATCAAGGAGCTTAAAAATCTAGTCACCATGAGGAATGTGAACTTTTCTATGTCACCTTGTCTATTTACTTCATTTCATAAATGTTAAAACTATGATCTAGGATGGGTTTCCAGACATGACACAAATCACAATACTTAAAACATGTCAAATTAATAACACCGAATGACCATAAAAAAAGAAATTCATATGCATCTTAAAAGCAGACTATAGAGTGAGGGTAAAGCAGAAAATGAGGATCTAAAGGAAGTTTAAGATGTTCTTTTATGGAAACTACATTAATTTGTAGAACAAACACTTCATGTTTAGTGGTTATGACCTATACTGCTAATTATAGAAAATGTGAAAAAAAAAAAAACAATTCTGTGATGCCAGGGTTCAAACTGAGGGACTCACACACACACATTGAGATATTGCTCAGCTAAATCTCAAGTCCTCAAACACTATTCTGGTACTATCCAAATATTCACATAACTCAAATTAAAACTTGGGACAGGGGTCAGAGAGACAGTACAGTGGGCAGGGTGCTTGCCCTGCATGCCGACTTCCTGGGTTTAATCCCCAGCACCCCATATGGTCATCTGAGCACTGCCAAGAGTGATTGATCCCTGAGTGCAGAGCCAGCAGTGAGCCCTGAGCATTACCAGGTGTGGCCCCAGAACAAAAATAAACAAAAAACTTGGGAGACTGAAGTTAAAAAAAAAATGTTCTCAAAACCTAAATAACATAAAGGAATAAATAAACCTACAAGAACAGAGAATATATTTTTCACTCCACGGAAAAGTAAACATAGCATCTCAGGAAAAATTGTAATAAAAGAATTAGCAGACAATTCAGTTACATAAAGAAAGGTAAAAAGATTCTAGGGAGAATTAATTAGGAACAAAGGCCCGGATTGTGACTCGACAAGAGGCAAGGAATTGTTGGAAACCAATCTGAATTACAAATCAAAAGATTACTCTGGCAAATGAGATTCCCATACTATATTTAAGAAAGTTTTCAAGAGATCACTTCCAGTTCAGAATTCAAAAGACACAGAAGTTATGGCTCAATTGAGAGCAGATGTCTAGCATATACATGGCCTGAGTTCAACCCCCAAAACCACTGGGTGTGGTCCCTGTAAAAAAGAAAAAAGAACAGAGAAAACCTTTATTCTGATAATACCAGAAATAACAAAATAATATCAAAACCATACATATACATGTGGGGCTACCAAAGACCAGGAAATTCAAGAAAGCCTTGATAAACTGATATCCAAAGAAAAAAGGTCTTGCAGATGGTGAATTTCTGAAGCTTCCAAAAGACAAATTCTGGGAGGATGGGTAACAAGAAAAAAAGGTCTCAGGTCAGAGAAATTTTACCAAGAAAAGGCCAGATAGAATGCTGGAGAAATGGTTCAAGAAACATTCTCATCACCTTGACACACTTAACAGGCACAATCAGACTTGTATTAATTATTCTGGAGTGCTAGAGAACAGACGTTTTCAAATTTATTTGGCCAATCACCCCTTTAAAAAAAAATCACTCAGCATCCCCCTGGAAGTCCTCTTCTCTTAAGCTAAAAGAATGCACCCTTCTCCCTAACTGTACCTGAGGCTATTATCAAGCCCCCAACATTCCAGCATGGGCTGGGAGGTAGTACTGGGAAACACTGTCATCTGAAGTCTTGTACCCTCCATAGGAAGATGTGGTGAGTAAATTGAGACTGATTTCAATCAGTCTTTAGCTCTAGACCTTTAGCAAATGTCCACTGTCCAATCCTCAGCCACACTATAGGAGCCTGTCCAAATACTAGGATCTGTTCTCCACCTCACTTATGATCACAGAGCTGAAGACAAACAGGCTGGTGGTCACTGTTGTACCTCCCAAGACTTGCAAACACCTTCTCTTCCAGGTGAAGCAAATTTAAGGATTTAAGAGATTGGTAACATATACCCCTCAGTTTTCCTATTTCTTCTTCTCTCCTTCCTTCTCAGGGAGTGAGATAGTAAGAATCACAACTTTTAGAAAATTGTGTATATCTCTGGAGCATATAGAGTGTGTGCCTTGCACATGACTGACTTGAGCTTGATCTCCGGCACCCCATATGCTCCCCCAAAGGCCTACCCTGAGCTCAGAGTCAGGTGTAAGCCCCGAGTACCACTGGATGTGGCCCTAAAACATCAAACAACAACAAAAAGGATATTCCTGAAAGTTACATAGATTAGGAAAATTAGGATGTGACCATGTATACCCAGGAAAAGACTCAGAAAAGACAAAAGAAAAAACTGTGTTTACAATGCAGGATGAACCCCAGCAGATAGCCTACAACAAGAAACAAAGAAATAAACTCAGCAAAAACTGCTGGGGTAGCAGAAAATCCCATCTCTGTAATTACTTTATTTGACTGAAAGTGCCATTTCCAACAAAAAAAGTAACAGGGCACACAAAGAAATAGCCCATGCAAAAGAAAAAAATTAACCAACATACAAACTAACTGAAAAAGACCTGATAGAAGTTATACTGACCAAAGAAATTAAAACAACATGGTCTCCTGAGCACTGCCAGGAGTGACCCCTGAGAGTAGTTCTTGAGCATTGAGCTTGCCTGTCATTCAGGAGGTGTTACCCGGAATTATGGGAAACCTATAGCTGAGCCCTTTAAGCTATTTCTCTGACCTGAAACTGCCAAATTGATTTCCAAAGTAGCTACGTCATTCTATAATGCTACAGCAATGAAAGTTTCAATTTTACCACTTTTATTTTAGTGATCTTAATGTGTGTGAAGTGATTTCTAATTTTGTATGTAGACTTTCTAGGAGAATTTTTAAAACCAGCTTTAAGTTTACAAAAAAAAAAAACAACATAGGAACATTCACAGGGACTCTTTCTCTTTCCCTCAATTACCCAATTACATAATTACCCTATTTATATCATATTGAAGTAACACATATTTAACAATTGATGAACAAACATTGATATACTATTATAAACTGAAGCTCACAGTTTATATTAGGCTTCACTCAGTGTTATACATTCTATAGATTTTGACTAATGTATGTTATATACTCACCATCATAACATCACATATAAATATATGTAATATTTGTCCTAAAAATATATTCTATCTAGCTCTTCATCAACTTTTCAAATTTCTGGCAACCAATAATCTTGCTTAAGTCACCTTTGTTTTATTTGTCCTAGAATATATTGTACAAATCATATTTAGTATTAGCTTCTTAGGGTTTTTTTTTGCTTTTGGGTCACAGAGGTGTGACCCAAAAGCAAAATTAGGAACAAAGGCCCGGATTGTGACTTGACAAGAGGCAAGGAATTGTTGTACAAATCATATTTAGTATTAGCTTCTTAGGGTTTTTTTTTGCTATGCACAGGGGTTACTACTGGCTCTGCACTCAGGAATTACACCTGGTGGTGCTCTGGGGGACCATATGGGATGCTGGGAATCCAACCCGGGTCGGCCGCGTGCAAGGCAAACGCTCTACCCACTGTGCTATCGCTCCAGCCCCCAGTATTAGCTTTTTAAAACTGACATATTTTCCTATCTTCAGAGTTCCTTAATGTTCTCTTATAACGATTTGATAACTCCTTTTTTACTGCTGAGATTCCACTGTCTGGATGTATTACATTTTATTCATTCCATACAGAGGACATGTTGGCTGCTTCCAAATTTTGGCAATAATGAGTAAAGTTACTAATATTTGCATGCAGTTTTGTTCTCCAGCACCAGGGGATGAACCCAGGGCCACATACATGTGAAGTATGCACTCTACTTCTGAGCACCCCAATTGTGCAAGATTTTCCATAGACAAAGTTTTCAACTCATTTGAGTAAATACTAAGGGGTACAATGCATGTTATTACAGTAAGAGTATGTTTAGTTGTACAAGACTAAAGTTATGTTCTGTTGCATAAGACCATTTTGCATTTATTCACCAATAAATGAGAAGTTCTGGAAGTTGTCCTTTCTTTCCTTTTTTTTTTCGTGCTAAGGTCTTACTTGGCACAGTCTCCAGCCCCTGAGGCTGGCTGTCTTCACTGGCCCCTAGGAGGACGACGGGTTGAGTTTCCCTCCCCACCCCAAGCAGAGTCCTGGCAGCGAAGACCTCCGGAACCCAGCCACAGCATACTCAAAGCCACTCTCCACACGCTCGGACAAGCCTCACGCATAAAGGAACCGGCAGAGGAACCCAGGTGTGCAAAACCCAGGGCTGAGATCTCCAAGCCTGCTCGGATTGGGACTGGGCCTCCTTCATCCAGATCCCCCTTTTCCAGTAGCTAGGCAGTCACACCTACAAACTGCTGTGTAATCCCATCAATGGCCAAGATCCAGAGACTATAAAATAAAGCTCCCGGAAGACCTCTTATTGTCTAGTTCTCCCTCCTGGAGAATCTGGCAAGCTACTGAGAGTATCCTGCCCGCACGGCAGAGCCTGGCAAGCTCCTTGTGGCATATTCGATATGCCAAAAACAGTAACAATGATGGGTCTCATTCCCCTGACCCTGAAAGAGCCTCCAATGTGCCACAGTTGGGAAGGACGAGTAAAGAGAGGCTGCTAAAATCTCAGGGCTAGGACAAATGGAGATGTTACTGGCGCCCGCTCGAGTAAATCGATGAACGACGGGGTGACAGTGATACAGTGATACAGTGAAGGTCTTACTCCTGCTCTTTGTTTAGGGATTACTCCTGAAGGGGCTTGGGTGGCCCTATGTGGTACCAGGGATTGAACCCAGGTCAGCTGCATGTAAGACAAGCACATTAACTGCTGTACTATCTCACCTGCCCTCAAGCAGGTATTTTTTTCTTAAGTTGTTCTAATTTGTAATTCCCTATTGACAGGACACTTAACATTGTTTCACATGCTTATTTGTCAAATATATAATTCCCTTGGTGAAACCTGTTCAAGCTTTTGCCAATATAAATATTTAATCAGGCTGTTTGCTTTCTTATTGTTGAATTTAAAGTGTTTGTTGTAAGTTTTGTGTAACAGCCCTTTCGCAGAAGTGTGTATGATTGTATTCTTATTTTTGTATTACTCAAAGAACCACAAACCACATGGATTAGTCTCTCAGTTGAGAAATCAGAAGTACCAAACTAGAGTTATCAACAGAGCAATGATTTCTACAAAAACTCTAGGAAAGAATCTATTGCATCATTGCATCTTCTAGCTTCTAGTGGCCCTTGACAATCCTTGTTGTTTCTTGGCTTACAGATACTTCTTCATATTCCCAGTGCCTTCTCGCTCTATCTCTGTGACCTAATTTCCCTTTTTACACTAACATACAGTATCTGGATTCATCATAATTCAATATGACCTCTAAACTTAATTTTATCTGCAAAGACAGACGTTTGTTTCTATATGTACTAGACACAAATTTGGAGAGGAATACTGAACTGAATATAGTTGAAGGCATACATGCTTTGGGGAGTGGGTGGGTTATACCCAGTCATTATTTCAGGCAGTTCTGGTTCTATTTGCAAGGATGATGCCTGGTGGTGCTGACTGTATGAGGTGCCAAGGAAAAAACTGGGATGGACTGCACGCAAGGCAAGCACCTTAAACTCAGTACTATCTCTCAAGCTCTGCTTTGTCAGTTTTTGAGGACTTTTACAGCTATGTTTATGAGAATATTGGGTCTCACAGCTCTCTTTACTAAGGGGTCTTTATCTGCTTTTAATGAAAAGTCATACTCAGTGACTTTTATTTCTTTAACGAGTAAGGATATTAAGTTCTTTTCTTGTGATTTGTATATATTTGTATATATTCCTTGTCAGAAAAGTTCTTTCAAATTCTTGCTTTCATTTTTCCTTGCTGGAGACCTCCACACAGAGGGGCTGTCATGACAGTCTTAGTACATGCAGTCTACACTGGGGTTTCAACTCATCAGCTGAGTGCCTTGGGGTTTTGACTCATGGCCTTATACTTGCCAGATGAGTATTTTAAGCCAGAATCATTTCTAGGCCTAAATGATCATTTTTAATTGGGTTATTTGTCTATGTTGAGTCTTAAGAGTTATTTATATATTTCAAATAACTTTTCTTTCTGCTAGTGTATTTTTTTTTTTTTTTTGCTTTTTGGGTCACACCTGGCGATGCACAGGGGTTACTCCTGGCTCTGCACTCAGAAATTACCCCTGGCCGTGCTCAGGGGACCATATGGGATGCTGGGATTTGAACCCGGGTCGGCTGCGTGCAAGGCAAACGCCCTACCCTCTGTGCTATCTCTCCAGCCCCCTCTGCTAGTGTATTTTAAAACATTTTTTGTTTCTTTTTGGATCATTCCCAGCAGTGCTCAGGGTTTACTCCCAGCTCTGTGTTCAGTGATCATGGGACCTTATGGGGTGCTGGGGACTGAACCAGGTCAGCTGCATACAAGGCAAGTGACCCTGCCTGCTATTCTATCTCTCTTGCCCTTAAAAGATTTTAATTTTGATGAAGTCCAATATGTTTTACTTTCATTTGCTTTAAGTGTCATAATAAACTGTCTAATAAATAATTGATCACTAAAGCCTATGCTATCATGAGTTTCTTAGATTTATCTCTGATCCATTTGGAGTTAATTTTTGCTTAAACCAACTTCAATCTTGAAAAAAATTATTATAGTTAAGTAATAGGGTTGCAATTTTTTTCAAGTTTCTGATGTTAATAAACTCACCCTTACTATCAAAGTGTCCTAGGCTTCCCACCCCCACAATCCCTATGTCACCCCAGTCCAACATTCCTCCCCTCCTAACCCTGTCCCAATTATTCAACAATTATGGTTTCAGTGCATGCTGTTACCTCCCTTAGCACCACCAACATAAGTGGTGTACTTAAGACCACCACTTATGTTTCTGTGTTTGTTCCCTACAGGCCCAATATGTCACTTTCAGGGCTGTATTCTAGTATCTGAGGTTTATTATTGATTGGTATTGCCCATACTCTTGAATTAATATTGTTGGAGTACCTATCCTACCAAAGGTGCCATACATATTTTTTGCAGTTTCCATCAAAATCCTGATGACATTCTTCAAGTAATTAGAATGAACACTAAATTTGTATGCTAATATAAAACCCCACAAATAGCTAAAGCCATCCTGAAAGGAAAAAAAAAGGGAGGTGCATTTCCTGACTTTAAACTATGGTATCATCATCATCCAGCTAATCATCGAGATGTCGAGACGTCTCAGTAACGTCTCCATTTGTCCTAGCCCTGAGATTTTAGAAGCCTCTCTTTACTCATCCTTCCCAATGGTGCTGCATTGGAGGCTCTTTTAGGGTCAGGGAAATGAGACCCATCATTGTTACTGGTTTTGGCATATGAATACACCTCAGGGAGCTTGCCACGCTCTCCCAAAAACGTATAGGGAGCTATATTAATCAAAACAACGTGGTACTGGAATAAGGGGCAGGATAACAGTCCAATGGAAATCCCAGTGATAAATTCTCAGATTTACGGACAGCTAATCTATGACATGTGCATGAAGTGGAGCAAGAAAAGTCTCAACAAATGACACTGAGAAAATAGGATACATAATAATTAATAAAACTGAATCCATCTTTTACACTGTATACAAAAAATAATTCAAAGTGGGTCAAAGACCTAGACATTAGAGCAGAAACTATACATCAATAAGAAAAATAGAATCTCCAGTATCTGGAAATCGAAGGAGCATTCAATGACATGATTCCAGTAGCGAAAGTAATAAAAACAAAAATTAGTCAGAGCCTAAGAGATAGTACAGTAGATAAGGCATTTGAGTTGCAGAGTAAACCTAGGTTCAATCTCTGGCACCTCATTATGTCCCACTAAGTGTGATCTCTGAGTACAGAGACAGGAGTAAGTCCTGACTAAAGCTAGATGCCATCAAAAACTGTCACTGTCACTGCATCCCGTTGCTCATTGATTTATTCGACTGGGCACCATTTTGAGACTTGTTGTTACTATTTTTGGCATATTGACTACACCATGGGGAGCTTGCCAGGCTCTGCCATGTGGGCGAGATACTCTCGGTCGCTTGCCGGGTTCTCAGAGAGAGACGGAGGAATTGAACCTGGGTCGGCCTCGTGCAAGGCAATGCCCTACCGCTGTGCTAGCCCATCATCAAAAACAAAAAAATAAAATAAAATAGAAAAATAGTGTGACTATATGAAATTAAAAAGTTTCTGCATGGCAAACCTAAAATAAAGGACATCCAACTGACTGGAAAAAGATATTTACTTATAACACTTCAGATAAAGGACTAACAACCAACTTCATTCTTTTACATGAATATTCAGTAATTCATGCAACAATTCTTCAAGATCATTCTCCCCTACCCCACACCTCTCTTGAAGGAAATCAGTTTACCATAGGCATGTTTTTTTTTAAAAAAAGGACAATTATTAAAACTTTTGTATTGTGAACCTATTTTTTTAATTATCACTGTGAGATAGAGCATTACAAAGCTATTAATGATTAGGTTTCAGTCATACAATGTTCCAATACCCAACCCTCCACCAGTGTCATTTCCCAGCACTAATGTTCCGAATTTCCCTCCCACTACCATCAACTCCCCACAGCCAGCATACCTTTATGGTAGATCTCTCTCTCTCTCTCTCTCTCTCTCTCTCTCTCTCTCTCTCTCTCTCTCTCTCTCTTCTCCCTCTCTCCCCTCTTTCTCCCTCTCTCCCTCTTTACTTTATTAGTGAATCACCATGATGTACAGTTACAAACTTATGAACTTCTGTGTTTGCATTTCAGTCATACAGTGATCATTTAACCATCCCTCCACCAGTGTCCATTCTCCTCCACCAATGTTCCCAGTACCTCCCCCACCACCCCCACCCCATACCACCCCACCCTGCCTCTGCGGCACGGCATTCCTTTTTGGTGTGTAGTTTGCAATAGAGGTATTGAGTGGCCATCATGTTCAGTCTATAGTCTACTTTCGGCACGCATCTTTCAACCCGAATGGATCCTCCCAACATCCTCTGTTTGGTGTTCTCTTCTCTAGCTCAGCTGCCTTTTCCCCCAGCATGTGAGGCAAGTTTCCAAGCTGTGGGGCAGACCTCCTGGTCCTTATCTCTACTACTCTTGGGTGTTAGTCTCCCACTCTGTTATTTTATATTCCACAGATGAGTGCGATCTTTCTATGTCTGTCTCTCTTTCTGACTCATTTCACTTCACATGATACTTTCCATGTTGATCCACTTACAACTCAGTTACACTCAGTTCTTGTCCACTTACACTCAGTTCTTGTCCAGGGTGATCATCTCCAACCACTGTCGTCACACTGGACCCTCCTCTATCTTATCTACCCTCCACCTCTCACACACTTGTGGTAATTTCCAACCACTGACCAGTCCTCCTGGTTCATTTTCCCTGGTCTTGGATATTAGTCTCATACTTTTTTTTTTCTTTATGTCATTTGGGTTTATTTCTGAACTCTACATTCTATACTAGTGATCTCTAAGCCTGAGTAATCTCTAAGCCAGACTGTTATGCTGGTTCTTTGTTTTGTTTTGTTTGGGGACCCATACTTGGCTGTTCTCAGGACTTACATTGAGCTCGTTGCTCAGGGAACCATATAAGGTGCCAGGGATCAAACTCAGATTCAGCATATGCAACTCAAGCAACTTACCTGCTGTACTCTCTCTTGTCTTGTTCTGCTTTGTAGCTTAAATTTAGGAAGTATGAATCTCTGACAGCACTTGCCTTGCAAGCCATTAGTCCGGTTTGATCCCCAGCTCCATATGGCTCCCAAGCCCCATCAGGAGTGATACTTTTTTTTTTCTTTTTGGGTCATACCTGGTGATGTACAGTGGTCACTCCTGGCTCATGCACTCAGGAATAACTCCTGGCAGTGCTTGGAGGGCCATATGGGATACTGGGAATCGAACCCGGGTTGGCCGCATGCAAGGCAAACGTCCTACCCACTGTGCTATCGACCCAGCCCCAGGAGTGATTCTTGAGCACAGAGCCAGGAGGAACCCTGGAGAGCTGCTGGTCGAATCCAAAAACCAAGGGAAAAAAAGCACGAGTCGAACTTGTTCTCTTATTTTTTGCTTTTCCTGTTTTTTTCCTTTTTGCATTTCCATAGAGGTCTGAACATCAATTTGCATGTTAATGTAAAAAAGAATTAGACTCTTAATAGACTGTATTGAAAATGTAGACTTATGCTATAATAAATTATATTACCTTTGCATTAATTTTCTATCAACCAAATTAATCTCACTTATTTTTGTGTGTGTCTGTGCGTGCAAATACACAGGGGGAACATGTACACCTTTGATTTTCTTTTTTTGTTCGTCAAATTCAGAAAATTATATTTGAGGGACAAAGAAAGAGAAAATGGCAGAATGCCTTCCCCAGTAGAAGGGTGTCGCCCAAACGGGAGTCCCCGATTTTTAGGTTTTCTATATACAGTTGTATTATATAACAATGGAAATGCATTCTAAGAAATGTGTCATTAGACACTTTCATTACTATGAACATCACTGTTCAAGAGTACTTTTGTAATATAAAAAGCTCTCCATTATCATACCAGCAGGGAAACTCAGGATGGCATCTTGGAAGAGAAGCTGAGTCATATATTACTTTTTATTCCTGTAAAACTAGCAGTGTGTCTATTACATTACCAGGGCAAATGAATTTTGGAACCACTATGGTGCAGCACATGAATATGTGATCTAGAAATAGGCATTTTTTTTGGTTTGTTTTTGAGCCATATCCAGCTGTGTTCAGGGATTATTCTTGGGGGTGCTCAGGGAACCTTAAACGGTGTCAAGCTATATTATCTCTGCAGCTTCAACAGATAAATGTTTTTATTCTTTTCTAGTAGGGATGCTTTTTGTGATTTTCTTGTGGCATTTTTATTTAGCTTACTTACAAGCAGGGTGATATGGGCATTATAGTAAGAGTAGAAAAAATGTTTTCTCCTTTTCTTCTTTTTTTAAGTTTGTGAAAGACTGATAATTCTTTTGGTATTATTTTGAAAATCTTTGGTATTATCTTTGAAAGTCTATCCATTTCATCCTGACAATCTAATTTCTTGGCATATGGCTGTTCACAGTATTTTCTCCTAATGTTTAATTTCTGTAAGTTGTATGGTGCTCTTTTGTTGTTGTTCCGGGTTTTAGTAACCAGGAATTTAGCAACCTAATTCTTCTAGATTTTGTGGATGATTTAGTTATAAGTCAATTTTGTGGATTTTTTACAAATAATCAGACCCTGAGGTTCAATTCTCAGTACATGACTTCCCAAGCACCTTCAGTTGCACACATCTTTTCTCTAAGACATCTGGGAGGTCTCCTCCCACAGAAAAAAAAAGATAAAATGGGGGCTGGAGAGATAGCACAGTGGGTAGGGCGTTTGCCTTGCACTAGGCCAACCCGGGTTCGATTCCCAGCATCCCATATGGTCCCCTGAGCACCGCCAGCGGTAATTCCTGAGTGCAGAGCCAGGAGTGACCCCTGTGCATAGCCGGGTGTGACCCAAAAGGCAGAAAAAAAAAAAAAGGATAAAATGCTCTCTTAGCACTGCTTTACCTACATCCACAAGTTTGGAATATAATCTTTTCATTCTCACACAAATTGTAATTTCATTTTGTATTTCTTTTTTTTTTTTGTGCAAGGCAAACGCCCTACCCGCTGTGCTATCTCTCCAGCCTCTCATTTTGTATTTCTTCTTTAACATTTTTGGCTAGTAATCTTATTTACTTTCTATCATGAATTTCCCAACTTTCAAACTTTCACTGATTTCCAATTCCATTCCATTTGGTATGAAAACATATGCTACGTTATTTAATTCTTTTACTAAATATAATTTAATAATTATTAAATATTTGAGTCTGGTTATATATCCTTACATGTCAGGTACCATCAAAAATGTACCTTAAATATTTAAGAAGAAAGAGTATTCCGTTGATAGGTACAGTGTTCTATAGTCAGGTTTAGGATTATGGTTGTTCTGGTGATCTATTTCCTTGATGATCTTTTTTAATTTTTGGGTGACACCCAGCAATGCTCACTCAGGACTTACTCCTGGGTCTATGTTCAGGTATTATTCCTGGCAGGTTTGGGGGACCAGCTGGGATGCCTAACTGGATCAGCAAGTGCTGTACTGGCTGTACATCCAAACTGAATGATCTGATGTCTAATAGCTAAGACATTAGAGCTAATAGTCTCATCTCTAACTATTATTATTGAATTGTCTTTATCCCTTCCATTATGTCAGTTTTTATTTCATTACACTTTGGTGTCCATGGTATTATATTCACACATTTCTATAAGCAGTGTCTTGTTAATTGACCCCTGCTATTAAAAATTATCCTTCCTTGGGGCCACAGATATAATACAGAGGGTAATGTGCTTGCCTTGCATATGCCTGACCCAGGTTCAATCCCTGGCACCATGCCAGGAATGAGTCTGAGCACTGAGCCAGGAGAAAATCCAGAGCACCACAAGGTGTGGCCACAAAACAAAACAACAGCAACAAAATCCTTATCTTTAGCAACACTGTTATATTAAAACCTATTTTATCTGATATTAATATAGCCACTCTCTTGGTTACTATTAACGTAATACATCCTGTTCCATCTTCTTTCAACCTAGTCTTCAAAACTAAAGCAAATCCCTTGAAGAATCACATGTACATAATCCATTCTTCTAATCTTTTCTATGTTTAGCCCATTTATACTTAATGTGCTACACATTCTACTTTATCTTTCCATGTGATAGCTTCTACAGCTACCATATTTTGTATTAGATTTTTTCTAGTTAATGTTTTAGTTTTCTTGCTTCTTTTCTTATATTTTCCAGTTATTATTTTCTCAGTGTTTCTAGTAGGGATTATAACATATTAATTTACCGATAATGTAATTTGGTTAAAACAAATTTAATTTTTGATAATATCAAACAACTTTCCTCTTATAGGCCTTCAATCTTTTATGTACCCTCATTGTCATATAAATATCATTTAATAGGTTATATGCACACCCACTCAAATGTTTATTGCCTTTTGCAGTAATTTTTCAAGTCACTGGGGAAAAAAGTAAAAAAAAAAGTACATTTGCTTTTTAAAAATGTATCTATTTGGTTATTAGCTTTTACACAGTTACTTATTTCTTCAAGTGGATACAAGTTAACTACTGAGGGTCATTTCATCTCCTCCTTAAGAAGTCCCTTTAGTATTTCCTACAGGACAGGTCTGCCAGTGATAAATAACCCTGTTTTTTATTAGGAAATTTTTAACTTCCCCTTTATAGAAAAAAGAAAACAAGGACCAGGGATGATTGCAGCATGCGTCAGGTCTGGATTCCATGCCCAGTACCACTAAAGTATAAAAGTTGAGATAAGAGTATACCATAATCAATTTATGGTGTACAGATTTTGTGGTATCAGCTTATTCATAGTTATGTTTTAATCAATAATAAAAATTCTCATAATATTTTCATCATTCCCATTAGCTAGTAGTCTGCTCCTTGTTTCTATCCATGCCCTCAATCTTTGAAAAATCTTAATTTCTTTTCTCTCTGTGGATTGACTTTTTCTGGACATTTCACATAAATGGGATATCCTTTATAGCTCTCTGAAGCTAGCTTTTATCACTGAGCATAACACTGTTAAAGTTTCTCATATAATTTTTTAAAGACTTAAACATACAGACTAGTAGGCTGGAGTGATAGCACAGCCGGTAGGGCGTTTGCCTAGCACGAGGCCGAGTTTGATTCCTCAGTCCCTCTCGGAGAGCACAGCAAGCTACCGAGAGTATCCTGCCCGCACGGCAGAGCTTGACAAGCTCCCCATGGCGTATTCGATATGCCAAAAACAGTAACAACAAGTCTCACAATGGAGATTTACTAGTGCCCACTCAAGCAAATCGATGAACAACTGGACCACAGTGCTACAGTGCTATAGACTAGTAGATGGGAGGAGGTTTGGGTTACATCGGAAGTGTGTATTCCTGGCTCTCCTGTAGTGATCCTTGGCAGCGTTCAAGGGACTACCTGCATTGCTGGGAATTGAGCCTTTGCTGCACTTCAAGTCAGTCAAACACATTAATCCCTGTACTTTCTTTCTAATCCCTCACCTTCATTTTCCAATAGCTTTTCTGGATATAAAATTTTTTTTTGCTGCTATACCTGGAGGTGCTGGGGTGGGGGCCACCAGTGTGCTTGGGCATAGAACTTTGAGCTTTGCATGTGCAAGGCATGAATTCTATCAATTGAACCTCATTCCAAGCCCTGCACATAAATTTTTTATTCAAACTTCTCTTTCATCATTTGTTGGGGCTGGACTGAGCTATCAGGATGAGCCCATGTAAATTGTACCGTACAGTGGGCAGGAACATAGGGACCCATGAAATAGGTGAGATTTCTCATGTCCTAACTGGTTTGGATGAAGCTGAACATCTTTTTTCCTTTAAGCTGCCTTCAGTAAATAATCTCATAAATTTCAGTATATTGAAAGAGTTAGTTTTTCCTTTTCTTACAGAAGCCCAGCCTGATCTTTGACATGTAGGTTCTGGGCTCTGACCCAGCCTAGTCTTTGGGATGCAAATTTCAAGTACTGGCCCTGTTTGTCTTTGGGACTTAGATTTCAGGTGCTGGCCCAGCCTTGCCTTTGGAATGCAAACCCAAATACTTGTAGTTCAAGAAAGATTTCTGTTCAGTTTTGTATCTCTTTCCTTAAACCAAAATGCACTGGCCTGCAGATACAAGGAAACAATACATGCTTTGCCTGCTTCAGTGTTCTTTCTGTAACTTTTTTTGATGACATCACAGTATTGAGCCCTTTAGAGTATGAACAGTAGGATGGTAATAAAAGATGATTTCGGTGCTCTTTACCTTTGTCACAGGTCTGAACCTGGACCTTCCATGACATAAATTCTTTCACTTTCCTTGTCTCAGTGAGGAACTGTCTCCAACTGAACAAACGTTCACGCAACAATTCTTTGGATACATCATCCTATTGCTTCTTACATTCATGATTCCTAATAAAAGGTCAGCTCTTAGAGTGGAGAGAGTACAGCCAGTAGGGTGTGTGCCTTGCTTGTGGCTGACCAGGGTTCAATCCCCAGAACCCCATACAGTCTCCCAAGATATGACAGGAGTGACCCCTGAGCATAGAGCAAGGAATAAGCCCTGAGCACTGCCGAGTATGGCTAAAAATAAACAAAACCACAGAAAAGATCTTAATCTTAAAGAAGATACCTTGCCCATAGTAAGTGGGTTTCTACTGGTACTTTCAATACACTCTGTCAACACTTTAGATGTTTTGCTTCATTTTTCCTACTTCACAAATCACGAAAATCCCGTTAATCACCGATTTCTTGGGCGGGCTCAGTAACCTCTCATTTCGTCCTTTCCCTGTGATCTTAGAAGGCTATCTTGACTCAGCCCTCCCAAGTATGTCGCACTGGGAATGAGATCCAGCTTGTTACTGGATTTAGCATATGAATACACCATGGGAAGCTTGCAAGGCGTCCCATGTGGGCAGGAAACTCTCAGAAGATTGCCCGTTTCTCCCAGAGGGAGAAGCAGGCTACATGATAGCTTTGAGGCCACGCGCTTCTGAGAGCTTGCTTTTGAGTCTTTCTCTGGATGTTGGCCGTTGATGGGATTACACACACCTGGGTTCCTCTGCCGGTACCTTCATGCATGAGGCCTGTCCGAACGTGTGGAGAGTTCTAAGTACTAAGTTTCCTACTTAGTAACTGGATTTCCTAATTGAGCTGATTATTGTTTTTCATTAAATCTGGTAAGTTTTGCTTCCCCTTTGTTCTTTCTTCCCTACTCCTTCTTTACATCATCCCCTCTCTGGGAATCATATTATACTCATGTTAGTTTATGACTTCCCATAGACTTCTTAGTCTCCATTTCTTTTTTTCTGTTTTCTTTCTTTTCCTCTACTGAATAATCTGCATTGACTTGTTTTCAAGTCCATTATTCTGTCTAATAAAAATTAATGTCAATAGTATGAGACTGATACCCAAGGACAGTAGAGAGAAGGGCCAAGAGGATTGCTCCACAGTACGGAAACCTGCCTCAAGTGCTGGGGGAGAGGGCAGTTAGGATAGAGAAGGGACCACTAAGTCAATGATGGAAGGATTGCTCGGGATAGGAGATACATGCTGAAAGTAGACAAAGGACCAAATATGATGGCCTTTCAGTATCTTTATTTCAAACCATATGCCCAAAAGTAGAGAGAGAGAAAAAAAATTAAAATACCTGTCATAGAGGCAGGAGGTGGGGTGAAGTGGGGGTGGCTGGAAGAATACTGGGGACACTGGTGGTGGGAAAGGCAGACTGGTGGAGAGATGGGTGTTCAATCATCGTATGACAAAACTCAATCATGAGCGTTTTCTAACTATCTCACAGAGATTAAAAAAAAAAGGAAAAACAAAAAACAAATGTCAAGTCCTTCTGGTGAAATTTTTAATTATTTTATTTTGCAACTTCAGAATTTCTATATGGTGCATATGTATGTATATATCTTTTTTTGGCCACACCCAGTGCTGTTCAGCACTTACTATTGGCTCTGTGCTCAGAGATCACTGCTGGCAGAGCTGGGGAGACTGTATGTGGTACTAGGGATTGAACTTGGGTTGGTAGCATGCAGTCCTTACCTACTATACTATCACTTCAGCCCACTAAAAAATATTCTATTGAAATATAGCTCATGGGCGAGGAGCAACAGCTCCTCTGCTCCTAACAGCCATGATCCCAGAGGCACACAAACCAATCTCTGAATGCAGCGGCTGCTGGCAGAAATACCTCTGGACTTAATTACTAAAATACCAGAATTCCAAAACCACGTGGCCGCTTTCGACGCCGTGCAACATCATATGCTCCTCATTATCAGCAACAGAAAACAAATTATCTAATCATGCCTTTTTGGCAGGTCTGATTGTTGGGAGAAAATTTCAAATAATGATAGTGGGTTTTCTGTCAAAAAAGATAGACTAAAGTGAAAATTGCACACAAGCAGAGTGGGGGGGTGGGGGGTGTATACTGGGGTTCTTGGTGGTAGAACATGTGCACTGGTGAAGGAATGGGTGTTTGATCACTATATGACTGAGACTTAATCCTGAAAGCTTTGTAACCGTTCTCATGGTGATTCAATAAAATATAAATAGATAGAGATAGATAGATAGATAGATAGATAGATAGATAGATAGATAGATAGACAGACAGATAGATAGATAGATAGATAGATAATTCATGGAGGCAAAGAGAAAGCTCAATGGACTGATCACATCTTTGCTTATAGGTCACCCTGTGTACTTCAAGGAGCAACCCCCCAAGGACAAAACTGGTTGGAGCTCCTGATCACGCCAGATGTGATCCATAACAGGCATTATACACTATTACACACACATAGATGTGAATCATAAAAAATGTAATTTTCATACCACAGAATTCACCAGCTGTAAACACAAAATTTAATGGTTTTTAGCACAGGCAAAAACAACTATCAGAATTTTGCAACATTTTCCACCATTAGAAAAGACCCAAAAATCAATACTATGCATCTCACCACCCTATTCTCCTACTCTCATTTTCTCTTCATCTGAGACCCAAGCAACTACTAACCTACTTTCTGTCTGTGAACGTTTATTTTTTAATAAATAAAATCATATAACATGGAATCTTGTAGCTGATTTCTTTACTTGGTCTACTTCTGTTTGTTTTAGTTAGAGGGGCAACTTGGAGATGCTCAGGGATCCTAGCTATGCACTCATCACAGTGTTCCAGGAATAATATGGGATGCTGGGGATGGAACTCAGTTGGATATATGCAATATAAGCACCCTACCCGCTGTATTTACCCCATGTCCTAGCATTTTCAAGGTTGAAATATTTGTCATGCTATCAGTCTCACTTGTATGTCTTTTATTTATTCTTTTAAAAGTTACTTTGGGGGGGTCTGGAGTGATAGATAGTACAGAGGGTAGGGCGTTTGCCTTGCATGCGGCTGACCTGGGTTCGATTCCCAGCATCCCATATAGTCCCCTGAGCACGGCCAGGAGTAATTCCTGAGTTCATGAGCCAGGAGTCACCCCTGTGCATCGCCAGGTGGGACCCAAAAACTAACTAACTAAATAAATAAGTAAAAGTTTCTTTGGGGCCAGAAAAACAGTACAAGGGTTAAGGTCTTAGATGCAGTTGACTCTAGTTCAAATCTCTAGCACCACAAACAGTTCCCTCGAGTACCACTAGGGGTCAGTGCTGAGCAAAGAGGCAGTAATAGTCCCATGAACACCTGAGTGTTCAACTCTTCCCCCTCAAAGATCTTGTATCACCTGTATCACTTATCATCCTGTCAGATCTTTGATTTGCTCAAGCGGGCACCAGGAATGTCTCCATTCATCCCTGTCGCATGCTAGTGTAGCCCAATGGTATCTGCTCACTCCAGGAACACGAAGGGCCTCAAACCTTACGTTCAGGGTTTTGACGAAGAAGTCTGACCATCTTGTAGGTGGGCAGCCACGCGGTCTTTTGACGTCCCATGGAATCCAGTCAGTAACAGCTCTAGTCCAGTGGTTGTCTCTAAATTGCATTACGTGTCCAGCCCATCTGATTTGTTGTTTTTTGGTTTGTTTTTTTTTTTTGGCTTTTTGGGTCACACCCAGCGATGCACAGTGGTTCATGCACTCAGGAATCACTCCTGGCGGTGCTCGGGGGACCATATGGGAAGCTCGAAATCGAATCCTGATTGGCCGCATGCAAGGCAAATGCCCTACCCGTTGTACTATCGCTCCAGCCCCAGGCCCATCTGATTTTTGGCACCTTGGCAAACGAGACAGCATCCCTGATTCTTGATTGTCAATGGAGGTTGGAACTCCAGATTCCTTCTCTGACTTGAGTGAAACGAGATACTCCAAGCACAGCTCTTTCGATTCCTTTTTGGGATACCCGAATAGTGTTACTCATCTTGTTTTCATAGGGCCCAGGTCTCTGAGGCGTATGTTAGTGCAAGAAGAATGGTGGAGTCAAAAAGATGTGCCCGGAGCCAGAGGTTCTTCATCCTCTTAACCACTTCTTCAACGCTCTTGAAGGCATTACATGCTGCTCTCTTCCTCCTGTGCAGGTCTGGCGCCAAGCCGTTCCTCATATTGAGTTCTTGAACCCAGGTACACATAGCTGCTGCATTTGGACATGTTCATTCCATTGAGAGCAAATGGAATGTCAGGGACTAGTTTGTTTTTCATGCAGGATGGATATGTCATTCCGGACACCCTCCCTTCTGAAATCCAACATGACATTTCGTTGCTAAAGACGCAAACAGCACCCAGTCCAGACAAGGTCAGACCTGAACACCTGAAGAATCTGCTGCCAGTACTCGTCAATACACTGGCTCGGCTCTTCACATGCTACCTGTCCGTATGCAAGGTTCTGTTCCAATGGAAAACCAGCAGAACCGTTCTGTTGTATAAGAAGGGAGACATCCATGACATCGGCAACTATCGCCCACTCTGCCTATTGTCCGTCGTCTACAAGTTGTTCACTTGAGTTATCCTGAATAGAATAGGCAGAACACTAGATGAAGGACAACCATGCGAGCAAGCCGGGTTCTAAAAAGGATTCAGCACGATCGGCTATATCCACACAGTGACCAAGCTCACTGAAGTTTGGCAAGAGTTCAAGATGCCGCTCTGTCTAACGTTCATCGATTTAAAGAAGGCCTTTGATTCTGTCGAGAATGAAGCGGTCATCGAAGCCCTAACCAAACAGGGCATTCAAACTCAGTACATCAAGATCCTCCTCGAGCTGTATTACGGATTCACCACCAGGATCTCACCATTCTACAAGGAAGTGATCATGGATGTAAAGAGAGGGGTTCGGCAGGGTGATACCATTTCACCGAAACTCTTCAGTGCCACCCTTGAGAACATCATGCAACGACTGGAATGGGAAGGAATGGGAGTGAAGATAGACGGTCGGCAACTACAACACCTCTGCTTCGCTGATGACATAGTTCTAATAACACCAAACATTAGCCAAGCGGCACAAATGCTGGCCAACTTCGACCGAGAGTGTGGAAAGGTCAAACTGCAGCTGAATCTCACCCCTCAAAGATATGTTTCATTATTTAGTCTTCTCTCATCTTAAATAATTTCTATTTTTCTATTAGTAGTTACCCTAAGAACTGCAACAGATATTTCTAGTATGTCAAAGTGCAATAGAAATTAGTACTGCTAACTTTTCCTAAACAATTCAAGGAGCTATGAACATTGTAAATTAATTTATTCTTTCATAATTATCTGTGCTACTGTCATTAATTAGAAATTTATACAGGTGTAGGATATCATTGGTTTGTCCTTTCTCCCTTGCTATAGATTTTAGCTTTATCTGGTAATAATCTCTAAACAATTCTAGACTACATTGGTATGTCCTGCTCCCCTTGCCACTAGGAGCTTAGGTATATCAGTCACACCCGTCAAAGTGCTCCCGAGTCACTTCCAATCCTTTGTTTATCTGTAACCACTTCTACAAGTTTATCGGCTCTTCCCCTAATCAGACTCTGTTAATTTGTAAGGTCAGATCTTTCTAGGACAATGAACTTGTATTGTAAGTTAATATTGCCTTTCTCCTCTCCTTATGTCTTTTGTATAGTTTACTTTAGAGGAATGCCCTTTTTGTATGGACAAAGAAAGACAGTTGTTAATATGCTTTGGTAACATGAGATTTAATTGGCTTCGAATATTATTCACTCTCGGGCATCTGCTTTCTCAACTTAAGCCTCAGCTGCCCTTACTTCCTAGCACCAAAAGCAGGATCCCGATGAGGGATGGGATGGACCCAGGGCAAGCAGTGAGTTATGTGCTACCCTGGCATCGAGATGGGCCTGGCCAAAGTGCCTAATGCTTAACTAGATGTTAAGAGTTTGGTCATGGACATGTCATGTCATGATCCAAAAGCAACGAGACTAGGATAGTAAAGACTAATCTGGCCTGAGCACTGTAATATGAGATCGAGATGACCCCAGGAGAGCACTTCTATAAGTTTAATGCATCTCTTGCTATGTCCATACAAAATGATTAATATTATGAAAGCTTATATGTTAGTTGGACAAGGAGAGGAGAAACACACCCATGGGAATCCGCTCTTGGGTGGGTGTCCTGCTGAAAGAGAATCTGTCCTAGAAGAAGCATCCCCTAAGGGAAAGAACTTTACCCCTATTGATTGTTACCACACCTATGTGTAAGCCCTGACCCCTGATGCTGTGGGATTTAAGGTGGCTGTAAGAGGGGGTTGGGAGAAGAAGCAGAGAGAGAGAGAGACGGGAGTGTATAGAGAGGAGATTGGAATAAACTGCAATTGAGACTAACCAGCTTGGATCCGTTCCTTCCTTCGCCTGCCTCATCATCGCCATCAACCTCCCCGGGGTGGGGGAAGCGGCTGGAGACTACCGAACTCGGGTGGCGGGAGAGACAGCGCCACTGCCCTGTGCCCTGTGCCCGGTGCGGTGTCCCCCTCTCCTTTCTTCTTTTTTGTGTTTTTACACACACAGGGACCAGAGAGACTGCTCAATGAGCTGGAAAACACATTTTGCATGTAGAAGGTACGGATTTTTTTTTTTAAAGTCATTTAGATTTTTATTTTATTTTTTATTTTTTGCTTTTTGGGTCACACCTGGCGATGCACAGGGGTTACTCCTGGCTCTGCACTCAGGAATTACCCCTGGCCATGCTCAGGGGACCATATGGGATGCTGGGATTTGAACCCGGGTCGGCCGCGTGCAAGGCAAACGCCCTACCCGCTGTGCTATCTCTCCAGCCCCAGAAGGTACGGATTTGATCTGTAACACCACATGGTCTTGGTAATGATCCCGAGTACTACCAGACTCTCAAGAACTAAGCCAGAAAGAAGTGCCTCCTGAAAACCAAACAGGTGTAATCCCAAACCAAAAAACCAAAAAGCTTTATAAACTTTTTATAGTTTATATAGACTGTTTATAATATAGACTGTTATGTCTGTATTATTTTAGATTCTTTCTTCACTTAAATTTATCTAAAACATATGCCACCTTTATTTCTTCAACTACTTTTAAGTCTCTCTCTGCAATAATTTTCCTTCTATGTGAGGTATTTTCCTTCAGTGCAAGTCTGTTGTTCTGTCTCACATTTTCCATATAATGTCTTTATCTCACTTTATTAATTTCTGTAGTATATTGATTGTATGTTGGTAGTTATTTTCTTTCAGTATTTTATAACTATTATTTTATTATCTTGTGGTTTACAGTTTCTTCTGAAAATATGAAGCTCTGAGAGCAATGTATTTTCCCTTGATGTCAGGAAAACAGATAGGCACACATAAATATATACATATAAAAATGTCATTATAATCGATGTGTGCTTTATTGTTTTGGTCATTTTTTAGGTCACGTGCAGCAATGCTCAGGGCTTAACTGTTGGCTCTGTGTTCAGTGATCACACAGGTGAGGACGGGAGGCCAATAGGATGTGCTAGAGATAAACCCTGGAGCATCTGTATTATGTCTCTATGTCCCAGTGTAGCTATTTTTCAAATGTGTCTTGTTATTCAATAATAAAATATTCTGTGGATTAAAAAAAAGTTTAGTTCTCAATCACTTTACTTTCTCTCCTTAAATTCTCATTATTTACCAACTGTTAGACACTGTAAAAATAATTTGCTAATCATGTCCACAAGCCACCTCCGCCATCTTGTAAGCTCATCTACTGGCCTTGTTCCAGAGACTCATAAACAAGCCTCAAAAGAGATAAACTAGTTGCAAAAATTTCAAAGACATCCATTCTTGGCTGAGATATATAGGGCAGTCTCAGAAGAGTATTACTCACTCCCACACTGGAAAGTCACCACCATGCCTCTGGCTGGACTCTATCACTTCAGAACTGACCCTCAGAGAGTACTTAACCTGCTAAAATCTCAGGTACACAGACTCTTAAAACTGAAAACTCCAGACCTTCTTGGAAGGTCAGAAAGGGCTATTTCCCTCCACACCCCTGAACTTCTGGAAGTCCTGGTAGTCACACCCACACCCCAAAGCTGCTGCCCAGTTAAAATTTTATCTTCAGTTGGACTACCCAGCTAAAAATTTGGATTTCCTGGAGTATTTCCAAACTCTACAACACTGACAATCCAGTAATAACACATCAGATTGGATGGGATGTAACGTAGACACCAACCAATCTGACTAACAAAAAGATTAATATAGAAGGTTTAACTTATAACATCTTAGTAATCCCTCAGACAAGATTTAATTCCCCCAAGGTAAGATACAACAATTTTCACTAAATTTTCTTCCAAGGAAATATAATTTGATCATTCCATTAACAATTTATTGGTAACAAGCAATATGAAACAAATTATTGTAGGCCTGCTGTGGGGGCAGGCTTCAGGGGTGATTGGGAAAATGGAGACAAAGGTAATGGGAAGGTAATACTGGTGGTGGGATTGGTGTTGGAATATTGAATTCCTGTAACAAATTCCCTGTATCACAGTCATCCCGTTGCTCATCGATTTACTCGAGCAGGCACCAGTAACATCTCCACTGTGAGATGTTGTTACTGTTTTTGGCATATCGAATATGCCACGGGTAGCTTGCCAGGCTCTGCCGTGCAGGCAAGATACTCTCGGTAGCTTGCTGGGCTCTCAGAGAGGGGCGGAGGAATCGAACGCGGGTCAGCCTCATGTAAGGCAAATGCCGTATTTGCTATGCTATCACTCCAGACCCTGTAAAAAATTATCATGAGTAATTTTGTAAATCACGGTGTTTAAGTAAAGTATGGGGGGGGGGAATAATTTGCTGCCAAAAATAATGTCTTTTGGGGGGACTGTCTTTTTTGGGCGGGCATACCTGGCTGTGCTCAGGGAATCTGGGTACTATATATTGTGAAGGAGATAGAACCCAGGTGGGTCACATTTAAGGAAACTACCCTACACACTGTACTATCGCTCAGTATATACCGTAGTATATACTACACACTGTAGTATCCCACGCCAAGGAAAATTCCTCGTTATTTGCTTCTTGCGAGTTGGTATGAAATTGGTATTCATGGCTCACTAAATTCATATTTAGCAATTGAAATGATTTATAGTATACCTGCAATTTTTCTTTCTTTGATCTGTAGGTAAACCTTTGATTTATAACCCAAAGAGCAGAGTTCAAGACAATCACCAATTTGGGGGATCTAGCCTTCAGTTTTTAATCATTAAGGATTTTCAAAGGTGTTATTAGCTTTTCTACCTTTAAACTCTTTTAATATATGTCCCCAAAGGAAAAATTCCCAAATAAGCCCTCACCTAAACTCTAAGTTTTCCTTTCTCTATCTTGGCTTCCTTAGTCTTCCCTGCTTCATTAACTATGTTCAGTTAGGTTAAGGATGTAGCTCAGTGGTAATCTACATACTTTGTACTTATGAGGCCCTGGATTCGATTCTGTTTTGAGGCAGAGCTTGAGGGTTACTGCTAGCTCAATTCCCAATGATGCTTAGGAGACTATGTGGTGATCGGAATTAAACCTACGCCCTCACACATGCAAGGCAAATGCTCTATCACTTCCCAGGCCTAGAAAACAAATCCTTTATGTGTGTGTATGTATGTACAATATAAATGTATGGTATACATATGCTCATCTTGATAATACAGAGACATGTATACAAATATGAGTACATATAATATACAGATGTTTTTAATTAATTTTGTATCAAACATAATACTTTACAATACTGATAATATAGATAAAGCAGGATTTTGAATAACATTTTTCACATAGCAGACTGATGTTTGTTTCCTTCAGGTATTTGTAATATTAATACTATGAAAAATTTGGCAATACCTGCATTCTGGATAATCACATCTAATATTAAGATAAGATATACTTTAAGGGCTTATATCTCATAATGACTCTTATTTTTAAGATGTAGCCCTTTCCTAATAAAGTACTAGGTTTACTAGTGCCATTTACTGTTAGTAGATCTAGACAATCTACCTGAAAAATTGTCTACGTGAATAGTTGTCAAAAACACTCGAGAAATACTTACTGAATAGGAAAGGACTTCTAAATCTCTCTTCCTCCTAAGAACGGGTAATAAATTGGAAAAATTAACCTTTTTTGAACTCTAGGAACTAACCAGAAACTTGGAATTATCTAAAGAACATCTATTCAATAAAACTAGTTGAGGGGCTGGAGTGATAGTACAGAGGACAGGGTGTTTGCCTTGCCCGCAGCCGGCCCGGGTTTGAGTCCCAGCATCCCATATGATCCCCTAAACACCACCAGGAGTAATTCCTAAGTGCAAACCAGGAATAACCCCTGTGCACCGCTGGGTGTGACCCAAAAAAGCCAAAAAAAAAAAAACCCCAATAAAACTAGTTGACACTTGAGTAGAACAATGAACTTGCTCTATTCAGATAATTGTGATACCTTTCTTTTCAGTAACGGTGTTACTTGTAGTCTCATACCAAGGCAACTGTGAAACTTATCGAGTAGTCACAGGAAAGGTCAAAACTAAGTCAAAGCATTTAAAGAAATACTTGTCTAATGTTGAGCTGATAACCAAAGAGGGATTCTAGTGACTGCACACACAACTCATGGTACAGACATTAATAGAATTAGGCTGTCAAAGTCAAAAGACAAAAAAAAGTAACTATTTCTGAGAGTACAGGATTATCACATATTACCAAATATACAGTTTTCAATAAGAAACAAGAAATGTAAAGTATGGCTCACAAGCATAGGAAAAGGGTAGAAACTTTCCTGTGAGAAGACAAATGTTGCTTTTACTGGAAAAGGACTTTAAATCAACTACTTTATAGGAAACGATATCTAAAAGATCACAAAACAGACCAGAGCAATAGTACAGCAGGTAGGGTGTTTGCTTTGTACTTGGGACTACCTGGGTTAGAAATACAGCATCTCATATGGTCTCCCCAGCACCACCAAGAGTTATTTCCTGAGTACACAGCCAGGAGTAACCCCTGAGCATCGCCAAGTGTGGCCTAAAGCTACCCCCTCCCACCAAAAAAAAAAAAAGAAAACAGTACAAAGAGTTAGAGCACATACCTGTATGGATACCAGGTAACTTATGAACCCACCACAAACACCACCAGATTTAGCCTTGGAAGTTCCAGAAAACTGCCAAGTATGACCCCTGTGGCCCCAAGCTGGGCCCAAACACTGAAACTTCAAATCCATACAGCCATGCTGATTTTCTCCAGGAGGGTGCCTAAGGCCCTTAGGAATTGCTTAAGCCCCCAAAACTAAGGACCTTAAGGTGAGATGAAAATGTGTATCACCAAACAAAGACTATAAACATATATACAGAAACTATAAGAGAGAACCAAATGGAAAATTTGAAGTTGGAAATTATAATAATGAAAATTAAAAGTTCACTAGAAGGGTTTAACAACAGAATTGTTCAGGCAGAAGAAATATTCAGTGAACTGGGAGAGAGATGAACTTAAATCCAGTGTGAAAAGAGAAATAAAAAAGAACAAAAATGAAGGCAACCTATAAGAAACCACTCAGCTACTTACACATGAAAAACTATGGAGTCTTAGGAAAAAAAGAGACAGGAACAAAAGAGGATCTGAATGCACCAAAACCTTCAAACATGAGCTAATAGCTGACAAATCAGAGTTATTTAAAGAATAGCAAAATAGAATAAACTCAAACATGATCTAAAACATCAGCTCTTCACTGGACTTATTGCTGACCCATCCTGCAGATTCCATTTTTGCCAGCCTCCGCAAGTTATGTGAGGTAATTCCTTAAAGTAGTTTTAAAAACAAACTCTCTCCCCAGGTGAGGCTTGCTTCCAGGTCACATCACTGGGCCTAATCCGAAACGATAAGGAGAGCCACTCCCTTTCAGCTACATTCCAGCAGCCTCCACACCCAACTTGCACCATATTCAGGACTGATACCACAGCTCCTGAAATGTGCAGCCAAGTAGATTTACTCAACAAAGTACATACTACTCATAGTTATACTTCCTGTCATTAGGTAAAGATGGGCAGAGAAGAAAGAGAACAACCCCCAGCCAAATCCCTTAGCATCCTCCAGAGGGTCTAACTACAAAGACTCATCACCACCCACCACAGCAAGAACACCAGAAAACTAATCAGGACAAAACGTAGAAGCCCACCAAATTTAATAAGTAAAAACTGTGTCAACAATACCAACCAGTTCAGTAAATTTGCAAACAATGTCCCTAGTGACATCATGATGAATCCTTCAAAGAACTCAAAAAATGATGGCACAGGTGGTCAACAAAGCACATAAAAACATAAGAGTTGAAATGAGAAGATCTACCACAATCAGAAATGACAGAAATCATCGGGGTTGGAGCGAAGTACAGTGGGTAGGGTGTTTGCAGGTGACCCTAGTTCAATTCCCCAGAATCCCAAATGGTCCCCCAAGCACGACCAGGAGTAATTCCTGAGTACAGAGGCAGGAGTAATCCCTGAACATCAATGGGTGTGACCCAAAAAGCCAAAAAAAAAAAAAGAGTAAGGTAGGTGATATAAAAATCTCCATAGAAGCTCTGAATAGCAGAATAACAGAAGCTGATCAAAAGATGAAAGAATTCCAATATGAGAGAAGGAAACCTCTAAGAAACAGCAGAAAACAGAAAATAGTCTGAAAAGAAATGAATGGCATACCAGAGAGCTATGGGACAAATTCAAAGGAATAACATAAGAATCACTGGGTCCCTGAAGAACAGGAAGGCAAATGTGAAGAAGAAACAACAATTAAATCATTGTAAGAATTTCCCCAAGTCGAGGAATACAGGCACTGAGATCCAAGAGGCCCAAAGGGTCCCAGAGAAGAAAATATTCAACTAGGGAAATTCCAAGGTATACAGTACTCAAAATGGCAAAAGCCAAAGCTAGACACAGAATACTGAAAGCAGCAAGATCAAAAAAGGAACATATGTAAAAGGGAAAGCCCATATGATATAAGGAGATCTATCAGATGAGACTCCATAAGCCAGAAGAAAATGAAGAGATAATATTACACAAACAACTAAATATATACCTCACCAAGAATACTGTATCATTCAGATTTGAAGAAATGATACAGAGCTTCATGGACAGACAACACCTTAGGAGAGTCATAGCTTTGGAATCAGTTTTGCAAGAAAAATTAAAAGAACTTCTTAAAACATGAGAACTATTCAGTAGAAAACACCACTGTGGGGGCTGGGGAATAGGACAGGCAGGGGGCAACAACTGTGGTGAAGGGAAGTGTTCAGCCATGAGGAGGAGGTGGTGCCGGAAGGTGGTGAAGTGTTATTTATGAAACCTATCAGCAACAGTACTGTATACAGCAATGCAAAATCTTACATATATTAAAAAGAGTCTCTTGTAGAGACAGACTGGTGGATGGGAGGTAAATGAAGAGGAGGGTATTGGTGGAGGGAAGTGGACACTAGTGAAAGAATGGGTGCTGAAACATTGTATGCCTGAAACCCAATCATGAATAACTGTAATTTCTCAAATACTAAATAAAATTAAAATTTGAAAAATTTTTAAATGATAGGACAAACTTTCAACACATGATACTGAGCATGACAGTCACTAAAGATGCATGCATCTGTCACTTACTATATTAAGAAAGCTATGTTTATTTATTTATTTTTGACCATACCTGGTGGTGGTCAGGACTAACTCATGGTTCTGTACTTGAGGATCATTCCTGGAGGGCTCGGGAAACCAGATGGGGTGTCAAGGATCAAACCCAGGTCGGCTGTGTACAAGGCAAACACCCTACCCTCTGTACTACTACTCCAGCCCCTTAGATAGCTATATTTTACTCCTAGTATGCTAAGGGATTTTACAGTTACAGTATGAATTAACATCTCATTTATATTGACTGTTCAACGTCTGATCAGTTTGTTTTTATATTCAAAGATTTTCATTACAATTTTTACTTATTAATGTAGACAATATCTACATCTTTTTATATAAAGTCAATACTCCCTTTACTTAGGATAAAGCAGTACCCTTATAGGCCTATTCAGATTTTCACATTTAAATTTTCTTAATTTTGCATTTGTAGGTTTTGCCTATTTCATGGAAATGCTAACATATTAGCACAGAATTTTTTTTTTTAAATTTTTAAATTTATTTTTAATTAGAGAATCACCGTGAGGGTACAGTTACAGATTTATACACTTTTGTGCTTATACTTCCCTCATACAAAGTTCGGGAACCCATCCCTTCACCAGTGCCCATTCTCCACCACCCGTAAAACCAGTGTCCCTCCCACCCTCCCCAATCCCATCTCCCCCCCACCCCACCCTGCCACTGTGGCAAGGCATTCCCTTCTGTTCTCTCTCTCTAATTAGCTGTTGTGGTTTGCAATAAAGGTGTTGAGTGGCCACTGTGCTCAGTCTCTAGCCCTCATTCAGCCCGCAACTCCCTTCCCCCACATGGCCTTCGACTACAATGTAGCTGGTGATCGCTTCTCTGAGTTGACCTTTCCCCGGAACCTAGCACAGAATTTTTTAAAAAGCTTTATTATAGGAAAGACAGACAATAAGATACAAGTACAAAATAAAATTTAGTGCAATATATTTTAGATGCCAGAGTTAAAAACTTAGTTATATGAGAATAGGCAGTGTATTATGTTATTTGAATTTATTTACGTAAGTTAAAATCATATAGCAAACAATCATCACAAATTGACTTTTAATGATTTATTTTATAATAATTCCACTCACTAGTCCTTTACATTCTGTTGGAGCAAGTACTATGAAATAAATGTTATCTACCTGCCAAGTGGGAAGGCTTAGGAATAAAAGAGAACCTAGGGACACTGATGAAGTAAAGGGGACATAAGTGGTGGGATTGGTGTTGGAACATTGTACACTTGAAACAACTTCATTATGAATAACTTGATAAATCAGTGTCTTAATAAAACTAAATAAAAATAAACTCTGAATACAGATTTAGCACAAAGAAAACAAAAGATAATAGAACTATATATCAAAAGTTTTTATACACAATAGAAATCAATTTGGTGTTAATCTAAATAAGATTGTTACAAATTAATACACAGAAAAACATCTGATACAATTTTAAACATTTTAGTATAAAATTAGCAAGGATGAAGGAAATAGCTCAAATGATGGAGCATAGGCCTAACGTGCTCAGAAATTGATCCCTAGCACCACTCCTGGTGGTACTCGGCCCAGAGTTGTGGGACTGACAACATACTGCTGCTCAAAACTACTCAAGCAGTACACTGTCAGACCCACATCTCTGGGCCAAGTACCACCAGCAGTGGTCCCTGCTCCTCACCCCATCCCAGCTCCTCTTGGGAATTGTCTCTAAACAAAGTTAGAACTTCCCTTTTTTTCCTTTTGATTTTTGGGCCACACACTTACCCCTGGCTCTCCACTCAGGGATCATACAGGGACTCCTCGGGGTGCCAGGGACCAAACCCAGGTCAGCCACTTGCAAGACAAGCACTGTACTATTGCTCTAGGCCCAGCAATAGAAACTTACTAAGATCATAGAAGGAAAAAGATGCATATTTTCCTTATGCATATTTCCACACTTATTCAACATTGCACTCAAAGTTTCAGAAATGAACAATAATAAAGGGTTCTAGGGGACTAAGAAACAAGACAGGGGTTAAGGCACTGGCTTTGCACAGTGCTGCCTGAGTAGTAAAAATCTAACACACACACAAAACTTACATTTCTACAAATAGCAGGGAACAACAAAAAAATTAAGTAACTACGGTTTTTTGCCTTTTTTTTTTTTTTTTTTGCTTTTTGGTCATACCCAGTGATGCTCAGGATTTACTCCTGGCGGTGATCGGGAAACCGTACGGAATGCTGGGGATCGAATCCCGTTGGCCGCATGCAAGGCAAATGCCCTATCAGTTGTACTATCACTGGTGCTGAAATTATTTCAGTTTCAACAGAATCAAAATGAAGGAAGTTCTTAGTAACAAATTTAACCTGGAGATAAAAAAACTCCAGGAAACTATAAAACATTTCTGAAAGAAATTTAATAACAGCTAGTTAAATTAAAGACATTCTATGTGTTTATAGATTACAAAATTCTTTGTGTTCATACATCATTATAAAATAGCAATGGGCCAGGCCCTAATGTAAGGATCTGAGTTCATCCTTGGCTTTACCACCTCTCACCCACACCCAACACTCCAAGAAAAAAGGAAAACTTTTGCAGAATGACAAATGTGAAGTCTCAAATTCAGATGGAATTTTAAGGAACCCTAAAAATCAAAACAATATCAAAAAGGAAAATCAAAATTGGAAAATTCATACTTTTCAATTTCAAAATTAACAAAAATGATAATTAAAACAACAAAATGACAAAAATAACAAAACTTTGTTGTACTGATATAAGGACTAATCTTCATCCTTAAAAAATGTAATTCAAAATAGACCAGTGATCTCAATATGAGTTAAATCTATAAAAACTGTTAGAAGAAAACATGAGTAAATTTTCATGATGTCAGTTTTGGCAACAGATTCTTAGATTTGACACCAAAAGCATAAAGAACAAAAGAATAAATGGGACTTAATAAAAATTTCTAAATTAGGGACCAGGGCAAAAGAACAACAGGAAGGGTGCTTTTCTTGCACACGGCTGACCCAATTTTGATTCCCATCACCCCTATGGTCACCTGAGAACTACTAGTAGTGACCCCTGAGCACAGCAGACTCAGATGCCCTGAGCATGATTAAGTGTGGCCACGAAACAAAAATGAAATACTTCAGTGTATCAAGTAGCATTATCAAGAATGTAAAGAGACAAGTATAAATAGAAGAAAATATTTACAAATCATGTATGGATAAGATTCTGTAGTCAATAAGTATGTAAACAAAGTTATAGCTTAAGAAAAAGAAAGAAATAGCTCAACTGGTAAAAAGGATCCCCAGATTAAACAAACGTACCTACTTTGCTAGTGAGGGCCTTAAGTTCAAAGTTCATGCTACCCACATGTACCAATCCAGCAGCTTGGTTGTGTGGGATCCCCTGTTCAAAACAGTGAGTATGATCTCTATGGTACATAATGTGAGGGCCTGAACTAAAAGATATCCAATCCCTGTGTCCAGGAATTAGACCCTCAGTAATCCAGAATGTGTTAAGGCACCAAATCTAAAGGAGCATACCCCGGGCATAAGCACTGCAACATCTAGCAAGCACCATGCTCATATATGCAAGCACCACCAAATCCGAGACAACTCAGTGAGCACAACTAGGTATGTGAACACCACAAGCATGTGTAATCCCTGGTGCCACCCCAACAACCACTACCACAACAAAGAGGTGGGAAAGAGAAAAAAATAATAAAAATTTAAACTGAAATCTAAAGATTTTTTAACTTAATTTTTAAAAAAGTACTTCTCCAAATAAGACATAAAAATAGTAAGCACAAGAAAAGGACATTCGCCATCAGTAGTCCTTAAGCAATGTGTGTTAAAAGCCACAATGAGAGGCTGGAGAGATACAGGGTAAGGCTTCTGCATGCAACCAACTAGGGTTTGGTCCTCCGGTATCCCACTCCTGAGCACCACCAGGAGTGATTCCTGAGTGGAGAGCCAAGAGTAACCCATGAGCATCACCAGATGTGGCTAAAATAAAAAATAAAACCACAATAAGAGGGTCGAGCGAGATGGCACAGAGAGTAAGGAACTTGCTTTGCACATGGTCAAGCCCAGTTTGATTCCTGGTATCACATATGGCCCCTCAGGACCGTGAGGGAGTAAGGGATCACTCCTGGGCTCAGAGCCAGAAACTGCTCCTAAGTGTCACTGGGTGTGGTTCCCTGTTGGATAACATTGGGTTGTCCTTGCTCCTCCTACAGGGAGCTTAGTTTTTTGCAACAGAGCCCCTGAGGCACACCCAATTCCATCAAGCACTAATAATACTATATTGCTTTTCTCTTTCCTTTATGTCATTTGCATGGCTTGTTTAGCAATGTCCTTTTTTGTATACACACAGGAAGACATGTCATGCTATGCTTTGTAACATGGGAGTTAATTGACTCCAAATAATATTTACCCCTGGGCATCCACATTTACTTGACTTATGCTTCAGTTGTTCTTAGTTCTTAGCACTCCAAAAGCTGGGTCCCGACAAAGGGACTGGATGGATCCAGGGCAAGCTGAAAGCTACCCTAGCATCGAAAGGAGACGGGTAAGTATAAGCTAAGAGCATGGTCATGGAACAAAGTCTGTCATGACCCAAAAAGAAGTAAATGAATAAGGACCCTGCTGGGGTTAGGAAAGACTAACCTGGCCTGAGGAATGTAGTCTGGAATACATAGCAAGATGTCCCCAGGAAGAGTCAACCTTGAAGCTTAATATATATCTCTTACTGTGTTCATACAAAATGATTAGAAATATTATAAGAAGTAAATTTATTATGATTGTTTAAATGGATTACTAGCTGAGGAAAGGAGAAAGCAATACATCCTGGATGGAATCCCGCCCTTGAGCAGGTCTTCTAGTAATCTGGAGTGCTGACCCTCAGATGAGATTTTTTTCCTTTAGTTAATCTAGAACTTCCCCAGAAGCTCTAGGCTTTAAAACAAACAGGCTTTACCTGTTTGTTGTTATAACAATGTTCAACCCCACCTATGTGTACCCTCACCCTTTATGACTGCTATATAACTATGCTGTCAGGGGAAAGGAGGGACTTTGGGACTTTGAGGTCTTTGAGGACTAGAGGGTCTGTGAGGACTAGCAAGAGGACTAGATGACAATGATGACTGGAAGTAGAGGACTATAAGACTACGATAAGACGAGTAAGAAAATGTAATGAGGTGGAGTACTTTGAGGTCTACTAGAAGACTAAGATGATGGAACTATGTTGACTGGGACTACAACCAAAACTAAACTACAACTGTGCTCTAAGGAGAGAGATCAATTGTGCTGGACCGGGACTGGGCCTCTTCCTCCCAGATACCCAGTTTTCTAGTAGCTTGGCAATCACACCCACAAACTCCTCCCAGCACGTGTAGTCTCATCAACAGCCAAGATCAAGAGACTATAAAACTAAGCTCCTGAAAGAGAGCGATGTGATTTTTTTCCTGGAGTGTGCAAAATGTGGCCACGCGACCTCTTTCTTTTTATTTTTACTTTTTATTTTTATTTATTTTTTTCTGCACAGCAGAGCCTGGCAAGCTACCCGTGATGTATTTGATATGCCAAATACAGTAACAACAACGTGCTCTTCATGTTCCTGGAGCAAGCAGATGCTATTGGGCTACACTAGCACATGACAGGAACAAATGAAGATGTTACTGGCGTTCACTCGAGCAAACTGGTGAACAACGGGATGACAGTGATACATTACTACATCAAAAATAGGCAAACCCAAAGGGAGAGAAAACATATTAGACATTAAGTATTAGAATATAGGAAGGGTAAAAGGGAATTATCTCCTTCCAGGATAGAAAATAGTTGGAACCAGCAAGCAAATATGCTAGTGTGCCTGCATGGGTACACAACTTGGTCCCTGAAATGACTGGACACTGGGGCTGTAATGTAAAAATGGGATATATTTTGCACGCTCTAAAATGCAAAACGATAACAAAAAGTATACATTGGGAAAGCAGACAGCTCTAGGACTGTTCATATAGCTGGGAAGATGGACCCACCTTAGTAGTTCTTAAAGACTATAAATAGTATCTGACACACACTTATGCTAAAATAGTACTGTTTTGTGTGGTACTAGAAACTGAACCTAGGTCCTCACATATGCAATGCAGGCACTATAACAGTGAGCACAAGCCCAGCCTTTGCCTCCTAGTCTGTACTGGGTTTTGCATAACTGCCAATAGATATAAACATTCAAAATACAATAAAAAACAGAAGACACTACACCAGTCTGGACCTTCAAGTAACTCTTCCTCAGAAAAGGAACCACATTTTCATCCTCAGAAAAAATGTCCAACAGACTTAGAATGAGCAACTGAAATGTTGTTGTCTAAAGTGAAGGGAATAAAGGAGTGAAGAGATGACGTATGCTCTCGTATCTATATGCTTACACCCAGCAAAAAGTGGAGCAAATTCCTTGAAAAATATCTCAGACAGATTTTCTCTTTCTTCTGGGCGATCTAAGAGAAGAAGGGCAGGAGGAAATACCAAACAAAAAACCTTGTATTTGTTTGCTACAGTTGCTATAACAAAGTATTATACACTGAGGATTTAAAACCAGTGCTTGAGACTAGATGTTTAAAACCAAGATTTGATTTGGCAAGTTTGATTCTTTTTGAAGGCTGCTAGGGAACTTGTACTAATTTTCCACCTAGCTTTTGGTGTCATCTAGTACTTCTGGATTGTAGTTGGGATATGTAGTTGTATCGTTATACTGTCTTTCCCCTATGTCTGTTCCTGTAACCAAATCTCTTAAGGACAAATGGTTAGTTAGAGCCCACTCCAATCTCACCTTAACATAAGCAAAAACCCTATTTTCAAGATTATATTCATTGGTACTAGGGGTTTGAACTTCAACACTTTCTGGGAAAGAGATACAATTCAACCATAACATTGCTATGTAATATTTTGCATAATATAATTCATTTTACTAATTATTTAATGTCTAAGAAAGAACTACATTTTAAAACCTTTATGTTAGTCCCTTGTAAGGGCCTTCTCTACTGGTAAAGGTGAGGTTCACAAAGCCAGGGAGATAGTTCAAGTGGTAGAGTACATGTATGAAACACCAAGTTACATGCAGAAGATCTGAATTAGATATTCAGCACAGCAACCAAAAAAAAAAAAAAACCCAAAGTCAGAGGAGGTAGATAACTCAACAGAGTTAAGTACATTCTTTGCATACGGAGGCCTGAATTTGAGCCATCACCACACGGCCCACAACAATGCTGGAAGTAATCCCTCAGCACCAACTTGGAAATAGCCCCTCAGAACTGCTGAATGTGAATCAAAAATTAAACAACAAAAATATGAGGTTCACCAGAAAAGTAGCTATACTGCCTAGTGATTTGAGTCTCTTTTTAAAATTTTTTTTAATGAAACACTATGAGATACAATTACAGACTTACACACTTTTTGTGATTACATTTCAGTCATACAATGGTTGAGTACCCATCCCTCCATCAGTGCCCATTCTCCACCACCAATGTTCCCAACATTCCTTCTGTCACCCCATCTCATCCCCCTCCTGTCTCTGTGGCAGGTGCATTCCCTTTTACTCTCTCTCTCCTTTTTGGTGTTAATAGTTTGCAATACAGGTATTAAGAGGCCATCATGTTTGGTCTATAGTCTACTTTCAGCATGCATCTCCCATCCTAAGCGAGCCCTCCAAGCATCCTTTGCTTAGTGGTCCCTTCTCTATCTCATCTGCTTCCCCTCCAGCCCCCCGCATGTGAGGCCAGCTTCCAAGCCATGGAGGAATCCTCCTGGTCCTTCTCTACTATCCTTGGGTGTTAGTCTCCCCATCATGTTGCTTTTTATTCTACAAATGAGTGCAGTTATTCTATGTCTGCCCCTCTCTTTCTGACCATTTCACTTAACATGATACTCTCCATGTCCATCCACTTTTATGCAAATTTCATGACTTTTCATCTTTTCTAACAGTTGCATAGTATACCATTGTGTAGATGTACCAGAGTTTCTTTAACCAGACATCTGTTCTCTGGCACTTGGGTTTTTTCCAGATTCTGACTATTATAAATAGTGCTGCAATAAACATACAAGTTCAGACACATGTAGGCCTAGTACTGTTTTCAGTAACCTGTATCATCAGAGTAGCCTACAAGTGTCTCTGTCTCAGTCCGTCCCATTCAGATAGAGGGGATAGGATAAAAACGTAAAGAGTCAGTGCAAAATATGGTACTGTTATTGTCTGCTACAATACCAGTATCTGGCATACCAGATGCTTAGGAAGTTAACTCATGTAACTTAGAATACTGTAGCTTTTGACACCTGATAATGTTTAATGGAAGCCTACAAGCTCATATGACTTACAGGTAATATGATATGATGGTGAACTGGACTAATTATCCATGCCTGAGTGGACTCTAGTAATGTGCCAGTATCTTTTAACTCAATATCTTTTAACTCATATTTTAGTTATATATGTACTACCATACCACAATTTGCTGTGACACTAATCTTGGTAAGTTTCCAGCATTTGGGGGCTATAGAGATAGTACAGCAGGTAGAGTACTTGTCTTGCATGCAGCTAGCACCCTAAATGGTCCCCTAAGCCCTATCAGTAGTGATCCATGAGCACAAAGCCAGGAGTAAGCCTGAGCACTGCCAGGTGTGGACCCCAAAGATTCCACTATATCACATTCACTGTCACTATATCACTGTCACCCTGTTGTTTGTCGATTTACCCAAGCAGACACCAGTAACGTCTCTATTCCTCTCAGCCCTGAGATTTTAACAGCCTCTCCTCACTCGTCTTTCCCACCAATTGGAGGCTCTTTCAGGGTCAGGGGAGTGAGACCTATAGTTACTGTTTTTGGCATATCAAATATGCCATGGGTAGCTTGCCAGGCTCTGCCTGTATGGGCGGGATACTCTTGGTAGATTGCCAGGCTCTCCGAGAGTTATGTATATATCTGTTACTGTATTTTGGATATGAATACATCACAGGGAGCTTGCCAGGTTCTCCCATGAGCGCAATAAACTCTTGGTGGAGAACTAGACTATCCGATGTGAATAAAGGACTATTTAACAAGTCATGATAAAACTGATATTGATAATCAAGTATACAGTAGTTCCTCCACTAAACCAGTTTGGTCTCCCATTTTTTCACGTCCCCACTTTCATGGTTAAATACACCTGAAAGTATCACATTTTGAGGGAAAAAGAAATCACATTCACATAGCTTTTATTACAAAATATTACTGTTCTAATTATATTAGGAGTGATGCTATTAACCTCTTTCTGTGCATTATTTATAAATTAAACTTTATCCTGGATACATATTATAAGAAACAACAGTTTATATAAGGTTCAGAAGTCTCTTTGGTTTCATGCATCCACTTGGGGATCTTAGAACATTTCCCTTATAGATAAAGCAGGGAGAAAAACTACTGTATTGGGTAACTAAAGCCCCTCAGGACATATCCTGATGGAAAAATGACTAGTCTGAAGAAAATTGGATTCACAAACCACCAGCTAAAAACTACCTAACTTAAAGCAAATAAGTTCTGCACAGTTTATTATAACCAGCAGATCATGGAAGACAAGAGTAATTAAATTAGTATGAAAATATATGTTAACAGTTTTATGGAACAGATTAGTTGTTTCTTTAAATACAGTTGTTTCTTCAAATCTATGTCTAATGCACACTGGATCCAAATGTTAGGTATAATCATAATGGTACTACTTGAAAAACAAATGCCTGACTTGTGAATGACTTCACATTCACAAAAAGTGAATGACTTTAAAATCTAAGACCATGACTTCAACTTCACAAAAAGTTAATGACTTTCAAATCTAAGACCATGGTGATTCCCATTTTAAGTACCATGGTGCCACCATACTAAAAGGAATTTCAAATCTGTTCACATAAAGAGGCTGTAAGAGATAAGAGGTGGCACTCAGGGACTTAGAGGAGTAAGCTCTGAGAACCACCAGGTATGGATCATAAACTGAAAAAAAACAAAATAAAAACCATCTTGAAGTGTCTCCATGGAGAAAACCTGGAGTCCACTATGCTCTTTCTAACTGCCTAACCATGAACAGCATTTGCATGATGCATGTCACTATTTGAGGGGAGAAGGGCGAGCCCTACCCTGCAGTGCTTAGGGCTTATTCCTGGATCTGCACTTAGGCAGGATGGGGGGATCATATGGGGCGCCAGGGATCGAATTACATCAGCCATGAATTCGAACAAACAGTACTTTTGTACAAACAGTATTCAAGTAATTTACAACACAGAGAAAGAAGTAAATATGAATGCAAACAATATAGGGCAGAATGTGATAACCACTACACAGAAAATAAACTAATCGCCTTGGAACATTTAGAAAAAAGTCTAGGAACCCAGAATCAGAATACCTGCATGAGGCCGGTGAGACCCCAAGATCAGTAACACGCACTGCCCTCATGCATGGGTGAGGTCCCAGTGGCTTTGTAGGACACCCCAGAGTCACAAGAAAACTTTAAATACTCAGTACACTGTAACCAGATGTGTGCAAACATCACAATCAAGTGTGCAACCCTTGGTGAATACTGCAACTAAAAGTGCATTATACCAACTGTGCAAACAAAGCAACCTATGACCCCAGTCAACAAAGGAACAGTGACAACAACAAAGGGAAGGGAAAGCGGTGGGGGCAGTTTTTAATTTAGAAAAGAAAATAAATGTCCAGCTGAGGAATGGAGGGGGGTGGGGGGGAAGGAAGGGAAAACTTCACAGAAAGAATCTCTAAACCTGAAAGAACCCTAAAAGAAAAAAAACAGCAACAATGATGAAAATGGAAAGGGTGGAAACACTACATGACAAAGTGGGTCACACCCGGCGATGCACTCAGGAATTACTCCTGGTGGGGTTTGGGGGACCATATGGGATGCTGAGGATCGAACCCAGGTCAGCCACATGCAAGGCAAATGCCCTGCCCGCTGTGCTATCGCTTCAGCTCTTAAATTCCCTTTAAAGATAAAAACTTAGACCAGAAAGATGTCTCAAAGGGCTGGAGCACATGTTCTCCCTCTAACACCATGCTTGAGGAATGACCCTTAAATGCCATCGGTATGCCCCCAATTTTTTTATTTTTTTAAAGTTTTTAAGTTTAAAATTCCCACACCCATCACTGTATCACTGTCATCCGTCATCTCATTGTTCATCAATTTACTCGAGTGGGCGCCAGTAACATCTCCATTCATCACAGTCCTGAGATTTTAGCAGTCTCTCCTTACTCTTTTTTTCCAATGATTGAAGGCTTTTTTTCAGAGTCACAGGAATGAGACCTGTTATTGTTACTGTATTTGGCATATTGAATACACCACAGGGAGCTTGCCAGGCGCTTTCGTGTGGGATAATAACCTAATTATAATAATGTTTTCTATTATTTGCTCTATTATCCATCTTCTAGCGTAAGTTTCAATGTCTTCATCAAAAGTACCTAGATAACGGGGCCCAGAGCATTAGCACAGCCTGCTAGGGCATGTGCTTTCACGCCATAGACCTGGGCCCAATCCCCAGCACCCCATATGGTCCCCAGAGCACCATCAGGAGTGACTCCTAAGCACAGAGTCAGGAGGAAACCCTGAGTACCAACAAGTGTGGCCAAAAAAAAGTCACTCCCCCCCCCCAATAAAATCCACTCACTCCTGACCATAATACTTAAGAATGTGAAAAAGCAGTGATTTAACTTAATTCAGAACTAGGTGCCTCAAGCAGGCATCATCAATCATGGTTCTCAGACTGGAAGTCTAGCACTATAAATAAAGTTTTCTCTGCTCAAGCTCTTATAGCAGCGAAACAGGAGTCACCCGGCCCAGGAGTTTGAACCTTAATGAAATAAGCTCATCAGGTCCTGCCTGATATTATCAGTGTGAAAGAGCTAAAATCACAAATAAGTGTTCTCTGTATAGATTATTCCTTCATATTCAGACCCAAACCTCTGTTCAGTAAATCTGAAAAATGTGATGTAGGGAACAAGTAACTCAGAAACATTTACTCTTCTCCTGCCTGCTCATCCTTAGCTACAGTGAAGGCTCAACTCCGCCCTGACCCTGCACATGCGATGTCTGCCCTCCAGCCACCCCAACACACTCCTTCCCGAAGGAACCCCTGTGGGAGACGTCTCTGGGTTCGCATCTACGAGCAGGAGCCAGAGCGATGACACAGCAGGGATGGCATTTGCCTTGCACTCGGCCAACCCGGGTTTGATTCCAGCATCCCATAGGGTCCCCCGAGCACTGCCAGGAGTAATTCCTGAGTGCAGAGCCAGGAGTGACCCCTGTGCATCGCTGGGGGTGACCCCAAAAGCAAAAACAAACAAAAAACAAAACCAGAGTAACTACGAGCAGGGGCTCTGCAATACGCTCAAGCCGGGTCTGTCCAAGTTCCTCAATCACTGTTCACTTTGGGTTACTTTGGTTAACTTGAGGTTACTTCTTTCCTCAGTGGCTGAAACAGGAGTTCTGGACCCACCCGTGGGCTGCCCGTGTTCGCCCCCACAAACTGAGGGCGCATCGCTCGCCCGGCCCCCTCATGTGCTCCCTCGGGTTGGCCCCGCCGTTCCCACAGGCTGACCTGGTCACTTGGGCACCCGCCTTCCACGTCCCCAGCTCACCAATGCCTGTCCCCAGGGTCTCACAGACCAGGCTGACACCCTTACCCCGGCGCTGCCCTGGGCGTTCCGGCCCGTTTGGACTCCTGGAAGCTCCCCTACTATGGTTGGGGCCTCCTCCCGCGCCCCTGAAGCCCCCGCAGGCCACTACAATACTCTATTTTTTAAAATTTAAACAAAAAAAAAATTTTTTTTAATTTTTTTTTGGTTTTTGGGTCACACCCGGCGATGCACAGGGGTTACTCCTGGCTCTTCACTCAGGAATTACCCCTGGCGGTGCTCAGGGGACCGTATGGGATGCTGGGATTAGAACCCGGGTTGGCCGCGTGCAAGGCAAACTCCCTACCCGCTGTGCTATTGCTCCAGCCCACCAAAAAAAAATTTTTTTTAAAGACAAAAATTTGGGCTGAAGAGATAGTATAACAGGATAGTAATGTTCTTGCTTTCCAAGTAGCCAAGCAGGTTCAATACCCAGCTCTCCATATAAATTTACCCTGCAGCCACCAGAAGTGATCCCTTAGAAAATAGTGAGCAGTAACCCCTGAGCACAGCAGCCAGATGTGACCCAAAAACAAAACAAAAAAGACAAAATTTTAACATTTTATGTAATCTCTGACTTGAATAATATCAAACTATTTGAAGGAAACTGTAGGAAACAAAATTCTAAGGAAACAAAAAACAATATGGAGGTAGAAAAGCTAACTTTCATCACATCAAATTATTAAATTTTGTGCTATTCAATCTCTACATAAGGGCTATTAACTTTGACTAAGAAATGAAAGCTACTTATCAGTCTTTGATGTATGGGCCAAAGCAAAAACCAGTACTTTGCTTACTCACAGTTCCAGACCCAATATCAGCTTAATGACAGCAATTTTCTATGTTCAGCATTCTTTGGCATTCTAGGGGTGATTTACAGAGAGGCATTTGTCTTGAAACAAAATGAAAAGAGCCAGCAACTAATGATAGTCATAAAAGCTGAGTAAAATCATACACTGCTTTAATTGCTGAAATTTACCCCCAACTTCCCTGATAAGAGCACAAAGATTATGTCTGTAAGTACCAGAGGAACGATTCAGGAAATAAATACTACTTACCACCGCAAGCCAAAGCATTCCACTCTCTAAACTGCTCCATACAAGTAAGAGCCTGAAAGCAGTCTCTCTGATCTGCCTATTCAGCAATGACTAACTTCAGTCTGTTTAAGAAAACTCACCTTCAATCTGGAATCCCTCCTAACAAGCCAGATTTCCTTCTAGAAATTTTTTGGTCTGTAATCCTTTAAAAATCCTGAAACATTACAATTTGTTTTCCTCACCTCATAAAACTTTTTTAAGGAGCCCACCAGGCAGAGTTTCAGGCTATCCACAATCTCCTGATGAGGCATCTGGAATACCACTCGTGAATACCATTTTGTGAGGGTGCTGGAGTAAAGTTGGTAAAGAGAAAGAGAGAGAAGAGATGAACACACACTCATGGAGGAAGACAAATCAACTAAATATCAATGTTTATAGGCTTTTCTATATACCAGTCAACAAGAACCTAGTAAACGTGTATTTGGCATGTATAAGACAACATATGGTAACATGGGAAAAGCCATAGATCATAGATATATAGCCATGATTGTATCTACTACAAAAATTCCAATTGAAGAAACAAACCAAAAAAATCCAATTGAGGAGGCAAAATTTCAGTTTCTAAATTTCTGCTGACATTTAGATGAACGTATATGATTTTCAAATCAGAATCAAAACAAACACCCTTATTTCTGGGGAAAAGAACCATTACTAACACAACAAAACCCATTTTATTTTTTGAGCGAAACTCAGCTCTGCTCAGGGCTTACTCCAGGCTCTGTACTCTGGGATCACTCCTGGAGGGCTTTACAGGTCTATATTGAGTGCTGGGGATCAAACCCAGGTTGGCCATGTGCAAGGCAAGCACCCTATCTGCCATACTATCTGTGTAGTCCACAAGTCCCATTTTGAGGGAGATGAAACTGCAACAAGAACAAATTTACATGTGACAAGCTTGTCTAAAAAGATACTTAGAGGTACTTATGCAAAAATGTATCACAGAAAGATAAAATGACATATTGTAATTCATAAAACATATCTTTAATATGAAATAACTGCAGCTTATTTGAATTTTTAGTAAGATTAGACATCAAAATGAGATAACCAAACAAATCGGAACTGTAGTAATACTTACAGATTAATACTTGCAACAAAGCCAACCACAGAGCGCATGCCTCTGCTGGGGTCATGGTAAACATCCATCCCAATCACCATTAATTGTTTCTGGATTTGAAAATAAAAAGGTAAAAATCCAAGAAATTCATCTCATCTCTCCAACTTTTTAATATGATTCCAAAGCAGTACAAGAAAACACATTCAAGGAAAGCAAGAGAAATATTACAAATATCATGAATAACTAGACCAGGAATTAACCAATTTTTCTGAAAAGGACTGAAAGTAATTATCTTGGGCTTTGGGGTTTTTTGTTCTTTGGCATTAAGGCCACACCAAATGATGCTAGGGGTTGCTCCTGGCTCTGCACTCAGGAATTACTCCTGGTGGTATTCAATGGACCATGCAGGATGCCGGGGACTGAACCTGGGTCAGCCATGTGCAAGGCAAATACCCTACCCGTATTATCGCTACGGCTCTATCTTGGACTTTGTGAGCCATAGAATCTCTTTATAAACTATTTAATTCACCATTATAGTCATGAATATTGTATAAAGAAGTATATACTTTTAAATCTATATTTATATATACATATTATTTAAGTATAAAATATATACATATTAGTACCTGCATTAAGGATACTAAAAATTAAATTTCACTTCCTTTTCACATCAAGAAGCATTAGTCTTGCTTTCATTTTTTAAATCACAAAAGTGTCCAGGTCAGGCGTATGCCTTGCATGCAGCCAACCCAGTTCGATCCATGGCACTTCATATGGTTCCATAAGCCCACTAGGAGTGACCCCAGAGCACAGAACCAGGAGTAAACTCTGAGCACAGTCAGTTGTGCCCCCAAAAAAGTTTTTTTAAGAATTAAAAAATTTAGAGTCTAAAGAGATAGTACAGCAGGCATGATGCTTGCCTTGTATGCAGCTGGTTCAATCGCCAGAACCCCATGATTTCCCCAAGCCCTGCCAGGAGTGATCCCTGAGTGCAGAGACAGGAGTAAGCCCCGAGAATAGCCAGATAAGACCCAAAAACAAGCAGAGAGTTTGAAAGTAAAAGTATTTCTCTGTTCAGGCCAGACCGATACTATACCTAGGGTAGAACAATTGCCTTGCACACAGCCGACCTAGGTTTGATCACCAGCACTTTATGTGGTCTCCTGAGCCCCACCAGAAGTGATCTCTTGGCACAGAACCAGGAGTAAGCCCTAAGCACAAACAAGTATGACCCAAAGACCAAACAAAAAAACTTTTAAAAATATTTCTCAGTTCATATACTGTCCAAAGCCTAGTGGTTTCCAATGGATGATCCTCACTCTACTGCCCAGGCACAAAAATTTCAGCTGGTCTGAGGAAAAGTTATTAACACTGACATAGTTGTTTTTAACTGCTGGTTTACTAGCCAGTGTTGATAGTGTGAAAAACTTTAAAATCCCTGATTTAAGGGCCAGAGAGAGTAAAGCAAATAGAGTGCTTGCCTTGCATGTGAGCATTAAAAGAAGGAGAGATATGAGGAAAAATAGAAAATCATCCTAGGCAGGATTCTCTGAAGAACTGAACTGAATGATATATCTTAGCATTACTCACCAGGGGAATATCTACTCCCCAGAGCTCACCACCCAATTTACAGTTAATCTGAAGTAAAATTTTCTGGGCCACACTCCTAAGCCTGGCAGGCTGACTAATGGTTCGGACGTTGATGACCTATGATGAAGGAACAAAAGGGAAGGGGAAAATGAATACTATTAACTTTCAGAAAATGTCAATAATTCTCAGGTAAATGCATTTAAGACATCCCAGTTAGAGACAAGACATTCTGCGTTAATAACTTTATCTGTAGAGTTTCTAAGCATGTGTCCATCTGTGCCTGGACATACACAGCAACAAAAAAATTTCCAAAGGATCTCACACAGAACAAAAACAAATTTATTTCCACAGGAAAATCCCTTTCAGAATAAAGCATATACTCTCAGAAATGAAAAATACCTACTAATCAACAGATAAACTCATGTAACACATTCTAACAGATACTTTACTTTTCTGAATACCTGTCCAACTTTCCAAGTCCCACTCACCTGAGAAGGCACAGGCGTTTGCACACAGCACAGCTTTTTAATGGCCCCATAGAGATCGTCACGTGTGCCCATGATGATACAAACAACCATCTGTATCTTCCCCTTGAGGAGAAAAAGTATACATAAATCAGGCACTGGAACTGTCAGGGGGACTTTTAAGGGTTTATCAGGGCAGTGTGGAGTCTTTAAGGCCACAGACTTTTAAGGTAGACTGGGACTGAAATAATGACACTGCAACAAAGAAAAAGGTCCTGAACCTGAACACTTGTTTGGTTCAGTGATTCTTTGTATATATGCAAATATGTTACCATGAATTATCTAGAACAGATTGTAATTATCTCATTTATTTGTAACTTATGAGATCTAGAAAAGGTCCAGGTTAAAAATCTGCCATGTGGGCTGGAGTGATAGCACAGCGGGTAGGGCATTTGCCTTGCACGCAGCTGACCCGGGTTCGATTCCCAGCATCCCACATGGTCCCCTGAGCACCGCCAGGAGTAATTTCTGAGTACATGAGCCAGGAGTAACCCCTGTACATCGCCAGGTGTGACCCAATAAGAAAAAAAAATTCTGCCATGCTACTGGGGCACAGAGTGGTAGTACAGTTGGTAGGGCGCTTGCCTTGCACACGGCCAACCTGAATTCACTCCCTGGAACTCTATATGATCCCCCAAGCCCTGCCAGGAGTGATCCCTGAGCACATCTGGGTGTGACCCCTAAAGAAAATAAAACAAAAATTTTTGTATGTTACTATATACTTGCTGCTTCCATTTCCTATAATGTTTAATCACTCTTTTCAGTAAACTAAGCATCTGATTATACTCATACCATAGACCTTTGAGAAAACTGGTATGTGATACCACAAGAAAGGGTTCTGAGAAAAATGCAGAAGAATGTGATCTATTGCCAAATAAATAAGCACCTGTTCCTAACTCTCCAAGTGGGAGAGAGAATATTACCAGCAGCATAGCTCATATCAGCAACCTCTACTCCTCATTGCTTAAGAGATTCAATATTAACAGAGCATCTTTCAAAGTCTGAATTTTAAAAAGCAATAGTCACATGACACTGTCAGCCCTTTATGCCAGAAATGATTAGGAATGGTAAATGACTAGTATACTATTCCCAATCATGATTAATTTCAGATTAAGCCTTCTTGAAGGACACATATTCCAACAATCACATCAAAGAACTTCCTGTCACGTAGAACACGAACTGCACACAGGGAACCTAAGATCTGAATCTAGCAAACATGTAGGTTTTCTTTAAGATGATGATTTATAAGTGTCTCGTGGAGAATTGCAGTTGTATGGATTTTTTTAAAAATTAACACTTATTCACAGATATGGCTTCTACTGAAAAGCAAACAAATTTAAAATCACATTGACAATAATATATTAATGAGGGATTTACTCTTTAGTTTTTTACAGTCCCCACCTGGCTCACTTCACTAATGTTTTCCACCTGACTCCTGCCTCCCTCTCTCTCTCTCTCTCTCTCTCTCTCTCTCTCTCTCTCTCTCTCTCTCTCTCCATATATATATATATATATATATATATATATATATATATATATGTAACTTTGTGATCCCTAACAAAGAAAATAATAATAAAAAATAATGTCTTAAAGATGACAGAGTCAACAACACCAATGTAAGTTGTTTGGTAAATGTTACAAATAAAGCTGATAGCCATGCTGCAAGAAAACCACTAGTACACTTATAAAGTTAACATAAGATATTTTCTGATACTGGAAAGATAATCCACCCTGGGATATACTGGGTTTTTGTATTTTAAAAGGATTCTTTTGAAGAGTGGGGAAGAAACTGACACTGCTGTTGGGATTGAAATATTATATGCCTAAATTGTCAAAATATTTAAATCACAGTTCTTTTAAAAAAAGAAAAGAAAAGTCAGTAGTGATCATGACTCAAAGTACTGACTCTTCAATACAAAGGAAAATTCCAAAAATTTTGCCCCTGGTTTTGTTCCATTCCTAGTTCTATTCCTTTTTTTTTCTTGTAAAACAAATAAAGATTAAGAACCTGAACCACTGAGTGGTTAAGAGCTCCGACCTGCTCAGTAACAGTGGCTTTGATCAACTAGCTACTGGGCCTAAGCTGATGGGCCACTTGCCAACTTCACTATCAGAACAATCTGATTCTTGAGTCCAACCAGACTGTGACAACTCAGTACTGATTTGTGCAAGATGGCATTAAGTCCAAGAAGCTGCTCATTGAGCACACCATGTTCTATGTAGATAACAAACTGAAGTTAAGTCAGCTGTTCTCATAGTCAATTGTGAGGACAGAACACTAGAATGAGAATACCAATATTGAATCAAAGAAGCAAAACTGAACAGTTCAGGATTTTATGTGCATATGCAGAAGTCAGAGGAGCATGGACACTATCAGTAATAGGTTGATAACAACCTAAAATCAAATATCAAGTATTTTAGAACAGGCATGCCATAAAAAATTAATTCCATAAATTAACTACACGGGGCTGGAGCAATAGTACAGTGGTAGGGCATTTTCCTTACATGAGGTTGACCTGAGTTTGATCCCTGGTACTCCATATGGTCTCCCAAGCCCATGAGAAGTGATCCCTGAGCACAGAGCCAGGAATAAACCCTCAGCACTGCTGGGTATGAGCCAAAGTAAAAACAAAACAAAACAACAACAACAAAATCCACATTAACTACCTCAACTCCCAGCATGGACTGAATGGTTCTGATATAGGTCTCTATTCGGTCATCCTTTAGTTCAACCCAGGCTGGCGGACTCATGCGCATGCCAATGGGGCCAGCTATCTTCTCTAACATGTTAACAAGTTCTCGGGCCTGATCCATTGCTTTCTTTGGGTAAAACAATGCCCAAAAATGCATGGGGACCTAGGAATAATGAAAAAGCGTTGTTAGTACTTCCACAACTTCAAATTCAACCAGATTTTATTCTAGAGTCTTATCTGATCTAATACTTAATAGTTACATATATAAGTTTTGCTATAGTCTCAAAGTAAAATACTATATACCAATGAGAATGGAATGAATATCCACAACCATATTTAACAATATGGATGAAACTCACCAAAACAAGATTGAGGAAATGAAGACTCAGGAAAGGAAAATAAATACATTTGTGAAAGTACATATACTTCATGGTTCTATGTGTATATATACTGTGATAGTCAAGACAGTGGCTATTCTGGGGGTAGTATGAAGACATAAGTAGTAACTAGTAGGATGGAGGGGGCCCTCTGGGGTGCTCATAGTCTCTTTTTAATCCTTGGATTGATTAGATAAGTATCCTTGAGAAAACTCACCAAGTTGTATTAAGTATACTTTTTCTTCATATTGTATTCCAATGAAAAGTTTTAGAAATATATGTGTGCACAAAAAAATTGAGGAGAGAGCTCAGGGGACAGGTGTCCACTTCTTGTATGCACAAAAGTCAAAGTCTGATACACAGTTCTGAGTGGCAGCCCAGCACCACTAGGAGTGGCCCTGGGAGGCCCTTAGCAGCATAGCATTATCAGGCTCTAGCACTGAAATATCTGGCCCAAATGGTCAAGGATCACCAGAGAGGCTCCAGGATTCCTGAGCATTGCTTAGGAGTCTACTCACAAAAAAAATCATGTATCATTTTATTCTTTTGTTGGAAAAACTTTAGTTTGACTTCTTTTATGAATAAAAACATGTTCCAGGAACTGCCAGAAATAAAAAAAAAAAAGATAGGGAAAGCTAGACGAAGGAGAAGGAAAGAGAGAGTAACAGGCTAGTACTACACATATTCTTGTAGCAATTTATTTTTCTTTCCCTAAGTCTGGCAAAAGGTTTACTCATCAACTTATTCTTTAAGGACCATGTATTAGTAACAATTCAGAATGAAAACTTAATTGATAAACTGTCTAAAAAATATACAAAAACGTTTCTGGTTCCTAATTTCCACAATTTTAGGAGTACTGAGATTATCTTTACTATTCATGAATCACTTACCGTCAAGATGGAAAGTTCTCTGGTTACTTCTTTAACCCAATTTAGTTCCTGAGATGTGATAAATGAAGTATTTCGTAAATTAATTCTTTCCATTGGCAGAACACGTCCTTCAATCTAAACATAAAATAAACACCTAAGACATGAGCCATTTACAAATACCACCAGAAAAATACTGAGTGGGTTTAGTTCAGTAATAGAGCATGAATGGCAGAGAGAGCTAAGAGGGATAAGAGACTGTCAATAAAAACCTGGACACATAAAGGCTAAATTTTTACAGGTACCACTCTTTAATTATAGACACTTCCAACAATGGCATACCAAGAAAGTGACTAGAAAACCAGTCTTAAAACCAGTGGAAGTCTTTAAAACAACAAACATTAAAATGACCAAGAAATTAATCTTTTAAATTATTTTAAGGGAAAAATTAGAAGAAAATTAAAGGATGCTCAGACCCCAACAGCTGCTGCCATGCCTCCAGCCAGAATTCACCACTTCATAACTATGCTCCACAGAGATGCTAACCTGCTGAAAATTTCAGGTACAATGTTTTTTGTTTTTTGTTTGTTTATGACTAAAAACTGGTCCTCCTCAAGAGTCTGAATAGGCACCTCCCCCCACCTTTCCGTACTCCCAGAAGACCTTATAGAGATACCCATTTCCCACCACAAACATCCAAGCTCATCCACTGTTATACTCATAAATAAATAAATCTAGTTGAAAAATTTCTCAAACCAGCTGAGACCTCCAGGGCAATTTTAAGGAGGGGGGCAGGACAAGTTCCCACCCTATCAAAGCCCAGGCAGCCACACTCATACCCCTATAGCTGCCACCATTCTGCCTGCTGGACTGACCAATTAAATATTCTGGATTTTCTCATTATCTCCAAACTCTACATTACTAACATTCCAGTAGGAGCACACCAGATTGGATGAGAATGTAACCAGCAATATAAAAATAAATTATTGTGGGCAGCTATGGGGGCAGACTTGAGGGGTGGTTGGGAAAATGGAGACAATAATGATGGGGAGATGACAGTGGTGGTGGGGTTGATGATAGAATATCGAATATCTGTAACAAATCAACATAAACTACTTTGTAAACCACAGTGCTTAAGGTGAGAAAAAAAAAACTGAAGGTAAATTTTTGTTGTTGTTTGGTCCACACTCAGCAGTGTCCAGGGCTTATTCCTGGCTCTGTACTCAAGGAGGGGATCGGGAGCCATAAGTGGTCCTAGGCTGTGAACCCAGTTCAGGCACATGCAAAGACAAGCACCCTACCTACTGTGCTAAATCTCCAGTACAGAGGTTAAGGTGCTTGTTTTGCAAGCAGTCAATGCCAGCCTGATCCCTGACACCACATATGTTCTCTCAAGAACCTCTTTGAGGGGGCCAGAGCGATAGCACAGCGGGTAGGGCGTTTGCCTTGCACGCGGCCGACCCGGGTTCGATCCCCGGCATCCCATATGGTCTCCCAAGCACTGCCAGGAGAAATTCCTGAGTGCAAAGCCAGGAGTAACCCCTGAGCATCGCTGGGTGTGACTCAAAAAGCAAAAAAAAAAAAAAGAAAGAACCTCTTTGAGTGACCTCTGGCAACAGAACCAAAAGCAAGCCTGGAGCACTTCTGGTGTAGCCCAAGAAATAAAGGGAAAAAGGACAGGACAGGAAAGAGAAAAATAATAGAAATATATAAACTAAAAGTTAAATGTAATTTACTAACCACTTATTGTGCGTCAGATACTATGTAAAAATTTTTATCATCTGGCGTCAGAGACAGAGTTTAAGGAACAGAGCCCTGATTTCAAAACACACACACACATATGTACACGTTTGATAATAAAATCAAACTCACAAATCAAGATAGGAAGTTATCATTTAGTATCACAAACCTCTAAAATCTTTGGGATAAAGCTATTTCCTTCCCTCTCACAGTCTCTGGTTTACCTTATGTACATCTTTCTGCAGACAGAGTCCCCAACGTGTCAGTTCATTGGTCGCCATTTCATTCTTTGAAATTCTCTGGAGTAAGCATTCCAGAGCACTGTGGTGCTGTCGAGGACTTAGATTGATCTGCTGGGTCAAATCCTAAGCAGAATTAACATAGAGATGAATTGTAAGTACTACTTACTACTATGAGGTTAAATAAACCCCAATGTGTCTAAAATAATTCCCTAAGAACTTGCTTCCCATTAACATCTATATTGATTTTCAAGTACCTCCAAGGATTTTAATAAATCCCTCTCAGAGACATTGAATGGAGTGTAATGTTAAATTTTTAATAATATTAGACACTAGTGTTAGTATTAATATCCAAGGCCAGGGAAAACAGGGGTCAGGAAGACTGGTCAATGGTTGTATGCTTGCCACAAGTGTGTGGGGATGCCAACGGCAGTTAGGATAGTGAAGGGACCAGTAAAACAATAATAGTTGGAAATAATCACTTCTGACAGAAACTGAGTGTTAAAAGTAGGTAAAGGGATATGCCTGATAACCTTTCAATATCTATATTGCAAACCATAATGCCCAAAAGGAGAGAGCAAGAGAAAGAGGGGGCGGGCAGAGGGGGAGGGAGAGGAGAAGGATGTGGGGGAGGAGGAGGGGGGAGGAAGAGGAAGAGGAGGAGTGCCTTCCATAGAGGCAGGGGAGGGGGGCAGGAAGATAATGGGGACTTTGGTGGTGGGAAATGTACACAGGTGAAGGGAAGGGATGGATGTCGGAACACTATACGACTGAAGGCCAATCATGAACAACTTTGTAACTTTGTATCTTACTGTGATTTAGTTTTTAAAAAATTAATTAATTTTTAAAAAAGGAGTATCCATGTAGGAAGAAGCCTGTAAGAAGGGCTGGAAGCAGTATCAGGGTAAAAAAAAAACAGCATTTAGAGATGAAATTATGAAATGTTAACATGAACAGTTTAGTATATATTTGTGAGAATACAAAGATAAAATGCCTATAATAAAGACAAATAGTTAATTAAGTGATCTAGCAAATAAAAAAATTAATAATGAAATGATTTTAAATATTACTTATTTCATAACATCCAAATATTTTCTCTTTCTCAAAGCAAGTTCTGAATTAAAAATTCAAAAGATATTCTAAGAAACACAATCAAAGGAACATGGTTACATATAATTAATATTTGGGGGGAAATGGTGGGAAAGAGCCAAATGAACAATGTCAGGTACTTTAACAAACAGAGCAGAATAGAAAACTACATCCAATCTTATATTGTTATATTAGTCTAGTTATTTAATGTCACCATAAGACACGTTTTTTGGTCTGGTATTGTCTATTATCAGTATTCTATAAATATTTATTGAATTGATACAGAAGTACAAAGTTTCTAAATCACATAGGTGATTTATTCATTTATTCTTCTGGGACTAATTACATAGCTTCTATTTCTTGCAAGGTATTCTGGGTCAGGAATTCTATGGAGCTACATATATAGCTGTGTGATCATAAAAGTTATTACGCAATTAGGAGCTGTAAGGAAAGAGTCTTGACCTACATATTAAAAGCAGAGGTAACAGAGGCTAGAAAGATAGCTCAATGGACACAGAATCCATGTCTGGTATGCACAGGGCCCCAGGTTCAATTACCAGAACCACATGACCTCAAGGAACCACTGGATGTAACCCAGGAGATACTTCTAAGGAGGCCTCCGAGAAAAAAAAAATGATAATACTAATAAAAGCAGAGATATAAAGAGAGAAACATGAATCTCTTACAGGAGTTTTAAGCTTCATTTAAAGTTCCATGTTACTAGAAATAATGTAAATACCTCAGTCATCTGGGTCAAAAGGTAAGACAGAGGACTGAGAGATAGTATAGCAGGTAAGGCACTTGCTGTGTATACACCTGGTTCTATCCTGGGTTCTATCCCTGACACCACATATGGTCCCATGAATACCACTAGGAGTTATTCCTAAGCTCAGAGTCAGGAGTAAACCCTGAGCACAGATGGATGTGAACCAAAAACCAAATAAATATAGACAGGGACGAGAGATGCAATACAGGTATTCAGGTGTCTGCCTTACATATGGTTAACCCAGCTGGATCACTGGCATTGCAAATGTCCTTGGTGATCCCTGAACACAGACTCAGAAGAAATCCCCAGCATCACATATGGTCCTTGGTCCTTAATACCAACAGGTATGGCAACACAACAGCAACAACAACAGAAAATCCATTTGGGGGCAGAGCTATCATATAGGGTGTTAAAGGGCTTGCCCTGTATGCAACTGACCCTGCACCATACATGGCCCTCCTAGCACTGCCAGAAGTAATCCCGAGCATAGAGCCAGGAGTAAGCCCTGAGCACTGCCAGGCATGATCCAAAATAAAATAAAAATAAAAACAAAACAAAACAGGTAAAAGATGGGGCTGGAGTGACAGCACAGCGGGTAGGGCGTTTGCCTTGCACGCAGCCGACCTGGGTTCAAATCCCAGCATCCCATATGGTCCCCTGAGCACCACCAGGAGTAATTCCTGAGTGCAGAGCCAGGAGTAACCCCTGTGCATCGCCAGGTATGACCCAAAAATTTAAAAAAAAAAAAAAAACCAGGTAAAAGACAAGGATTGGGAAAGCAAGGGAAAGACAGCGTGGAGGTAAATTCCTCAGGGTTGGAACTGACACTGCCATACAACTCTGCATCTGAGCTGTTTCCTATAGGAACTAACCCCAACACTACAAACTAAGAATAAGAACACTACAAACTCTACAAAGTAAACTACCCTGTAATCTACTGGTTTTTTTCCCTATATTATATTCTCTACCACTTCAGGTATATTGAAGGCTAACAGAAACTTTTTTAAGAATTCATATTCCGGGCTGGAGCGATAGCACAGTAGGTAGGGCATTTGCCTTGCATGCGGCTGACCTGGGTTCAATTCCCAGCATCCCATATGGTCCCCTGAGCACTGCCAGGAGTGATTCCTGAGTGCAAAGCCAGGAATAACCCCCGTTACTGTAAAAAATCACAAGGGTGGCACGCACGAGGGAGAGGGAGACTCGATGATGCGTTGTGTCCGTTCTGTTGTCCGTGGGCACTCGGGCAGCTCTCTCTCGCACGCACCGCTCGCGTTCGGTGTTCTCGAGCTGCTGTGTATTGACTGGATCGGGACGACTCCTCCTTGTGTTCTGCTTCTGTGTGTGCCATGTGCTCTCTTCTATCTGTCTCTCTGTCTCTGCCTCTCTAGTCTCTCCTCTGGTCTCTTCCGACCTCTCTCTGTCTCTGCTTCTGTGTCTTCTCTGTTCTTCTCCCTTGTCCTCTCGTGTGTCTCCTTTTCTGTCTCTTCTGTCTTCTTCTGTCTCTCTCTGTCTTCTTCTTCTGTCTCCCCTCCCCATGCCCCTCAGTCTTAGTTTATATAGCAAATTACATAGGGTAGTGATACAAAGGTGGGTTTAACATTAACAAATCAACAAAGAAGGGTAAGATTAACAAAATCTCATCTAAGGATTCTGATGAGATTACTAGGAGATCTGCTCAAGGGTGGGGTACAAACAAGGGTGTGTCAGGGTGTGTCTCTTTCTTCCTTCCTCAGCTAGTAATCCGCTTAAATAGTTATAGTAAATTTACTTCTAATATTTCTAGCAATGTCATCCTGTATGAGCACAGTAAGAGATATAAACCTAAAGTTTGGTTCTTCCTGAGGACATTCACTATATATTCCAGACCACAGTCCTCAGGCCAGGTTAGTCTTCCTAATCCCAGCACGGTCCTAGTCTCATCGTTACCTTTGGATCATGACAGCATTTGTCTATGACCATGCTCTCAACTTATAGTTGAGTATTATGGCACTTTGGCCTGGCCCATTTCGATGCCAGGGTAGCTCACAGCTTGTTCTGGGTCCATTCCGTCCCTCATCGGGACCCTGCTTTTTGGGTGCTAGGAACTAAGGGCAACTGAGTTGAGAAAGCAGATGCCCGGGAGTAAATATTATTGGAGTCAATCAGCTTCCAACTTACAAAGCATAATATTAACTGTCTTCCTGTGTCCATACAGAAAGGCCATTGCTCTAAGGTAAACTAAGTTCCCTGTGGCAAGGCTAAAAAGACAAACCCCATGTTATCCTACATTGTGCATCACCAGGTGTGACCCAAAATGCAAAAAAAAAAAAACCATATTCCATGTAACTTCATTTAAGATCATGATTACTTTTTATTATCCTCTAACTGATGAAGGTAAAAACAGAATTTTTCCTTTTACCATATAATCCAATCATTCTACTAGTCTTGTACCTTCAAAAGGAAGCTCTGAATGGCTTTTTTCAGTGTGTGGGAAAGGATAGGGATTATGTTTTAAAGAGGATAACTGGAGCTTTCAGGAATGACCTGCTCAGTAATCACACAGCCAGTCTAGTTTTAACTTAGTCTGCTATTCTACCTTCATGGCTCTGAAGTCCTTCTTCATCTTTTCAGGAATTCCAGTCATGAAAGAAAGCTCAGGCAGCAGTAGGATTTCACCTTTAAGCAACTAGAAAAGAGAATTCAGAGGGAATATAAGATAGTAAAAGAAAATCTTGTTCCTGGACTTGTACAGTATCAATCACCCCCAGGCTAATTCTGCAAGGATATAACTGGCACTCTAAGGAACACAAAACTCTAAGCATAACAGTGAAATACTGTACAAATATTTACCCCTTTCCTGAGCCTATTTGTGATATAAGGTAAAGGGGAAATATTGATACTGTCAAAAGTAGAAAAATCAGAAAACAAAAATTTCTGTTCCTGTGAGCATTCCTACAAATTAAAATAATACAGTCTAAATAATATAAACTAAACACAAACCCAATTAATATAAGCTATAATAATACAATAACAAGCTGGTGCCTCCGGCTAGCTTTTTGATATTCATATTTAAGACAAAAGAGTTCAGAGTCAAGATGTTCCTCTGGTTGCTAGTCTGCTAAAATATCTTCAACTTCCCAAACAAACCCAGTATTTATTTATTAGGAGCAAATTCTTACTCCCTAAACTAACTCAGTCATCATATTTAGCTCCTCATTATGGGGACCTGAAAATGTGTAGAGGCATGTCTCACTAGAAAAGACAGACAAAACTCTGCATACCTTTTCACCAACCATGCTGTAATAATTTCTCTACAACTCCCAGAGCCATAAAGAAAGGAAAGTGGCTGGTGGGATGGAGAACTTAAGTTCCAGTGTAAGCTAAATATTTTCTGCCTGCCCCATGGCCCTCTTCCCACCACACTCACCATCCCTTGGTTATTCTGTCTCTCACTGGGCCTATGGATCAGCAGTGGTTGGTCCTCTTCCTTAATTGTGATCCCATAGTTTTTGCTAGAGCACAGCAGAGGCAGGAAAAGATTTCAGAAGCAGCATCACTACTCTACTAGCAATAAATCTTAACTCTTAACAAGGTATAAGGTAAATAATTTATATCTGTATAACTATAAATGAATATTTGGATAAGAAAACATTGGAAATTCAACAGAGTACATTTGTAAATAGAAAAATTAAGCTTAAGTTCCGTTTATTATTTATCTGCAATTAAATTGAGAATAGGCTAACAGCCCAGAAAAGACTTTGTTAGAAATTAGAAGGCAAGTGGTAAGTAAATGATTAATGACTTGGATTTACTCTTCTCAGACTTGTAACAAAATCAGCAGAATGTAAAGACATTAGGTTAATTTAAGAGATTATTTATAAAAGTACTAAAAGAAATAAAACTATTCTTCCCCAAGATAATCTTCATTAGATGAATTCTTTGACTTTAAGCACATCACCATTCTAATTATTTTTAAAGTGTCACTTTGTAAAGACACTACTGTGGAACTCTGTAAGTATCCTGCAAAAGAATGGGAGACTAGGCTTCACCTGTAAATCCAAGTCCAATCTCTTTCTTTTACCTGTAGTATTCCAAGAATGTGATCTCTTTCCCATCAGACATTGTAAAACTATCTTTTGGAGTCTTATTCCAATCCACATCATCAATACGATAGGTACGATTGTTATATCGGGTTATAACAATATTGCCAACCAGAAGCTTAGTGCATTCATCCTGGAAGCTTTCTTTGTTCTGCTGATACATGGCATGCCTTTGGAAAGAGACAGAAGACTTTTGGATCTCATTCAGGGACAAAGAGCAACATGAAAGGAATATGGAACACAAATCCTAGAGGTAGAAAAGTGTATGATCATCAGAAAGTTTCAACTCTCTCTTATTAGAACTCCAAATCTCTTTTCCTTTTAACAATAGTAAACTGACACCAAAAAAAAAGTAAAAAGATTTTTAAAATAGAGTTAATAACATCAATTATACATTCATAAATGTATAATTTAGTATTCTATGAAAGAGATTATCTGTCATTGAAATTATGTATGATCAGGGGTCAGAGCCATGTAGTACAGAGGCTAAGGCGCTTGCTTTGCACACAGTTAACCCAGATTGATTCCTGACATTCTATATTGTCCCCTGAGCACCACTATAATTCCTGAGTGCAGAGGCAGGAATGAGCCCAGAACATCGCCAGCTGTGGCAAAAAAAACTGAAGCAACAAGAAAGTAATTACATATAATTATCATAAGGAACAATAAAATATTTTAACAATAATTACATTTGCCTTTTCCTGACTGAAGGGCGAGTTAGTACATGAGCTTGAAGTTTTTCCTGTGGGTCAGTGTTACCCAGCATATATTCCTAGGAACACTGATATGCCCAGAGTATATTCCTAGGAACACTGAAGGTAGTACCTTTCTGGGCAATTAGGAAGACTACATTGACGGGGCTGGAGCAATAGCACAACAGGTAGGGCATTTGCCTTGCATGCGGCCAACCGGGTTCAATTCCCAACATCCCATATGGTCCCCTGAGCACTGTCAGGAGTTAATTCCTGGGTACATGAGCTAGGAGTAACCCCTGTGCATCACCAGGTATGACCCAAACAGAAAAAAAAAAGACTACATGGGCCGGAGAGACAGTACAGCAAATAAAGTAGTAAAGTGCTTGCCTTGCAAGCAGCCAATCCAGGTTTGAGGTTTGACTCCCAACACTCCATATGATCCTGAGTTCAGAGCCAGAAGTAAGCCCTGAGCACAGCTGGATGTGGTCCAAAAACAAACAGCAAACAAAAAAGAAGAGAAGAAAAAAGAAAGAACTGAGATTGCCAGAAGTGGAGGGCACAGTGGATACAAATTTGGAAAGATAGATCTAATAGACAGTGAACCAGGGATTTGGGCACTTTTGTGATGCTGTGGTATGACAACTTACTCTTGAAGAACTATGTATGAAAAAACATTTTGAAACATATACAATAAATCTTGACTCAGCTCCTTACAAGGACTCCTAAGCAAATTTAGCTTACTCAGCTTCTTTGTCCCTCAACTTTCTCATGCGGAAGTGGAATCAGTAATAGCAGTACTTCTCAAACTTTTTCCTTTCATGACCCCTCCCATTTTTTGCCCAAGAAATGCGAAACAGACGAGCAGTGCCAGAGCTCTTCAGACTCTACGGTTTGAATTGGAATTAATTTTTTGTCATTGTTTGTTCAGAAACTTTTTATTGTTGCCAATATTTTAACCCCTACAACAAATAACACAACTGCTTATGAGGTCATAACCTACAGTTTAAGAAATTAGACGTAAAAGCACTAGTGGTATGGGAGAGAGAACACAGGGAAGGCACGTGAGAAACACAGATAAGAGACAGAACTATTTGTGAATATTATCACCACAATCATCACAGGGCTTACTGCATAACAGATGTAGGGACCGGGGATGTGGCTTAGGGATAAGAACTCATGCCTTGCCAGGTGTGAGGTCCTGAGTTCAACTTCTGGTGCTGTCCCACATTACTGAGTGCAATCCCTGGCACTAACAACAAAATATTCCAGATGTAAGTGTGTTATGTTGTTAAGTAAATTACTAGAACTGGCATAACAAGGTCTGCATAAATGTTTCACTGTATTCTGTAAATGTTTAAATAGTTTAAAAAGATAGGTCAGTGTATATATATATATATATATATATATATATAATGTATAATATCACAGTCACAGTCATCCCATTGCTCATCGATTTGCTCGAGCGGGCACTATTAACATTTCATTGTGAGACTTATTGCTCCTGTTTTTGGCATATCGAATATACCACGGGTAGCTTGCCAGGCTCTGCTGTGTGGACGTGATACTCTCAGTAGCTTGCCGGGCTCTCCGGGAGGGGCGGAGGAATTGAACATGGGTCGGCTGCATGCAAGGCAAACGCCTTACAGCTGTGCTATCACTCCAGCCCAAAGCATAATATATATGCATATATATAAATTACATGTATGTACACATAAATAATTAAGTATAAAGCAAGCATTACTATAGAATTGATATTTAAACAATTCTTTCTCATGCTATTTTCAGGAAATTCATGACAATACCAATTTTATCTCTAAATACTTTCCCCCAATCTTTTGCATCAGACACAGAGATGTGTGAAAAGAGGCACCGTTCATTAAAAAGCTAGTAAGAAGGAGGGGCATAACTCATTTGTGGAGTATGAAATAACACAATATGAGACTGACACCCAAGGACAATAGAGACAGGGCCAGGAATACTGCTCCATGGTTGGTAGCTTGCCTCATGAGTTGGGGGAGAAGGCAGCTGGAATAGAGAAGGGACCACTAAGTCAGTGATGGTTGGAGGGATTGTTCGGGATGGGAGGTGTGTGCTGAAAATATATAAAGGACCAAATGTTATACCTCTCAGTATCTGTATTGCAAACCGTAATGCCCAAAAGTAGAGAGAGAGTATGGGGGAAATTGCCACAGAGGCAGGTTGAAAGGTGGGATGGAGGGGAGGGGTGGGGGATACTAGGGACACTGGTGGTAGAAAATGTGCACAGGTAGAGGGATGAGTGTCTGATCATTGTATGACTGCAACTCAAACATGAAAACTTTGTAACTGTATCTCATGATGATTCAATAAAAAGAAAAAAACGGGGGGGGGGGAAAGAAGGATAGTACAGAGGATAAGAAACTTAACTTGTATGCAGCCAACCTGGGTTCAGCCCCTTGCAGTCTCCCTGAGTATTATCAGAAGTGATCTCTAAGCACAGAAACAGGAGTAAGTCCTGAGCAAAATGGTAATTGTCCCAAGCTATCCCCCTCCAAAAAAAAATAATTAGCAAGACAATGAGAATAGCAAGAAATTAAAAATATAGGCCCATATCTTATTTCAATATTAAAGTATTGGTCAAGAAATCATCAATTATTTTTAGTATAAGGGACTGAACTTAAGGCCTCATACATGTGAAGTACGTGCACTTTTGCAAACTATTTGCTTAAATACAGTACTTTTTTTTTCTTTCTCTTTTTCTTTCTTTCTTTCCTTCTTATAATGCTTGGGTAGAAGCAGGGTCTACACATACAGGGTAAATGCTCTAACGACTGAGCTATATCCCTGGCCCATCATATTATTTTTCATTTAAATAATGCCAAAATGCAAAAGCCAGATGTCAATAATTTTTTCTGGATGATGGAATTGGATTATAAGTAACCTATTTTAGTCTTTAGATTTCTTTTGGATTTCTTTGTATTTCTGTATTTTTAAACACTTCTATACACATTAACTTTTTTTTGGGGGGGTGGGTTGGGTCACATCCGGCAATCCTCAGGGGTTACTCCTGGCTCATGCACTCAGGAATTACTCCTGGCGGTGCTCGGGGACCATATGAGATACTGGGATTCGAACCTGGATTGGCCACGTGAAAGGCAAACGCCCTACCTGCTGTGCTATTGCTCCAGCCCCGATACACATTAACTTTTAAAATAAAATTTTTAAATCACTGGGAGGTATTACAAATTAGTATAGTGTTTCTGTTTAGACTGATGAAAAATTTCCAGCAATGGGATAGTGGTGATTACACAATAGAATAAATAATTAAGCTCGTATCACTGATTTATATACATAAAAACAGTTACAATGTAAAGTTTATGATACATAAATCATAATTTTTAAATAAGCAAAATATTCTAACATATTCTTTGAAAAATATTAATAGGCATTACAGATAAACCTTTTTTGGTTTTATTTATCTATTTTTTTGCTTTTTGGGTCACACCCAGCGATGCACAGGGGTTACTCCTGGATCTGCACTCAGGAATTATCCCTGGGATGCTGTTAATCGAACCTGGGTCGGCTGCGTGCAAGGCAAACACCCAACCCGCTCTGCTATTGCTCCAGCCCTGATAAACTATTTTTTTCAGAAATGACCAAAAAAAAGAACTGTAACTTGTCAAACCTTTTTATTTATTCAATCTATATTTTATTAGGCCTCCCAAGCAATGTGCAAGGTGTCTAAGGGCCACTCCAGGCAATGGGGCCATAAGGCTTAATATGAAGGTCCAGATAGGCAATGCTGTTTAGGTGTGGTGGCCACCATGGTCACACCTGAAGGAAGTAAGGGAAGCTTCCATGCAGTTCCACAATTGAACTCAGGGCCTCATGCACGCAATACAGGTGTTCTAGTCCTATCAGAGCTATGGCAACCAAGCTATTGCCCCATGCAATGTAAATTAGTCAGACACTACAATTAACCTAGTGTCTTGCCAATAATATTAAGTATAAATTTATGACACCTAATGTTTACTACAGAATACCTTAGATAAAAAAATTAAACAACACTGAGAGAAATACATGTTTTATACAAAAGAATAAGATTTTTGTTCCATATTATTTTTTATTTCCGGTTGACAGAATTTTAATCATGGCACATTTTGCTTCTGCTTAACTCACACTCTAATGGGTCAGATAGAGAGTACAGTGGGTAAGGCACTTGCCTTACACATGGCCCATCTGGATTCAATCCCTGAGCCCAACTAGAAGTGACCCCTGAGTACAGACAGAGCCAGGAATAAGCCCTGCGCTCTGCTGGGTGTGATCCAATAACAAAACAATAAACCTCACCACTATATATAAAGTGTATGGAACATTATAGAGAAATAATATTTTTCAATCAGACCTTTCAACTCTTCCTCTAAATGGCCCCTTAACTTAACTGATCTACTAATTTTTGAGTAATAGCTCTGTTTACCTTTCAGAAATAATTCTGGATGAAATATTTTCTAGATTCTTTTATATTTACCATTCTAAGACAGATTTCTCATAAGCAGGAAAAAGATTAGACATTGGGCCTAGGGATGTGACTCAGTAGCAGTGTCTGCCCTGTATGTGTGAGAACACAAATTTGATACTCAGAATAGCCCCATACTGTCAACTATCAGACAGGTGATTACACAATAGAATAAATAATTAAGCTAACCCTAAGACACCACAACCAAGTTGTGCAACCTTCAATATGACAACAATGGGAACAGGGAAATTAAAAGTAAGAACATCAAGATTAAAGTGATAAAGGACCTAGTGACTTAATTTTTTTTGTAATTCTTTGAAATAATTACAAGACCAAAAAAATTTAGAAAATCTTTATGTAATATTATCTTCTTTGTTGTTGTTTTTCCTTTAGGGGCCACACACAACAGCACTCAGGACTTACTGTGATGCCAGGGATCACTGTGATGGGGCTTGGGAGACCATATGCAGTGCTGGACTCAAACCCAAATTAGCTATGTGCAAGTATCTTATCCTACTATACTATCTCTCTGGTTCTACACATAAATTCTTATATGAAATTGATATTGGTACAATGGTGTTAAATTCACTAGACTATATATAGATCTTACTCATTATGAGCAACTTTTGCATGTATTTTGTATAAAAAGTTTATAGGTTCATGTGCCTACTATTACAGTCACACAACTGTTTCCTATCACCACAAAGAAACTATTTCATGCCATCTCTAACATTTTTTTTTTGCTTTTTTTTGGGTCATACCCAGCGATGCACAGGGGTCACTCCTGGCTCTGCACTCAGGAATCACCCTTGGCGGTGCTCAGGGGACCATACAGGATGCTGGGAATTGAACCCGGGTCAGCTGCGTGCAAGGCAAACGCCCTACCCGCTGTGCTATCACTCCAACCCCTCATGTCATCTTATCGTTATACTCTTCCCCCTCTCTCTCTCTCCTTGTATCCACTAATTAGTTTTTTATCTTTACAGCTTTGCCATTTAAAAAGTATTATATAAATGTAATTTTATCACTCAATATTTCAAGACTGACATATTTTGACTAGCCATATTGTCTCTTAGAACTACCAGATTACTGCGTGTATTAGCAGCTCATCCCTATTGATGAGTAGTTTTCCATTACAGAGCACCAGTTTGTTTAATCACTTACCCACTAAAGGACATTTTAGTTTTCACTTTTTTGCTAACACAAAAAAAAAGCTGCTATGAACCCTTGTATTCTAGTTTTTGTGTGAACCTAAGTTTTTATTTCTCTGCGGAAATGACCAAGAGTCTGGAAGATCATACAATAAGTGCATTTTTGGTTTTTATTATTGTTTTTGAAGTGCTGGGGGGATCAAAGCCAGGTCAGCTGCATCAAGGCATGTGACCTGCCCACTGTACTCTCTCTCTAGCCCTCTTCATTCTTTACAACTGTTAGACTTATATGTGCAAGTGACGTGATCTATAGATTATCCAAAGAGCACACAAAAATTACTATTAAAATCAATAAATGAGGTCATAAAAATTATAGGCATAAGATCAATATACAAAAACCAATTACATATTAATATGTACAAATACATATTAATATCTTAAAATAAAATTCAAAAGTCTTCATTAACAAAAGCTAAAAAAAAGTACTCTAAAAACTTTAAAATATTACCAAAAAAATATAAAAGACCTAAATGAAAAAATTCATAGATCATATGTTTAAGGTATATAAGAATGCCTAGTATATAAGAATCAACATATTCTATATACCAGAATTCCAACTGGCTTATGGTAGAAAATAAGCCGAATCTAAAATCACTTTTTCTTCCAAGTCCATTTTCTCTCTTGAAAACATATTCCCCTCTCTCTCTCCCAAACTTCTCCTAGTAAGAACAATTTTGCTTCACTAAAACTGAGTAAATAAATAATCATATTAACTAGAAAGGGATCTAGAATAGCCAAAACAATCTCCAAAAAGAAAACAATGGGTTGGAGAGACAGCTCAATGGAGTGAGAACATGCTTTGTGTATGGGAGGCTCACAATCAATCTGCCAGGAGTGACCCCTGAACACAGAGACCAGAGCCAGGTGTGGTAACTTTCATCCCACCAGGAATATATATATTTTTTTAAGAAGTTTTATTGGGGGGCCGGAGTGATAGCACAGCGGGTAGGGCGTTTGCCTTGCATGCGGCCGACCCGGGTTCGATCCCCGGCATCCCATATGGTCCCCCAAGCACTGCCAGGAGTAATTCCTGAGTGCAAAACCAGGAGTAACCCCTGAGCATCGCTGGGTGTGACCCAAAAAGCAAGAAAAAAAAAAAGTTTAAAAAAAAAATAAAAAAAAAGAAGTTTTATTGGATCACCGTGTGATAGTTACACACTTTCATGATTACATTTCAGTCACAAAATGCTTGAGCACCCATCCCTCCTCCACCAGTGCACATTTTCCACCACCATTGTTCCCAGTGTCCCACCTGCCACCTCCACCCCACCCCACTCTCTGCCTCTGTGGCAGGTACCATCCTTCTTACTCTCTAATTTTGGGCATTATGGTTTTCAATACGGATACTAAGAGCTCATCATCGTGTTTGGTCCTTGATCTACTTTCAGCACACATTTCCCATCCCGGGAGATCACTCCAATCATCTTTTATCTAGTGGTTCTTTCTCCATCCCAACTGCTCCCCCAGCATGTGGGGCTGGCTTTCAAACCATGGTGTGACCCTCCTGGCCCTTATCTTTACTGTCCTTAAGTGTTAGTTTCATATTATGCTACTTTATATTTGAGTGCATATAATACTTTATATTAAATGAGTGCAGTCATTCTGTCTGTCCCTCTTTCTAATTTCACTTAGCATGATACTCTCCATATCTATCCACTTATATGCAAATTTCATGATTTCATCTAACAGCTGCGTAGTATTCCATTGTGTAGATGTACCAGAGTTTCTTTAACCAGTTCTCAGGCACTCAGGCACTCAGGTTTTTTCCAGATTATGGCTATTGTGAACAGTGCTGCAATACAAATGCAGATGTCATGTTTCTTATTTGTTTGTTTTGCTTCTCCAGGATATATTCTCAGGAGTGGTACTTCTGGGTCATATGGAAGCTCAATTTCTAGTTTTTGGAGGAATGTCTATATTGTTTTCCATAAAGGCTGGACCACTCAGCATTCCCACCAACAATGAATGAGAGTCCCTTTCTCCCCACATCCACACCAGCACTGGTTGTTCTGATGTGTGCCAGTTTCTGTGGTATAAATGATACCTCATTGTTATTTTTATTTGCATCTCCCTGATGATTAGTGATGTAGAGCATTTTTTCATGTACCTTTTGGCCATTTGAATTTCTTTTTTGAGGAAGTTTCTGTTCATTTCTTCTCCCCATTTTTTTTTATGAGGTTAGAGGTTTTTTTTTCTTATAAAGTTCTACCAGCATCTTGTATATCCTGTATATTAAACCCCTGTCTGATGGGTATTGGGTAAGTATTTTTTCCCATTTCATGGGTTCTTTCTGTATTTTAGTCACTATTTCTTTTGAGGTGCAGAAGCTTCTTAGTTTAATATAGTTCCATTTGTTTATATTTGTTTGCACTTGCTTAGTCAGTGGTGTTTCATCTTTGAAGATGCCTTTAGTTTCAATGTCATGGGGAGTTCTGCCTTCATTTTCCTCCATGTACCTTATAGATTCAGGTCTGATATTTCTCAATTTTGTTCTGACTTTTGTGCTTGGCATCAGACAGAGGTCTAATTTCATTCTTTAGCATGTAGCTGTCTAGTTTTCCCAGCACCACTTGTTGAAGAGGCTTTCCTTGCTCCACTTCACATTTCTTGCTCCTTTAACAAAGATTAAGTGATTGTATATGTGAGAGGCTGTGGCAGACAGAATACCATTGGTTTGTGGGTCTACTTCTATTCCAAAACCATGCTTTTTTTTATTACTACCTCTTTTTAGTACAGTTTGAGACTAGGGAAAGTGATGCCACCCATTTTCTTTTTTTCAAGGATTGTTTTGGCTATTTATGGGGGTTTATTACTCCATGTGAATTTCAAGAGTGTTTTGTCTCAGAAATATTCTTTTACTTTTAGTCAGAAACTAGGGATATAGTTTTAAGTGTGGATTGCTACAAGGCCAATTTAATCCCAAACACCACATGGTCCTCCACAATGGCTGGGAACTGCCTCTAGCACTGAACTAGGTACATCCTCTCCCCCAAAATACCTTTAAGTGATACCTGATATAAAAGAATTGCAGAGATTGAGATAAATATTCTAAAAAATATTTAACTGTGAGTCGGAAAGACAGAACAGAAATGAAATGCCTTCAGGATAGGAGATGTGCACTGAAAATAGACTATAGACCAAACACGATGGCCACTCATTGCCTCTATTTCAAACCACAGCACCCAAAAGGAGAGAGAGAACAAAAGGGAATGCCCTGCCACAGAGATGGGGTGAGGTGGGGGGGATGGGATAGAGGGTGGGAGTGATACTGGAACATTTGTGGAGGAGAATGGGCACTGGTGGAGGGATGTAAACAAAATGCAAACACAAAAGTTCATAAGTTTGTAACTGTACCTCACGGTGATTCACTAATAAAAATTTAAAAAAATTTTTTTTAAAAATGAAATGCCTTGTATGCAGCTCGAACTCCAGTTCAACCTGGGACTACATATTATCCCTCAAGCAATATCAGGAGTGATCCTTGTAACAAAGTACTGAGAACCACTGTTTGCGGCCCCAAACACACACACACACACACACACACACACACACAGACACCTGGATGAGAAACTTATAATAATACTTTTTTAAATGGACAAAGACACTGGGGCCAGAGAATTAGTACAATGGGTAGACGCTTGCCTTGCATGCAGACACATTGGGTTTGATTTAATAATAAAAAGATCCAAGTTTATAAAAATTAAAGCTATGAATCTAAAGATTAATTTTTATAGATGTTAGTCATTAACACAGAGAATAATCAGTGGTGGGATGGGTAGACAAACTGGAACCATTACACACTGCTTGTGGGAATATAAAACAATACAGCATTTGGAAAAGCTTGGCAGTTCCTCAAACAGTCAAAAATAAAGTTACCATATGTTCAAGCAATTCTATTTTGGAATTTTTTTTTTAGGTTTTAGCCATACCCACAGGGCCATTTGGGGCTTACTACTGGCTCTACACTCAGGGATTTGAACTCAGGTCAGTCACATGCAAGGCAAATACCCTACCTGCTATATGGCTCCTCCCTCTCCAGCAATTCTACTTGTGTCTACACAAAAACTGCAATAACAGGTGATCCTTTTACTTTATTATTATTTTTAATAGCACATTCTTACTTGCTAGATTTATTCATAATTGCATATATTATTTATAGTCATCTTCTCTTTTAGGCTAAATTACTCATTATTATTTTTTCAGTTGAATCATTATAAGAGTTACAAAGTTGTTGATGATTTGGTTTTAGTCATGCAATGTTCCAGCACCTGTCCCTTCACCAGTTGTACATTTCCCACCATCAAAGTTTCCAGTTTCCCTCCCGCCCCTCTCCACAGTCTGCCTTCATGGTAGGCACTTTTCCACTCTCTCTCACTACTTCTCTCCCTCTCACTCTCCCTCCCACCCTACCCCCTTTCTGGGCATTATGGTTTGCAATACAGATAGTGAAAGGTTATCATGTATAACCCCTTACCTATTTTCAGCACTCAGTTCTTGTCCAGAGTGATCATTTCCAACTGTCATTGTCACGGTGGTCCCTTCTCTATCCTAACTAATCTCCATCCCACCCCTCATTTATGGCAAGCTTCCAACAGTAGATGAGTCCTCCTGGCCTTTGTTTCTACTGTCCCTAGGTGTTAGTCTCATACTATGCTTTTTTTATATCCCACAAATGAGTACAATCATTCTGTGTCCCTCTTCTTGACTCACTTAGGTGATCTCTTGCATCTGTGTTTATCAGGGATATCTGCCTATAGTTCTTTTTTTTGTGGTGTCTCTGTTTTTGTTGTCAGGTTGATGTTTGCTTCAGAGAAACTGTTTGGGAGTGTTTCTGTTTCTTCAATTTCCTGAAATAGCCCATAAAGGCTTGGCAGAAGGTCCTTTTAAAGGTTTGAAAGAACTGCATAGTGAATCCATCTGTGCATAGGGTTTTCTTTTGGGGAAGATTTTAATTTCCATTTACATTTCCTTAATAGTTAAAGGTCTGTTCAGGTATTCTAACCTCTTGGTTCAGCCTTGGGAGGTTATAAGAGTCCAAGAGTTTATCCATTTCTTCTTGGTTCTCTCATTTCATTGCATAAAGTTTCTCAAAGTAATCTCTGATGATCCTTTGAATTTCTGTGTTTTCTATTGTGACACCCTCTCTTTTCTGATTTAAGTTTTATTATTTCTTTCCTCCTGCCTACTTTGGGTTCCTTTTGTTGATCATTTTCCAGTTTCTTAAGCTGTACAGTCAAGTTATTTATGTGAACTTTTTCTTCCTTCCTAATAAATGTATGCATACCTATGAATTTTCTCTTTTGCTGTGTCCCACAAATTCTGGTAGCTTGTGTCCTCATTCTCATTTGTTTCTAAGAATTTTTTAATTTCCTCTTTGATCTCCTCTCTGACCCACTGGTTGTTTGGTAACAAGCTATTTAATTTCCAGGTGTTTAAGCTGTTTCTCCATTTGTTTGTGACTAACTTTTATTTTAAGTACATCATGATCTGTGAAAATGGTATAATTTCTATCCTCTTAATGTTGGGTAGGCAAGTTTTGTGTCTATCTTGTGGTCTCTCTTGGAGAATGTCCCATGTAGACAATGGAGACTAATGTGTATTCAGCTCTGGGGGATTAAAAGCCCTACGTGTATCTATAAAACCCCGCTCTTCCATTTCTTCAAAGCCAGTATTTCTTTACTGAAGTTCAGTCTAATTGATGGACCAAGAGGTGACAGACAATGACAGGTGTTGAAGTCTCTAACTACTATTGCATTGCTATCAGTATCTTTCTTCAGGTCTACTTGCAGTTGTGTTAAGTATTTAGCTAATTACTCATTAGGTGAATATATGTTTATGAGTGAGTTATTCCTGGTGTAAATATCCCCTTAACATTCAAAAATGACCCTCTCTCTTATAGCCTTTTTGAGCCTGAAGCGTATGTTATCTGAAACTAGTATGGTCACCCCAGCCTTTTCTGGGGTAACTGTCTGCTTGAAGAACTGTCTTCCAACCTATGACTTTGAGTTTGTGTTTGCTCTGACTATTCAAATGTGTTTCGTGCAGAGAGCAGAACACTGGATTTAATATTCTAATCCATCCTCCCACTCTGTGTCTCTTAGTGAGTTTAGTCCATTGACATTAAGAGAGACTACTATCACTGAGTTCTGTGCCATTTTTCTGTAGAGATTTAAAGCATGCTTGTGGGGTTCATCTTATCTTTAAAGTAGGTCCCTTAGTTCTTTTTTTTTCTTTTTGGGTCACACCCAGCAATTCTCAGGGGTTACTCCTGGCTCTGCAGTCAGGAATTACTCCTGGCAGTGCTTGGGGGACCATGTGGGATGATGGGGATCAAACCTGGGTTGGCCAACGCCCTACATGCTGTACTATAGCTTCAGCCCCACTAAAGGATGAAGTTGTGCATTATTCCTTCAAATCCGAATGAGAGTCTGGCTGAGTATTCTTGGTGAAATGTTCATTTCATTGAGTTATTTTGTTTGTTTGTTTGTTTGCTTACTATATCCCACCATTGTCTTTGGGTTTCAAGGGTTTCAGATAGTAGGTCAGCTGTAAACCTTAAGGATGCTCCCTTTAAGTGTAAATTCCTTTTTTGATATTGCCATTTTCAGTATTCTATCCTTATATATTTTCATCATTCTGACTTGGATGTATCTCAGGGTATTTTCACCTGAATCTCTTTTAAGATCTCCTTTGGGTCTCCTGAATCTGAGTGCATGCTCACTTCATCTTTGGGAAGTTCTCAGCAATGATGTCTTTGATGCTTCTTCATCAGGGTTGTCATCCTGACACTCAGGGACTCCAGTGATTCTTATGTTGTTCCTCTTGAATTTATCCCAAAGCTCTTGTCATCTGTTCATTAATTTTGAGGCTTTATTCCATATTATGATTTTGTCTGATATTTTTCTGCATCTCATCTTGGAGCTCACTAGTTCTATCCTCAACATCTATCACTGTGCTGGTGAGACCCTCTGGTTATTTTTATCATTTTGCAAACCAAGTTTTTTCAGTTCTGTCATTTCTGTTTGTAGTTTTCTCATTTCTGCTCTTATGTCTTCTATGTCTTATTGGCTGTTAATTCCACTATTTCCCTGAGCTCATTAAACATCATCATCATTTCCACTCTGAAATCCTTTTCAGAGAGATTTGTAGAGGGTTCTTACTGATTAGATTAGGTCTTCAGGATTACAATCTTTTCCCATTAACTATAATGGGCATCTGCACTTTTTACCATGTTTTGTCTGTAGTGTGGAAGAAAGTCTTTCATATTTCACTGTCAGTGTCTCTCCCACTGCGAGTAAGGTCTCTGGGAGAATTTTATAGGGACAAGGAGAAAATCTTGCAGCCACACTGCTGGCTGCTTGCTTGGGAAGCCTTACTTTTTGTCTTTGTAATAGCTACCTACATCAAAACAGCGATGTTCACACCATTCAATTTTGTCTTAAGTGGTATAATATCACTTGTATCACTTGTAGTCCTGTTGATCTTCGATTTGCTCGAGCGGGTGCCAGTAACATCTCCATTTGTCCCTGACACGAGCTAGTGTAGCCAAATGATACCTGCTCACTTCAGGAACAGAAAGAGCCTCAAATCGTTCACTCAGAGATTTGACGAAGAAATCTGACCATCTAGTTGGTGGGTGGCCACGAGGTCTTCTGACGTCCCATGGAATCCAGTCTGTAACAGCTCTAGTCCAACAGTCATCTCTGAATCGCATTACATGACCGGCCCATCTGATTTTTGATGCCTTGGCAAACGAGACAGTATCCCTGATTTTTGACCGTCGACGGAGTCAGAACTCCGGATTCCTTCTCTCACTTGAGTGAGACATGATATTCCCAGCATTAGCTCTTTCGATTCCTCTTTGGGATACCCTAAGAGCATTCTCATCCTGCTTGTGTAGGGCCCAGGTCTCTGAGGCATATGTTAGTGCAGGAAGAACGGTGGAATCGAAAAGATGTGCCCGGAGTCGGAGGTTCTTTTTTCTCTTAACCACCTCTTCGACGCTCTTGAAGGCATTCCACGCTGCTCTCTTCCTCCTGCACAGTTCTGGCACCAAGTCATTCCTCATGTTGATTTCTCGACCCAGGTACACATAGCTGCTGCATTCGGAGATGTTCATTCCATTGAGAGCAAATGGAGCTTCAGGGACCAGTTCTTTTTTCATGAACATTGTCTTGTTGAGATTCAGCTGCAATCCGACCTTTCCACACTCGTGGTCGAAGTCAGGCAGCATTTGTGCCGCTTGGCTAACGTTTGGCGTTATGAGAACGATGTCATCAACAAAACGGAGGTGGTATAATTGCCAACCGTCTATCTTCACTACCATTCCTTCCCACTCCAGTTGTCACATGATGTTCTCAAGGGCAGCACTGAAGAGTTTCGGTGAAATGGTATCACCTTGCCGCACCCCTCTCTTTACATCAATGATCACTTCCTTATAGATCCTGGTGGTGAATCCACAATACAGCTCGCGGAGGATTTTGATATACTGAGTTTGAACACCCTGTTTGACCAAGGCTTTGATGACCGCCTCAGTTTCAACAGAATCGAAGGCCTTCTTTAAGTCGATGAATGTTAGAGCGGCATCTTGAACTCTCGAGAAACTTCAATGAGTTTGGTCACTGTGTGGATATGGTCTATCATGCTGAATCCTCTTCGGAACCCGGCTTGCTCGCATGGTTGTCCTTCGTCTAGTGTTCTGCCTTTTCTATTCAGGATGACATGAGTGAACAACTTGTAGACAACAGAAAGCAGGCAGACTGGGCAATAGTTGCTGATGTCGTGGATGTCTCCCTTCTTGTACAACAGAACGGTCCTACTGGTTTTCCACTGGGACGGAACCTTGCATTCAGACAGGTAGCGTGTGAATAGTCGGGCCAGTGTATTGATGAGTACTGGCGGCAGATTCTTCAGGTGTTCGGGTCTGACCTTGTCCGGACCAGGTGCTGTTGAGTCCTTACCAGCGAAATGGCGTGTCAGATTTCAGAAGGGAGAACGTTGGGAACGACATATCCATCCTGCGGAATTTGGTATGTGGGCAGGTAGACATGACTGTCAAAGAGATCCGAGTAGAAGTCGTGAATAATTTTCTCCATTGCCTTTCTCGAGGATGTGATAGATCCATCGGGACGTCGGAGGGCAGTCATCTTGGTCTTGTAGTTGGAGAAGGACAGGCGAGCATTGCGAATACTTTTCCCGGCTTCTGCTACATTGGCCAACACTGCTGCTCTTCTCTCTTTGAAGTCTTCCTTTATTGCATCTCTGCACAGCTTTGTGAGCTCAGATGTTAGCTTGAGGCTCGCACCAAACCACATTGACGAATGAGCTCGAGAGTTTCCGAAGACAGGCATCTGTTTGTGGCTTTCTCACTCTCGGCATTCTTCGCACAGACATGGAGGTGCTGAACTAGTCGATCGTATTCCTTGTTGATGTTGTCAAGGACGGCATCTTCCCACGTTGCTGCAATAGTGCCAAAGAGCTCCCAGTTGGTGGTCATTCTGGGAGTTGTCTTCTTAAATTATGCAGACTTTTCTCCCCGCTCTGTGAAGTAGAATTTTGCACAAAGGAGACGGTGGTCCAATCCCGTTTAGAATTTTGGGACAACAGCGACATCAGTCAGGCAAAACCTTCAATTGAATATGATGTGGTCAATTTCATTGTGGAACTGTCCACCGGGAGACTCCCATGTCCGGCGTTTAGATTCGGGCTTCTGGAACTGTGAGCTGCCATGGATGGTCTTGGTCGACATGATGAATTCAGATAGTCTCTCACCCTGATCGTTCCATTCTAGGCCATGTGTCCCAATGTGGAGTTCTTTGGGCGACCTTCTCGGACCTATCTTGGCATTAAAATCACCAACAATGATCTTGTTGGTATAATATATTCACAGAATTTTCCATCACTAGTTAATTGTAGAACATTTTCAATCCTCTCAAAAAGGAACCTTTTGGAGCTGGAGAGAGTATAGTGATGTGAGGAGGGTAGGGTCTCATATGTAACAAACTTGGGTTAAATCCCTGGTACCCAGAGCCATACCAGGAATAACCCCTAAGCACAGAGAAAGTAGTAAGTCCTAAGCACCAGGTCTCACCCCAAAACCAAAAAATATAAAGAAAAAAGACATTTTCCTCTCCTTTTGCTGTCATTTTGCAACCCTCTCAACATCCCCAAGCAACCTAAGAGATTATTAACATACACTTTTCATATTTAAAGATTTGCCTATTGTGAATATATCATATAAAACCATATTACATCTGGGGCCGGAGCGATAGCACAGCGGGTAGGGCGCTTGCTTGCACGCGGCCGACCTGGGTTCGATCCCCGGCATCCCATATGGTCCCCCAAGCACTGCCAGGAGCAATTCCTGAGTGCAAAGCCAGGAGTAACCCCTGAGCATCGCATCGCTGGGTGTGACCCAAAAAGCAAAAAAAAAAAAAAAAAAAAAAAAAAACCATATTACATCTGTATAATATTTTACTTGTTATATTTTTAAGGTTCATCCATGGGCATGAGAACTACATTCCTTTTTGACAACAATAATATTCCATTGAATTGTTATATCTGATTTTGCATATTCCTTCATCAGATGATGACCATCTGGGATGCCTTCACCTTTGTTCTATTACCAATAATGTTACTGTGAATAATCAAACATAAGGTTTTGTGATCACATTTTCATTTCCCCAAGAACTTCCATGAGTGACCCCTGAGCAAAGAGCAATGAGTAGCTTTAAGCACTGCCCCTGAGCACATGAGAAGGAAGTTGGATGTAAGATTGGAAAGAAGGAAAATATGTTTCTAGAAGATTCAATACTAAAGAAAATACAATAGATGTCAAGGAAAAATAGTCTTTCTCCTAATTTTGGAGAAATTTTTTAAAAATTTATCTCAAAAGACTGGAAAAAAGTGAAAGTCCACTAAATTCCCAGGGTACTGAGGAGAAATACAAAGATTCCAAGATCAGAAATCTGAACCACTTTTTTCAACAGCAAATCTGCGAAAAACGAGAAAGCAATGGAGTAAAATCTGCAATGACATTCTGATAATTCAACAAAGTGATTCTGAAATAAATCTAGAAAATTAAAAGTGAGGGGCTGGAGCAAGAGTATAGCAGGTAGGGCATTTTCCTTGCACATAGCTGACCCAGATTCTGGCATCCCATACTGCCAGAAGTAATTCCTGAATGCAGAGCCTGGATTAACTCCTGAGCATTTGCTGAGCAAGGAGTAACCCCTGAGCATTGCTGGCCCCCAAACAAAACAAACAAGAAAAAGTCAAAATAGTTATAAGATAGCTGAAATAAGAGCAAAGAAGGTAAACTTTGCTTACCAATATTTAAAATGTATTACTAAGCCATAAATACTTTTTAAAGGTGTAATTATCAACATTTAATAGATCATATAAAAGGGGTGGGGGTAGAAAAGAAGGGATGAAGCAACTCACAGGGCCAGAGACATAGTACAATGGGTAAAGTACCTGCCTTGCACATAGCTGGTCTGATTTGATTCCCTTCACTGTATATGCTCCTGCCTCTCCCAAGCAAGGCCAGGAATAAGCCTTGAGTACCAAGGGGTGTAGCTCAAAAACAAAAAATCTCAAAACCAAGGCTAGAGAAATAGTACTAGGGTTAAGGTGCATTTCTTGTATGCAGCTTAACCCAGTTCAATCCCAGCATCACATGCTTCCTTAATCCTCACAGGATGCAGCCTTGAAGAGCCTTGAGCACCACTTGGTGTGGCTATGAAAGTCCCTGAGCACCACTGGGATTAGCTGGCACTGCAGGTGCCTTAGCAGCACTGCATCCTTGGGACCCTGCACTTAACCACAGACCCAGTGGCTGATAACTGCCCATGGGAGCTTCATCAAGAAGTCCACCCTCTGAGCACTGCTAGGAAGAAGATTATAGGGTAAGGTGGGGAGGTGAGGGGTGGAAAAGAGAGGGAAGAGGAGGAAAGGAGGAAGGGAAAGTGAAGGGAAGTTAAAGGGAAGGGGAAGAAGGATAGAATAAATGGGAAGGGGAAGGAGAGGAAAGAGAAGGAGAAAGGCCTTAAAAACATCCCTTTTAATTATCCTTACCCCAGAAGATACTGAAATATATACTCTACACCAAAACAAGCACAAAGTGAGAGTTCTCACTACAGAGAGAATTCCAAGACAATAATTGTCCTGCCTGGAGAGCAACCATCTTAAAATTAATTCTAGTGGGTTTTCACAGAGATTCCTAAGATGATATTGAATTCTACGAATTGGGTCATTAATAAATTACTGAGAATGTAGTCACAACATATGAAATATTTAATAAGCCTTAACTGGCACACGATCTTTTGAGATATAGGAGAACCGTTCCTGGACCTTTTCATTTCTTCTTTTGGTTTATGGGTGTAGTCAGCAGCAGTCAGGGCTTATCCCTGGCCCTTGTAGCTCAGGGTTCATTCCTGGCGGGGCACAGAAGACCATTATGTGGTACCTGGGATCAAACCCAGGTCAGTTTTGTGCAAAGCAACTCTATTGTCTCTCCACCTCCACCCCCTAGGCTATTTCTAAAGAAGATAATAAGGAAATAGCTCAAAGGGGTGGGGTGCCTGCTTAGCATGCGGGAGCCCTAGGGTAACTAGACTGTGCAGAGAAACATACCAGACAGCCACGGTCATGCTCTCTGTGCTGACTACCTTCTGGGCAATGTAGCTGGACTAAAGGCCAGGATCATTAAGTATCCCAGAATTCATGTGTGGAATTTAATGAGACATAGGACTATCTTGGTAAATAGTGATCTAATTTGAGACAATCCAAAAGGTATGATTTTTCAGTGAGGAAGAATTGAAATATTTTATAAAAACCCCAATGAGATTACTTAAATGGATGAGAGTTTGAAGGTTGTATTTTTGTTTTTTGGAGATCACATTCAGCAATGTTCAGGGTTTAATCCTGGTTTAGTGCTCAGAAATCACTTCAAGCAGTGTTTGGGGTACCATACGCAATGCTAGGGACCAAACCCATGTTAACACATGTTAACACATGTTAAAGGCAAATGCTCTCCAGCATGTACTATTACTCTGACCCACAAGTTTGAAGTTTAATTAATGGTTAAGTATATGTAACTATGTACTTTAAAAATAATAAAATTTCAATTGTATTCAACTAGCTGTGCAGAAAAAAAACAATCATTGTATATAGTTCATCATTTACTTATATAGAGCTTTTGCAGTTATAAGAGAAATCAAATTTGGAGCCAAGGAGATAGCATAAAAGGTTGGAGTTCATGCCTGGCATGTACAAGGTCACAGATTCAATCTCCAGCCCTGCATGGCCACCTATACACTACTAGGTATGGCACTGGTTGTCCCCAGCATCTCTAAAGAGGCTGAAAAAGTCATTTTTAGCTTTTCACAAAAATGGAGTTGCAATAAAAGAAAGAAGACTTTGCCTCTAACAAAGGAAAAGCTTTGAAGCCAAAGTAAAATCTTTGAAGACCAAGAGAGCAGCACTGAGAGGATCCATAGACACACAAACAAAAAGATCTGTCTCACCACCTTCAGAAAGCCCAAGACAACAGCTCTGAAGACAGCCTGCTATACATGCAAGGCAAATGTCCTACCTGCTGTACTGTAACTCCAGCCCTCATGCCACGCTAGTTTTTACCCCTGCACTTCATGGTCCTCTGGGGTCTGCCAGAATCAGTCCCTTTCTGTGTGACTCACACGCCCCCCCCTCCCAGCAAAACTTTTAATATAAATCTCTGTAAGTAGAAAGATATCCCATATTTGTGACTAAGAAAATCACTGAATATTCTCTCCCCCAGTCAATATTAACCTAAATAACAAATGACTTTCCTCTTATTTTCACTAAATTATTCAAAGGCCCACATGAAGGAGTAAAGCCCAAAGAACAGTGCAATGGCTTTGGATGTCTGCCTTGTAAGTGTACCATCAAGAGTTTAAATCCACAGTGTGCAAAGGCTTGAAGCATAACCGTGGCAAGCTCTGCTCTGTGTGTTCCCTGTACCAAGTCATTTCCAGTCACACCAAGCCAAATGTGTGCAAGAGTAAGTATCAAACAAGGTGAGCACAAATAAAACATGCAAGCACCATGGTGAGAAAAGTTCAACCCCTAGAGAGCATTATGAGAGCATTGCAGTGACCCCTGGCGAGCACAACTCTAATTTTCATGCATCAAACAGAATGTGAACCCCATCAAGCATATGAAGCAAGCATAATTAAAGGGATGCAACTCTTGGTGAGCACCATGGCATTGTGCGTGAGCACAGCAATATAACAAATGACACCTAGCAAGTACCACAATTAAATGTGCAAGCACCATACCCAGACAATATGTGTGTAAGCCTAATCATTGCAACATAAACAACAATGAAGAGAGAAATCAGGCAGAAAAAGAATATTTACTAAGAAAATTCTTAAAACAGAACTTCCTAATAAATATTAAAACCTGGGGCCAGAGCAATATTGGGCAGGAAGTCTGCCTTGCACATGGCTGACCTGGGTTCAATCTCCAGCATCCCATATGGTCCTCTGAGCACTGCCAGGAGTGATTCCTGGGTGCAGAGACAGGTCTACTCCATGTCTAATGTTTTAAACCTTTCAGAATTTATTTTGGCGTAATGTTCAGATCATAACTGTCTTTGTACTATTAACCATTTTATTGAAAATCCTTTTTATATGTGCATTATCATAGGGTAAAATAACGATATATTACTGAATATTTCTTTGGATCTACTGACTAAAATCAACATGACATATTTTTTTTGTTTTGCTTTTTGGGTCACACCTGGCGATGCACAGGGGTTACTCCTAGCTCTGCACTCAGGAATCACCCCTGGCCGTGCTCAGGGGACCATATGGGATGCTGGGATATGAACCCGGGTCGGCCGCGTGCAAGGCAAACGCCCTACCCGCTGTGCTATCTCTCCAGCCCCAACATGACATTTTTAATTACTGTAATTTTTTTGGTTTGTTGTTTATTTTGTTTTTGGGTCACACCCAGCAATACTCAGAGATTACTCCTGGCTCTGCACTGAGAAATTACTCTCAGTGGTATTCAGGGGTACCATATAGGGGGGCTGGGTCAACCACATGGAAGTCAAGTATCCAACTTATTATACTATCTCTCCAGCCCCAGACATCTATTTTTACTTAATTTTATCAAACATACAAAATTGTAGAAATAAACAGAGACAAAGGCCCCATTACAAGAACAATGAAAACACGAGGCCAGACAGTATAGTGAGTAGGGTGCTTGCCTTGCATGCAGCTGACTCGGATTTGATCCCTGACTGCTTTTGCCTTCCCTTTCTCCAATCCCTATATTCAGTCAAGAAAGCAACTGAAAACTGTATCAAAATAAATCCAGAAGAGGATTTATCATTTCAGTGCTGCCATCTTCCTCTACACTGGATTACTACAACCACTTCCCGGGTGATCTTACTTAATATCTCCAACCTACTAAGTTTGTTTTGCACAGAGCAATGGGATGGTCCTTCTACCACACAAATCTGATCACGTTTACTCCTTGACTACAAGTCATGCATTTCAATTAGTGTAAAAGCTAAAATTCTTACAAGCACTGTACAAAGCAATACATTTCCAGGTCATCCTTCCACCATTCTTACCTTACTTGGTATACAACAATCATCCCAGCTCCTCAGTATCCTTGCTGCTCCCTGAACAAGTCACACAGAATTCCATCTTAAAGGCTTTACTGCAGATATCCCTTTCCCAAGACTTCCCTTCACCCTAACTCCCTCACCTCTTGCAAATATTAAATGAGTATCTCTCAGGGGTTGGAGAGAGAGTACAGCAAAAAGGGGCACTTACCTTGGATGTAGCCGACCCAGATTCTATCCCCAGCATCCCATATGGTTACCCAAGCACTAGTAAGAGCTTGCCAGTGTACTGGAGGTGGGAGTGTAATTACAGAAGAAAAATAAACAATGTTGGAGGGGGAAAGTGTCTGCTGGGGAACAGAAGGGAAACTGGAAACTGGAGATATTGGTGGATGAAAGTAGACACTGGTGACGGAACTGGTGTTGGAACATAAATTTGTAACTCTGTAATACCTGGTGATTAAAATTTTTAATTATTTTTAAAATAGTCACTCAATATCAGAGCTCTCCAGCCCCCACCCCATATACTCTTGATACACTGCACCCTATGTTCTACTTTTTTCTTTTATAACTGATCATTTCTAGTATATCATATGAATTATTACTGTTTATCGCACTTAAGAACAATGTAAACTCCAGGAGGAGAGGGATCTTTGTTTTGTTAATGGATATGTTTCAAGGCTCTGGAGCACAAATGGAGTTCAATAGATATATGTTGAGACCCACATCCCACAGACTCCACCATATAAAAGGTCTAGCTTTACGACTGATCTTGGGAAAGACACCAAGCCAAGTTGATGAAACTGCCAGGTACACTAGTCTTCAAACTAAAACTCTTCAAACTAAAACTCTAACAGAGGAGAGCAGGTGGAGAATCATTCTAGTTCTACAGATCCAGGAGTTCCTAGAGCACATGGCTGCACAACATCTCCAAATTCCACAATACTGACAGCCCAGTAGGAGCACAAAAAACAAATTAGATGGGAAAGTAGCATAGAAGTCCACTAAGCTCAGTAAGTGAAAATAATAACATATGGCTTAACTAGCAACAAACAGCTCAGTAAATTCTCAATGACTTTAATAACACCACTGTGAGATACAATTTCACAAATGTTCTTTTACTATTTCTGAAAATTCCACTCATCATTTTGTTGCAACAATATAAAATAAATTATTTTTTCCTGTCAAGGGGCAAGCTTCAGTACATGAGTGGAAAATTGAGGGAAGGACACGCTGGTGGTAGGAATGGTGCTAGGACATTGAATGCTCAAAATACCCATATTATGAACAACCTTGTAAATCATAGTAGCACTGTAGCACTGTCATCCTGTTATTCACTGATTTGCTTGAGCGGGTACCAGGAATGTCTCCACTGTGAGACTTGTTACTGTTTTTGGCATATCGAATATGCCACGGGTAGCTTGCCAGGTTCTGCCGTGCAGGCAGGATACTCTCAGTAGCTTGCCGGGCTTTTTAAGAGGGACGGAGGAATCGAACCCAGGTGGGCTGAATGCAAGGCAAATGCACTATCCACTGTGCTACTGCTCCAGTCCTGTAAATCATGGTATTTTAATAAATTATACATTAATATGCAAATATAAACATACATGTATATATAAATATAAATGTGTGCATTTATATAAATATAAATATGTATGTGTGTGTTGAATGAATAAATTCATCAGAAAAGCAAAGATTTACAAGTCTGGTAATACTAAGTCATGCACAACTGGTGGGAAAATAAAATGAGTTAGGTCTTCTATACAGTAATTTGGCTATACATATATATACATGTATATGTTCATATATGTAGTTATGTATCTTATTATATTGATGTTTATTTAAGTCTTAAATATGTTCAGCCCCCTTTTTTCCTTTTTAGATTTAGGGCCATACCTGGTGATGCTCTGAGGTTACTCCTGGCTCTGTGCTCGGGAACTATTCCTGGCAATGTTCAGGGGACCATATGGGATGCTAGCTGATCAAAACTAGATCAGCTGCACACAGGCAGGTATGCTATCCAATGTACTATCTCTTCAGCCCTGCTCAGTGTTCTTTATTAAGTAATTCTAAGTACATAACCTAATTCAAAATGAGATGCACAGATATATGTATAAGATTTCTTGTAGCCTACAAATTATATACATATATAGTAACTATTTACTACAGTAACACATTTGAACAAAACTCAGGTTGTGTGCACATTAAGCCAGGTCTCTTAACCAGTGACTTAAATACAATTCCTTCCCAAAGCACAACAGATCTCTGGGATAGAGCACACCAACAGAATTCTTAATCTTGGTACAATTTAAAACCCCAAAATAATGGCTAACCTGTTATTTGTTAACAGTTGTTTTCAGAGAACTGTTAGCTTGTTATTGGTAGAGGAGCCCACCATTCACTTACATGACATCCAGGACAGAATCATTCCTAATAACCTTATGGGAGACATCAGCTAGCAGGAAAAGACCTCCGTCTGTCCTCCGGATGCTAGCTGCATAGCCTGGCCAGATCTGCAATCTGGAGAGAAATATGGGCTTTATTTTAGGGTCTAAAACAGCACAAAAATTCCATGGTCCACACTTGAGACAATACTTTGAGCAGATTCTATCCTCTCTAATCACAATGAGAAAGCATCAGGAATCATATTAAATTAAATCAGTATCACAGAAAAAATAATCAAATAGGTAAACTATGAAAAACATTTAAGTAACTACATTCATATCAGAAAGTAAATAAAATATAAATTTCTACCTGTTAAAAATTTTGTTCCAGGCGCTGGAGTGATAGCACAACGGGTAAGGCATTTGCCTTGCACGCGGCCAACCCGGGTTCGAATCCCAGCATCCCATATGGTCCCCTGAGCACCGCCAGGGGTAGTTCCTGAGTGCATGAGCCAGGAATGACCCCTGTGCATTGCCAGGTGTGACCCAAAAAGCAAAAAAAAAAAAAAAAAAAAAAAAAAAAAAAAAAAATTTTGTTCCAGAACATTTGAAAGTAAAGAGAAAACACTACCCACCTATGTTGCTGTAGTACCATAGCACTTGTAGGGTCATAGAAGTTTCTCCCTACAAGCTTCATATCTAGAAGTTTCATTACCCTGAAATAAAGTGCAAGATTTCCATTAGAAAAGAAAAAGAAAAAGAAAAAAATACCAAGAGTATTTTCACTCTTGACTACATTTTCCTTTGAAACTGTAAATGGTTAAAACATTGGTGTTCTTTGCACAATAACAACTTTATGCTGACAGCATACATGACAAAAAGGCAACTACCAAAGCATTCATCTTGGAATAAAAGCAATTAACTGCAGCTTTTCCTACCCAACTATGTTAACAAAAATTGGGTTGCTTTCCCAGGTTCAATTTACATTATTTTTCACCATTAAATAAATATACTGCAAGAGTATCAATTTCTAAGTTTGTAAGTACCATTGTGGCATAGGAAGCTATGTCTGTTACTAATAGTTCAAAAATTAGGTAGCAACTAGGTTTTTATGTTACTGCAAAAAAAAAAAAAGTGTTCTGAATGTAAGTTTTGATAAAATTATGAAGTCTTTTTACCCCCTCCTTTGGCTTTTTTGAGGTCATACCCAGCATTTTTTGGGGGGGTTACTTCTGACTCTGCACTCTGAAATTAGTCCTGGCAGGTTCAGGGGATCATATGGGGTTGCCAGGGATCAAACCTGGGTAAACAGCATGCAAGGCAAATGCTCTACCTGCTGTACTAACACTCCAGTCCCAAATTCATGAAATCTTGTGTAAAAATATATTAAAAGTTTCTTGTACTGCAAATATTCAAAGGACTGGAAAAAATGCTTCCAGTAACAATTCCTGCACATTACCTTTTCAAGTAATCCTTTTGCTAACACCATTAAACATACACAATAAATATCTACTTTTAACTTTCCTGAATAAATCAAAGAGAACCCATCCCCCTTATCCAGCTACCTCCAAGTCTATTTTCATATATCTAAGCCTGGCCAATCATTTGACATAATTTTTTAGTTAATTAGCCCTCAATTTTATACACTTGCTATTTCCAAACTTCTATCTACAAATATGCACCGTAGCGTAATACCAACTAAGCTTCTTGAAGTGCACCATACAAATACATAGCTAAGATCAAAGAAAGTTAAGATTTCAGATATTTTCTCACCGACGAAAAACCACATTGTAGAAGGGAATGCATAAGTCAGAACAGGGCTCCAGAATCTTTGTCAACTGAATCTTAATGCTGATCTCAGCACCATCAGTTTTCCTCTGGCTTTTTAACTCAAGAATCTAAAAATAAGTAGATGCATTAAAAATAAATTTACTCTAAGTAAAAGAAAAATCTACCAAGCCTTAATCTAATCCAACTGTTTCTACAGAACACTGAAAATATCTTAAAATGTTTTATTTCTCCTTTAGTTTACTATCTAGACTAGGCAAAATTACAGCATGAAAATAATGGCTTAAGGATTTGGTAACTGAAACCCAATGAAGAACTAGCAACATATTTCTCTAAATTTGAATCTTTTTTTTTTTTTTGTCCTTGAGCCAATAATACCTACTTAGTGATTTAGCATCTGCTCCTGGTGGTACTCAGGGGACTACATGGTGCAGGAATAGAACCAGGCAAAGCATGCATGTAAGTCTGTTGAGCAATTTCTCCAGTCCCTAAATCTGAAATCCTAAAATCATCTGCCACTGAGGTCAAAGACTTCTAACCACTCCTCTTCTGAGATAAGGGACAGTCTGAAGAACTCAAATGTAAAAGTATGTAATTTTGTTTGCCGATCTCTAAGTACAACTCAAATGTTTCATAAATTTAAGATTTCCACAAGAACATTCTTAGGCTTTACCCCAAAAGTAATTTTTTATCTGATCTCACTTGTTGAAGCTTAACAGGCAGATAGAGAATGGATCCGTCAAAAGCAGTGACATTTCCAGTGACAGCTTGATGATCTCTCAGCATGCCAAACCTCATGCTTTTGCATTCCACACTGGGACTAGGAAAGAATAAAAGAACTGTACTTCAATTTCACTCCAACAGGCAATAGGGTTGTAAAACATTTGGGCACCTGTAACTACTGCTCCATCTAGTGGTCATTAAAAAATTTCAAAAAGATAAAACAAAACTAATTTCACCATCCAAAGACAAAAGCCTTTAATGTTAAAAAGAGTATATTCTTCCAGAACTTATACCAGATTATTAATTTCTTCTGTTAAGGGAAAAATAGTCAATACTTTAATATTTACGGGACATCAAGTCTCACATACCTTTCTGTTTCATTGTCAATTAATTTCCAGAGAACATATTCTTCCCTCTTTCCTCATTATTCCCTGGAATTCAGTTTTACCTTCTAACTTTCATTGTCAATTAATTTCCAGAGAACATATTCTTCCCTCTTCCCTCATTATTCCCTGGAATTCAGTTTTACCTTCTAACTTCTCTTTGTAAGTCTTATGTGCTCAGCTCCCTTTTCTCACTGTAAAAAACCTCTAATGCAATCCTGCTAACCTCCAATCAGTTTCTCATTCCTCCGATATCTTTTTTTTTTTACAAATAGCCTATATTCTCCTTTGTTCTTATCATTATTTGTTGCTATTATTGCTGTGATGTCCGGGAGTTGCAAACTTGGTTGCTGCGCTCACATGTGTAGCTTATCAGGGTTGCATACTGGTGACAACAAAGTTTACAACCACAGTCCTACGGGAATCACACTTGATTCTTTGTTCTCTAAATCTACTTTTTCCTCAGTAACTCTAGTAAAATTAGTAGATCACCAAGAGTGCTCTCAAAATTAAATTCAATTAACTTTTTTTCTGTGGCAAATGTCAATCGTCTTCTCAATCACGTGTGCCCTTCCTTTAGACCAGTGTTTCTCAAAGTAAGCATACCATAACCTGGAAAATGGCCCCACCCCCCTTGAATAGTGGGGAAGGGACTAGGTAGCAGAGGTCTGAAGTGCAATTGGAGAAGGTGCTTTTGTGCATTCATTTTAAAAACATAGATTTCCAGGAGAATACTGCATAATTTATTTCTGAAAAGAGGACAGAAGACCAATTAAATTTGGAAGCTTATTCTTAGATTTTTATAACCTATCTCCAGAGAGTATTTACTAATGATTGCTTTCTTCTTTCTTACATTCCATTCTTCCTCCCTCTCTTCCCCTCTTCCTCTCCCTCCCCTCCCTCTCCCATTCACCCATCCCCCTGTCTCCCTCCCTTTCTCTTTCCTAAGCAAGACAGTTTTTTTTTTTAATTGGCTTGCTTTTGTTTTTTTTATTTGGGGGCCAACACCCAGTAGTACTCAGATGTAGCCCAGCATCCCCTCCAAAATAAAAAATCCTGGCTCTGCACTCAGGATTCACTCCTGGAGGTGGCTTAGGACAGAAACTGAGTTTTAGGTATGCAAGGCAAACACCTTATCCACTGTACTTTTCTGGCCCTTGAAGCAAGATAGTTTTTGCTGAAAGAAATTTACTTAGAAAAACGCAAGGGAGAGGAATATCTGTTCAAAAGAGAATATGGGCTTGGAGAAAAATAGAGACGCATGTTCAAAACAAGCACGTTTATGGGCTTGAAAGAACATCCATCTTCCTAACAATTAGTAGTTGTTCTCCAAAACTTAAGCCTTCCATCTTCCCATTTTCTCCAAACGTTCCAAAACACCCCTTATTTTCATAATTGTGGCTAATAACTTGCAGTTAAGGACTCCTGAGATTTTTAAAAAGTAAAAACTAAAATTCTTGATTTGTTTTGAATTCACACCCAGTTGTGCTTGGCTTTCTCCTGGCCCCACACTCAGGAATCACTCCTGGCAGGTTCAGGGGACCACAAAGGATGCCAGAGACCAAATTTGGGTCAGTCGTGAGAAAGGGAAGCACTCTACCTACGAGACTATCACTCCAGTCCAAATTCTTGATTTTTACAAAACTTTAGTAAATTCTATTTATTTTCTCAGATTTTCTCATTCTCAAAATTAACCCTACACTCAAGAGACATCAAATATAGGTTTGAGACTGACACAGAGAGGCCCCAGATTTTGTGGAGTATGAATCTTAAACCTTTGAGGGAGTTAAAAGAGGAGAACAAAATTAGAGGTACAAAATAAGTTTGAAATATCTTAAAAGGTTTTCATGAAAGTAAAAGGTTCTAAACTTAAGCCTTAGTAATTAACAATAAATCCACCTGCACTTATTAAAGTATCAGTTGGTAATGTAAATACAAAATAAAGTTAACTTAAAATTCATTGCAAGCAAAAATCTGAGTACATGAACTATTGTGACCATACATTCACTATAGATTTATGCAGGGGAAAAAAACCTTAGTTATTTTAGTATTTTACTACCAGTCTCAAAGAAAAGAACACCTTTTTGCAAGGAGAAGAGATGTAAATCAATACCTGAAAGTCACATGATATTGATAAACTGCTTCATTGTGACACTGTATTTTGATAAGATTCAGTCCCAAAGATTGAGGTGTTCCTTTTGATCCTTGCTTCACAAAAATCTCTCTGGAAAATAAAAATTAAAAAACAAAAGCAAGAAGACCCAGGAATATAGTTCAGAGTACTTTCCTGTATGTGTGAAGCTCTGTGGTTGCTCTCTAGTATACGTACACAACAAAAACAAAAAGCATCAACGTATGCCCCCAAACCAAAGTCTAAAACTAGCCAGCAACCTCCCCACGCAAAGATTAGGTTTGCTCACAGACACAGAAACCAAGAATCAAGACAAACAAAAAGGAAGTTGTGAAGGTCAGAAGATGAACGCTCTGCAATTTCTAAAGATGTTCATCTCTAGATAAACTATTTAAGAATTAGTTCTAGAGGTTAGGAGATAGAATAGCAGGTAGAGCGCTTTCCTTACATGTAGCAGACTAGGGTTTAATCCCTAGCACCCCAAATGATCTCCTGAGCTGACCATGAGTGATCCCTGAGCACAGAGCCAGAAATAAGCCCTGAGAACTGCCAAGTGTGGTCAAAATCATCCACCCCTACCCCACCCCCCAAAAAAAATTTAGTTCTGAAGAGAAGAATTACCGCAATAGTATCCTGTTGTTTGGTTCGGGGTTTTATGTGTATGATTAAGGGCCACACGTGGCAGTGCTCAGGTACCATGTAGTACCGGGGATTCAATAAAGGCTTTCCACAGGCAAAGCTATGCTCAATATATTCAGCCATCTCCCCACCCTATGGCAGATTTCAGTTTGGATTTGGGTTTGGGGGCCACACCCAGGAGTACCCAGGGCTTACTTCTGGCTCTGTGCTCAGGGATCATTCCTGGAGGGCTCAGGGGACCATATGGGGTGCTGGCCATATGCAAATCAAGCACTCTATCAGCAGTATTATCTCTCCAGCCCTGCAATAGTAGTCTAAAATAATTTGCTTTTAATATAACAAGAAATCATCTAAATTCTGAACTGGGAATAAAATTTTCTTTTTTTATTTTATTGAATCACCATCACCATGAGGTAGTTACAAGCTTTCATGTTTGGGTTACAATCACATAATGATCAAACACCCATCCCTCCACCAGTGCATATTCCCCACCACCAATATTACGGGTATACCCCCCCTTTCCCACCCTCCCCCTGCCTCCATGGCAGACAATATTCCCCATACTCTCTCTCTACTTTGGGGCATTATGCCTTACAACAGACACTGAGAGGTCATCATGTTTGTTCCATTATCTACTTTCGGCTCCTCCAGTCATCATTTTCTTAGTGATCCCTTCTCCCCTCCGCTCGTGAAGCAGTCTTCCAGCTACAGGGCAATCCTCCTGGCCCTTGTATCTACTGCCCTTGGGTGTCAGCCTCATGTGATGTTATTCTATACTCCACAAATGAGCACAGTCCTTCTATGTCTGTCCCTCTCTTTGACTCATTTCACTTAGCATGATGCTCTCCATGTCTATCCATTTATAAGCAAATTTCATGACTTCATCTCTCCTAACAGCTGCATTGTATTCCATTGTGTATATGTACCAAAGTTTCTTTAACCAGTCATCTGTTTTAGGGCACTCGGGCTGTTTCCAGATTTTGGCTATTGTGAACAGTACTGCAATGAATATATAGGTACAGATGTCATTTCAACTGTGCTTTTTTTGCATCCTCGGGATATACTCTCAGAAGTGGTATTACGGGATCATATGTAAGCTCAATTTCTAGTTTTTGAAGGACTGCCCATATTGTTTTCCAGGGAAATGAAATTTTAAAAGTCATGAATTCACTCTCTGGTGATATTATTTTGTTAGTTCCATTTTGCTTCATTAGGAATTGTCCCACATATTTTTTTCATTCTCCCCTCTAACAAAAAACTACAAAAAAAAAACCCAAACAATAACCCCACAACACTTATCACCCATGGGGGCCTTTGAACACAACAGTGTGAGAAGGCCTCACTCATATCATTATCAAACAGAGAAGGTGGTGTCGGAACTTACTTTTCCTTGTGTTCTACAGTTCCAATTCCAAGTGGAGATCGATCCACAGAGTGCAATGAGGACTGAGGAAGAGGTGGTGGTGGTGATGATAGTTGGGTAGGATCCTGAGAAGTGAGGCCAAGAGCCTTGGGAGCCTTATATACTCCTCTGCCTATACCACCAGCTGCTCTTCCCAATGATAATAACGATCCATCTGAATTACCTCTACCAAGGACTCTGAAATATTGAAAAGAGGCAAATTGGGACTTTTTTATTATACTTTTCCCTATGCCCCATCTAAATTACCATGTCCCCACACAATCCTTGGAGGATTCAGCAAAAGGATCCTATCCTAGTACCTCCTTAGGCTTCTCTCTAAATGAAATTTGTCAACATGATTCACTTACCCTACTATTAATACTGACTCTCAGAACCAACTTCTGTATCAGAATGAAGTTTGACTCATCCAGGTAAAATTACTCTACAATCAGATTAATTTCTTTTTAGAGTGCTAAAAAAAATCAATGTACTGCTTACATGAATTTTGCCACCAATCTACAAATGTTTTTTTTTTATTTGTTTTGGGTTCATACCTGGCAGTGCTCAGAAACTATCAAACCCAGATGAATTTTGCCACTAAGCCACAAATCTGGTTAAATTCTTTTGTTTATCTTGGGTTCATACCGGGAAGTACTCGGAAACCATTTCTGGTGGGTAGGAGGGTGGGGGGGTGTTGTATGTGATGCCAGGGATCAAACAGGTGTTGGTCACATGCAAAGTAAATGGTTTAACCTATGTACTCTCTCTCTACCCCCTTAGGTCAATTTCCCTCCACCACTGCTCCTAGGTTCCCTGCTGCCCTAAATCAAATCCCAGCCTGACATCTTGACAGGCAATTTTTAAAGTTTGGTTACTATAGTTTGGATCTCTTTGGTTTTCAGTGTTGTTGATTCTGTGGTTTGAATATTTAGCTCCAACCCTCCTTTATGACAGATATATCTGAATCCCCTTGCTCCACCACCACCCTCACTACTCCCCTTGCTTCCTATCTGTCTCTTCTTTCCCCCTCGATTTCTTTTTTTTTTTTTTTAATTTTTATTTTTATTTTATTTTATTTTTGCTTTTTTGGGTCATACCTGGCAATGCACAGGGGTTACTCCTGGCTCTGCACTCAGGAATTACTCCTGGCGGTGCTCAGGGGACCATATGGGATGCTGGGATTTGAACCTGGGTAGGCCGTGTGCAAGGCAAACGCCCTACCCGCTATGCTATCACTCCAGCCCTCCCCCTCGATTTCTTTCCTTCTCTGTCCATCTCCTCCCTAAACTCTGGGGCCAAGAGTGATCTAGGAATCCCCCTTTAAAAAATGGTGTTCCCTCATCCACTTATTCTATTTTTTTTTTTTTTTGCTTTTTGGGTCACACCTGGCAATGCCACCAATCTACAAATCTGGGGTCACTCCTGGCTCTATACTCAGGAACTACCCCTGGCGGTGCTCAGGGAACCATATGGGATGCTGGGAATCAAACTCTGGTCGGCCGCGTGCAAGGCAAATGCCCTACCCGCTGTGCTATCACTCCAGCCCCCGTCACTTACTCTATACCACATAAAAGTGAGATCAAAAGTATAAAACACTTCACAAATTTGCATGTTATCCTTATGTAGGGACCATGCTAAATGTGAAACACTTCACAACTTTGTGTGTTATCCTTATGCAGGGACCATGCTAATCTCTGTACATTTCCAAACTTTTAGTGTATGTGCTGCCAAAGTAAGAACTTAGGTTAACTTCTTAAAGATAACAAAAGAAGTGATGAACTGACCAGTGAAGGAAAAAAACCTTTTAATACATTTCTAATGACCAACTAGTAATCTAGTCTTGGAAAACATGCACTCTTCTATATAAATCCATGCAATAGCTATGATATAGTATAGCTCTTTTCAGAGTTTCTCTTTGGCTCCACCAAATTCCAACCGAATCTGATGGTTACCTGAGAAAGCAAGTTTACCCACCTCGTCCAACCAATGGAGGCCTCTGCCATCTTGCTATCCCCAGCTGCCAACACAGAAGAATCTGGAAATCCTGGGGAATAGGGCTCTTCTTTGTCCTTATGCACCACAGTGGTAGGTAAGCCTCGACCTAAAATGCCTCTACCTGAAGAGAAAAGCCAAACCCCAGCTATAACTGTGAGTCAAACATGTCATAGTTATTTTTCTGAAAATTAAAAACATGAATTCAAGAACAAACCAACTGCGTATTTCATATTTTCTCATTAGTTTTCCACATACCTAAATGAGGCATTTCCTTCTTCAGAGGAATATGGGACGCTGCTTCAAGGCCCAGACCTCGGAACATGGAAACCAAACCCACAGGTTCCTATAGAAAGTAAGTGTTATTATAAAACGTGGCTAAAAATATCTGAAACACTAATGGGTTTTTAAAACCTTAGCAAATGACAAAAATCATCTTCAAATTCTATACATTTTGTAAGACTGAAAACATGTCACAAAAAAAAAATGTTTAGTGGGGCCAGAGCAATAGTACAGCAGATAGGGCACCTGCCTTGCATGCAGCAAGCCTGGGTTCAATCCTGGGAATCCCATAAGGTCCCCCAGCACTGCCAGGATTAATCTCTGAGCGCAAAGCCAGGAGTAAGTCCTGAGCACCATCAGATGTATCCCCCAAACAAACAAAATTTGTTTAGGTGCAGACATATAACTCAACCAACTGTAGCACATCCTTTGCATGCAAGGAAGTACAGGTCTAAAGATATGCAGTGCACGGTTCCCTTAAGAACAGCCAAAACCCCAGTATTAAGCAAAAAGTTAGCCCCTGAACATAACTAGGTATGGCCCCAAACCCCCCACTAAAGTTATTTAAATACTTAATGTCTTTAAAACACATCATGGTAGATTTTTAAGCGTGCAAGTTGATGATTTGATAGTGCAGCACATTGTAACTGAACACAGTTAACCATTTCATTTCTCTATTTCCTATACATTCAAGAAAAGAAGAAAATAGTGCACTGGTTATTCCATTTTCAAAAAAAGTCAGAGAGATAGCACAGTGCTTTGCATGCTGATGAGTGAGTGATCCCTTATCACAGAGCCAGAAAAGAGTCCTGAGCACGGGTGAAAAAGTAACAACTTTTTAAGGATATCAAGTTTGGATATTTTTTTAAACAACCTTCAATAAAACTTGCTCCCTCCTTACAACAGTCTTGTAGGTTTATCACTCGACCAAGTCACTTGAATAAAACTGCAAGTTTACTGTCATAAAGTTTTCATTTTATAGAACATTACATTTTTTAAAATGTAGGAGTACTGCTATTTATTTAGCCACTGATTAAGCTCACTGAAGTGGGCATGAACTCCACATTACTCTTAAAAAAATTTTTAACTGACTATCCATGAGATAGGCCATTACAAAGCTGCTCAAAATTGGGTTTCAGTCATAGAATGATCCAGCACCCATTCCTGCACCAGTGTATACATTTCCCACCACCAATGTCCCCTTTTTACCTCCCACCATCTCCCAACACCCCACCTCCCACCCTAACCTCCCTCTATAGGAGGCACTTTCTTTCTTACTTTCTATCTTCTTTTCTTTTTGTGCATTATGGCTTGCAATAACCATACTAAGGTACTAAGAGGTCATTGTGTTTGTTCAGGGCATTCAGTATTTTTATCAGGACAGGAAGGCTGGAGTAGATTTTTTAACTGGATGGCAGCTTTGGGGTGTAGATAATTTGCCAAAGCTTCTAGAAGTACAGGGAGGTAGGGGGAGGTAGGTAGCCCACACTGACCTCAAGAAAGTCTTAAGACTTCAGTCACAAAACCCTCATACCAGAATTTTCAGTAGATTGTGTCTTGGTGACATCCACCCTAAGATGGTGGAGTCAGGCCCGGGCTATGGTGGCAATTTTGGATTGTGGAAGCAAGCAACTGCTGGGGGCTCTGCTTGGGTGGGGAGCAGGCTGACCTACACCCCTCCAATTTATCCTGGTCTGGTCAGTCTCGAAGAGGTACAACATTAACTGCAGCTTCTGATCTCTTTTGAGATTTATGTATGGGTCTCTGAAGCAATGCCGGTAGGAGAGTTTACATGGCAGTGCTAGGGTTGGTTTGTGGCGGTGACTGCTGGTGCTTCCAGGAGTATTGGAAAGTAGAGAGAGGTAGTTCATCCCAACTCTGGGAAAGCCTGGAGATTTCAGTCACAAAACCCACATACCAAAATTTTCAGCAGATTACATCTCAGTGAGGTCCATCCTGAGATTAAGGTGGAGTCAGGCCAGGGGTATAGAACATTATAATTGACACTAACAACTTTTCTAATTATTAACAACTGAATATTTTTGAAGTTTTTTCTTATATTTGCTAATTATAATTTGAATCACAAATACTGTTTGTAAAATTAAGAATATACATACATGTTAGTATATACACAGTAATAGCAGATGAAGATCTGGGGTGTTTTTGTTTTTAACATGTACAAAGAACCTTCTGAATGAAAGAGTTCTTAACATTATTACCAGTTAATACCATAGAGGAAATCCTGAGTGAAAATATAAATACTAGGAAAGTTTGAGAAGCAGTATCTCTAAATCTACTATTACTTATGCATGTATTTAAATTCCTATTTATTGAAACTAAAGGATTAAAGCATTTATCAAATCTACCTAGCATTCACTGAGTCCCTTTTTCTAGACTGTTAACTTTAGAATTTGAAATATACCCCCAGAAGATGCAAATATTGTTAAAGGAGGGAAAAAAAACAATAGCATAAAAGCAAAACAGACTTTTTTTCACAGAGGATTGCACAGTCTTCCAGCACTTTTATCATCCATTATTTCCCTGATGATACACTGCATGCAGCTACTGTTCACCAAGACTTAGTCTTACCTTGTTTGCTGGTCCACTCTGCGGACTTGATTCCCTGGGCTTTCCAAACACATGGCCTCTGCCTATAGGTCCTGCCCTGCCCACAGCTGAGTCCAAAGATTTTGGGGATTGTGGCCAAGGGCATGGCATCCGCACACACTGAGAAGGGCGTAGAGGGGTGGGACCTCTGAAGGGTGGCCGCACAGGATCCATGGAAAGGCTAGTGAAGCTTGTTACCTGCCAGAATTTTAGAAAGATTAAAGATTCACAGTTGTGGGCCAGAGACACAGTACAGAAGGTAAGGGGTTTGCCATGCATGCACCAATCCAGAGTTAAGCCTCTGCATCCTATACGGTCCTTTGTGCTTTGTCAGAAGTGATTCCTAAGCACAGCCCAGTGTACAACTCCTCCCCCCCCCAAAAAAAAAAGTTCCCAGTTGTTTTCTTTTTTCTTCAAGACAGGCTCTCAAAGTGTTATGGGCAATAAAAGAGTAGGAGGGGGAGGAACTGGAACAACAGCACAGTGGGTAGGGCGTTTGCCTTGCATGAGACTAACCTGGGTTCAATTCCCAGCATCCCATATGGTCCCCCAAGCACCGCCAGGAGTAATTTCTGAGTGCATGTGCCAGGAGTAACCCCTGTGCATCCCAAGGGTGTGACCCAAAAAGAAAAAAAAAAAAAAGAAGAGTGCCTTCAGGGCTGGAGCTGTGGTACAGCAGGGAGGGTGTTTGCCTTGCATGAGGCCGACCCAGGTTCTATTCCCCGCATCCCATGTGATACCCCCAGCACCTGAGTGCAAAACCAGGAGTAAACCCTAAGTGCTGCCAAATGTGACTCAAAAAGCCCCCCCCCCCAAAAAAAAAGGCCGTGGGACTGGAGAGACAGGACAGGACAGCAAGTAGAGTAGGACTGCAGTCCCAAAATGGAAAAAAAAGGGGGCTGGACTGAGCACAGTGGGTAGGGCGCTTGCCTTGCATGCACAGACCCAGGTTCGATTCCCAGCATCCCATATGGTCCCCTGAGTACCGCCAGGGGTAATTCCTGAGTGCAGAGCCAGGAGTGACCCCTGTGCATCGCCGGGTGTGACCCAAAAAGCAAAAAAAAAGGAAAAAATTATATATATATCACTATCACTATCATCCTGTTGATCCTCGATTTGCTCCAGCAGGCCCAGTAACGTCTCCATTCATCCTAGCCCTGAGATTTTAGCAGTCTCTCTACAGGGAGCTTCCAGGCTCTCCGGGGCGGGCAGGAAAACTGTCGGTAGCTTGCCAGGTTCTCTGAGAGGGAGAACTAGAACTAGGCTATAAGATGTCCCGAGGCTAATATATGTGTATATATGTATGTGTATATATAATATACACATACATATATATACACATATATATACATATATATATAATTTTTTTTCCCTTAAAGCACCTGCCACAGAGGCAAGCAGTGGGGACCAGGAGGGAAACTAGGGGCATGGTCGGAGGGAAGTGGGCATTGGTGAAGAGATTCATGTCGAAAGATTTGGGGCCTGAAACTTAACAAGGAATAACTTGATTCTCCTTGTAATTCACAGCGATTCCATAAAATTTAAAAAAAAAAAAAAACCTTTCACAGGTTTAACAGAAAACATTAAAGGCTGGGGCCGTGAGGCAGGCACGACCGCACGACAGCAGCGCCACGAGCGACCCGACCCTGGCGACGGGAGAAGGTTCTTGGAGTGAGTCGGAGCAGCCGTAGAACCAGCTTCCGGGCGCCATCGCAGCAGCGCGGCGGGCGCCAGTGCGTTCCCCGGGACCCCGCCCTCGAGGCGCGTGGCCCCCGTGAGGCCCTCGTGAGGGGGGTCCCAGGGGCGTCGCGAGCCTAAGGCTGCGCGGGAAGGAAGGCGGCCGCCTGCGAGGAGCCGGCGCGCCCCGCCCCGAGAGGCCGCCCCCAGTCTCCAGGCGCCTTCGGGCAAACCCGACCCCTCCTTCCGCGCTCAGGAAAGCCCCTTCCTCAACCAATGGCGCCGCGAGGCCTCACCCTCCAGGGGCCGGGCCTTCCCATAAATTGGGTCTCACAACACACCCGCCTGGAATAACGACTTCCCGACTTCTCGCCTCCTCTAGGCCCCTCAGGCCCCTCAGGCCCCGCCCTGGCGCCGCGGGAGCTGTGAGCCGAGGAGGAGAAGGAGGAGGAGGAGGAGGACCTCGCTCGCCCACACGCTCCCGGAGCAGAAGCCCACCCGGTAGCCAGCAACGGGGTACCCCGCCCGTGGCCTCTCTGACCCTCTCCACCACTTTCGTGTCTACTTACCACAGCTCCGGCCCTCAGGAGGAGACTACGCTCAACGCACCAGCCACCTCAAAGAGGCCGCATGCACCGAGCCCTGATTTCAGGGGTCTTCTCGCGGGATCTCGAGAGTTCCACCATTGGTCAAGCGATGTGCTGCTCATAAGATCCAGCCATCTCATTGGCTCCCCCGCTAATAGGGCCTCCCCTTGGGCAGCCCGCTCTCCGGAGACGTTCACGTGGATCTCGAAATGTCGGGCAAGGAATTAGGTGTGAGGCGACGTGGACAACCGTGTTACGCTTTAAAGTTCTCGACTCCTCGCTGTGTGTGCAATGACTGTGGATGGATTTCGTCTGCAGACCCATGTGGAAATTGCCTTGCTTCGCCTTTCCCAGTTATAGGCTATACGGATATAGGGGCAGTTGAATAAGGAAAAGTAGATTTGAATTCAAATGCCTAAAACCTGGAGCTCTGAATTTCGTGTCCAAAAAAGCTGAAATATCCCCCAGGAAGCAGTGGTCACTCAGAAGCAGGAGTACATTTGGGTTTTTTTGTGTGTTTTTCGTTGTTTTTTTTTTCTTTTTTTTTTTTTGCCCCCCACCCCCCAGGGCACTACAAGACCTATCCATGAATGAATGAATGAATGATGGGAACTTTTTAACCAGTGCCTGCTCTGTAGGGACATTTTGAAGACCAAAGTTCAAACTGCAGGGGATGGAGAAAACACAGCAGATAAAGCTGACCCGGGTTCAATTTCCAGCATCCCACATGGTCCCCTGAGCCAAGGAGTGATTCTTGAGAACAGAGCCAGGAATAAAACCTGAACATTGTCATGTATGGCCCAGAAAAAAAAAATTTTTTTTCCAAGCTGTAGCACTGTCTCACTGTCCTCCTGTTGTTTATCAATTTGCTCAAGCGGGCACCAGTAACGACTCCATTGTAAGACTTGTTGTTACTGTTTTTGGCATATCGAATACGCCATGGGTAGCTTGCCAGGCACTGCCTTGCGGGCGGGGTACTCTCGGTAGCTTGCCGCGCTCTCTGAGAGGGATGGAGGAATCGAACCCAGGTCGGCTGCGTAGAGGAAATAAAGTGATGGATAGACAGGAGAAAGAACCAAAACATGAAGTATTTACTGATTTTTAAGTAATCTTTCCCATGGTACATATAATAAGAACCTTTGAGCCAGAAGGTGGCACAGTGGCCGGAGAGATAGTAGAGCGGGTAAAGTGCTCATCTTACATCTGCTGGGTACCATGCCGGCACCGCATATGGTCTCCTTTATTTTGTTTGTTGTTCGTGCCCCCAGAGCTGCACAGGGGTTACTCTTGACTTTCCACTCAGACATTATTCCTGGCATGCTCAAGACTTGAGGGATGCTGGTGATCCAACCTGGATCGCCACATAGAAGGAGGACAAGGCAAGCACATTATCACTCTGGTCCCCACATATGATCTCCTAAGCACCACCAGGAATGATCCCTGCACAAAAATTAAGTAATTAGCTCTAAGCACAGACAGGTGTCCCCCACCACTACCACCAAAAACTGCTCTATGCTTTAAAAGAAAAAAATATATGTATATGAACGCTGTGCCTCACTTTACATATATACAATAATTTTTAAAAACCCTCATAGGATAATATGGAAATGTAGCATATATTTATAAGATGATATATGTAAAATCCTTAGAACACGGTTTAGCGCTTGCCTTCCATTCCACTAATAGTTGATTTGAAGCCCTGGCAACATATATGATGTTCCCCCCAACACCTCCCAATCGCCAGAGTTCACTCCTGAGCACAGATCCTGAAAAATCCCCAGCTCAGCCAGATAAGACCATATACCCTCTTACCCTCATCCTTTGGCAGCACATATACTAAAATTTTAAGGAAATGAAAGCTACAATAAATGTTGTTTACCATTAAGCATGTTGCCAAACATTATGTCTGAGTCTGTCAGTCAAAAATAGCTTACTTCACACTTTATATGTAACAGATTACAGAATATTTTATTTTTATTTTATTTTTATAGTTGTTCACAATAATTTATTACATTCAATATTCCAACATCAATCCCACCACTTTCCCACCACCGTATTTCAAATTTTCCACCCCAATGCCCAAAGCCTGCCTTAAAGCAGAACCTAAATAATTTATTTTGTATTGTTATGAATAATCTTCTAAAAATGATTGCAGAATATTTCTTTATACACAAAGAGAGATTCCAGCTCCTCTCCCAACTATCTCCCTAACCCCAGGGTAGTTAGGGATTGGGGGGAAGACCAAGCTTCAGCAAGTTTGGTTGATGCTATAGACCTGCAAATGATCTGCATGGAATAGGGCTAAGCTTTAGCTATCCCGTATCTTATTTTGGCCCAATACTATTTTCACCCAATACATTCAAGGGCTCTTCTTTCTTACCCCACTCAGAATAGTCAAAAAATTTCTTTTATAGTAATTAAAACAGAGTGGTATTGGGCTAAAAACAGACCTGCAGACCAATGGAACAGAGTTGAATATCCTGTCACAGACTCCCAAATATATGGCCACTTAATCTTTGACAAAGGAGCAAGAAATGTGAGGTGGAACAAGGAAAGCCTCTTCAACAAGTGGTGCTGGGAAAAATTGATAGCTACCTGCAAAAAAATGAACTCTTACCTCTGTCTAATGCCAGGCACAAAAGTCAGATCAAAGTGGATTAAAGACCTCAATATCAGACATGAATCTATAAGGTACATAGAAGAAAATGTAGCAGAACTCTCCTTGACATTGAAGCTAAAAGCATCTTTAAGGATGAAACAGCACTGACTATGCAAGTGGAAGCAAACATAAACAAATGAGACTACCTCAAACTAAGAAGCTTCTGAAAAGCTTCTGAACTTCAAAAGAAACAGTGACCAAAATACAGAAAGAGCCCACAGAATGGGAAAGAATATTTACCCAATACCCATCTGATAAGGGATTCACATCCAGGATATACAAGACACTAGTAGAATTGTATAAGAAAAAAACCTCCAACCCCATCAAAAAATGGGGAGAAGAAATGAACAGAAGCTTCATCAAAAAAAAAAATACAAACGGACAAAAGGTACATGGAAAAAATGTTCCACATCGCTAGTCATCAAGTAGATGCAAATCAAAACAACAATGAGATACCATCTCACACCACAGAGACTAGCACACATTCAAAAGAACAAAAGCAACCAGTGCTGGCGTAACTGTGAGGGAAAAGGGATGCTCTTTCACTGTTGGTGGGAATGCCGACTGGTCCAGCCTTTCTGGAAAACAATATGGACTGTCCTTCAAAAACGAGAAATTGAGCTTCCATATGACCCTGCAATGCCACTTCTGGGAATATATCCCGAAGATGCAAAAAAGCGCAGTCGAAATGACATCTGTACCTATATGTTAATTGCAGCAATGTTCACGATAGCCAAAATCTGGAAACAACCCAACTGCCCTAGAACAGATGACTGGTTAAAGAAACTTTGGTACATCTACACAGTGGAATACTATGCAGCAATTAGGAGAGATGAAGTCATAAAATTTGCTTATAAATGGATAGACATGGAGAGTATCATGTTAAGTGAAATGAGTCAAAAAGAGAGGGACAGACATAGAAGGACTGCAATCATCTGTGGAGTATAGAATAACATCACATGAGGTTGATACCCAAGGACAGTAGATACAAGGGCCAGGAGGATTGCCCCATAGCTGGAAGACTGCTTCATGAGTGAAGGGGAGAAGGCAGATGGAATAGAGAAGGGATCACTAAGAAAATGATGGCTGGAGGAATCAGTCGAGATGGGAGATGTGTGTTGAAAGTAGATAATGGACCAAACATGATGACCTCTCAGTATCTGTGTTGCAAGCCATAATGCCCAAAAGTAGAGAGAGAGTACTACCAAAAATAACCCAACTCCCACCCGTTAAAGAAGACTCCCAGATAATTTCTCACGACCACAAGAGTCCTTCAGTATTATGCAGTCTGACTTTATTCAATTCTTGTCCTTCTTGGGGATAAGAATTGTTCTTATGGCTTGTATATTTTCCATTGAAGAAAAGGATTAAGTTTATTTTTTCTAATCTCAAAGTCTACACTGACAGAGAAACATACTATATTCCCTTTTCAAGTCTTTACAGGTGACCTAGGCATCTTGAGAAAGGGATGTCTCTGCCTGAGTTGGTTAAAGACGATCACCCTCCTATTCTTAAGGATTTATCAGTACTTTTAAATGCAAATATAAACTAGTTTTTGACAGTATGTTTCTCTGGGAGATTTGAATACTGTGCACTTCACCATCTTGAACCAAGAGATACTGTGCCCCATGCCAACAAATATGGTGCAACCTGGACCAACACCAGAGTAAAAAATTCCCAGCATCACCATTTATATGATGACCCTTTTCGGATGTTCCCACAAGGACAGGAAGTCGATGACATCCGAGGTAGACAGCTGAATCCCAAGACACAGAAGCAGGCCAATACAAACTGTAGGATAACATGGGGTTTGTCCTTTTAGCCTTGCCTTAGAGAACATAGTTTACCTTAAAGCAATGTCCTTTCTGTATGGACACAGGAAGACAATATTGTGCTTGTAACTTGGGAGTTGATTGACTCCAATAATATTTACTCCTGGGCATCTGCTTTCCTAGCACCCCAAAAGCAGGATCCCGACAAGGGACAGGATGGATCCAGGGCAAGCAGTGAGTTATGTGCTACCCTGGCATCGAAATGGGCCAGGCCAAAGTGCCACAATACTCAACTATAAGTTGAGAGCATGATCATGGACAATGCTGTCATGATCCAAAAGTAATGACGAGATTAGGACCCTGCTGGGGTTAGGAAGATTAACCTGGCCTGAGGACTGTGGTCTGGATTATATAGTGAATGTCCTCAGGAAAAACCAAACTTTATATCTCTTACTGTGCTCATACAGAATAACATTGTTAGAAATATTAGAAGTAGATTTACTATAACTATTTAAGTAGATTACTAGCTCACACCCTGACACACCCTTGTTTGGAATCACACCCTTGAGTGGATCTCCTTAGATGAGATTTCCTTAGATGAGATTTTGTTAATCTCCTCAGGAATATGGTCTTACCCTTCTTTGTTGATTTATTGATGTTAAACCCACCTTTGTGTCACCACCCTATGTAGTTTGCTATATAAACTAAGACTGTGGGGCACTGAGGGAGATAGAAGAGACGGGGAAAGGAGAAAGAAGACAAGGGAGACAGAGGAAGAAGGAGACAGAAGAAGAAGACAGAGGAAGAAGACAGAAGACACAGAGAGGCAGAGACAGAGAGACAGACGCAGAGAGACAGACAGAAGAGAGCACAGTGGCATACATATAAGCAGAGCACAAAGTGAAAGAAGTGAGAGCGAGCAGGGCAGAAAGGGAATTAGAGGAAGATCCAGAGAGAGATCGAGAACCGAACGAAATAAACTGATCAAGCAACCAGTTTGGCCTTCTTCCTTCCTTCGCCTGCCTCATCATCGCCATCAACCTCCCCCAGGGTGGGGAAGCGGCTGGAGACTACCGAACACCGAACGCGGCAGCGGGAGAGATAGAGCCCCGTGGGCCCCCTCTTCTCTTTTGTGTTTTTACACACAAACCAGCATAAGATGATTCATTTAACAGACTATAATTCCATGGTCTCATGATTAATTGAAATATTTGCAACTTGTATGCATATTAACACTGATTATTGAAATAATTCAGGTTTCTTGATTGTAATTGCTAGTAGTTTTGTCTTGACCGATTTTTTTTCTTTTTGGGTCATAACTGGCAATGCTCAAGGGTTACTCCTAGCTCTGCACTCAGGAATTACTCCTGGCGGTGCTTGAGGGACCATATGGGATGCTAGGGGTCGAACCCAGGTCGAACCCATATGGGATGCTAGGGGTCGAACCCAGCCGCATGCAAGGCAAACACCCTCCTGGCTGTGCTATCACTCTAGCCCATGTCTTTTCTTTTTTTTTTTCTCTCTTTTTGGGTCACACCTAGAAATGCTCAGGGGTTATTCCTGCTCATCACTCAGGAATCACTCCTGGCAGTGCTCGGGGGACCAATGGGATGCTGGAAATCGAACCCAGGTCGGCTGCATTTAAGGCAAATGCCCTACCCACCATACCTATTGCTCCAGCCCCCTCCAGCCCCTGTCTTGACCAATTTTATAATTTAGTCACTGAAGTATTTTTTCTTACTGCCAATTCTTGAAGTAATTTAAAGAGCTTAATAAGTTAACCTAATACACATGGAAAAATAATTTCCCACTGTTAGTTGGACATTAACAGTTTTTCAGTCATTAGCATCTTCTGGGAATCGATCAGATTCCTGGGTATGTCATCATTTCTCCAGTAGATTTCTGTGATATTATTAGTCACATTTTAACCCTCTAAAATTATGCTATCATGTTTTCTCCCCAAGAACCCTTCTATAAGAATTTTTTTTTCCTGGTGCTTCAATAAAACTTCTAAAGAGATAGAACATCTGGTAAGCTGCTTGCCTCACTTGTGGCAGACCCTGATTCAATCCCAGGTACCCCGTATAGTCCCCTGAGCTTCACCAGGAGTAATCACTGAGCACAGAGCTAGGAGTCATCCCTGAGCACTGGGTGTGGCCCCAAACAAAATTAAACAAATAAAACCCAGGTAATCATTGAGGACTATCAGGATAATGGCCCCTTTATAATTTTTTTCTTTTTGTGTCACACCCGGCTGTAAGTTCACAAAAGGAGAGGGGGCCCTATTTCTCCTGAAGCCTAAGTTCAGTAGTCTCACACCACTTCCGCCCCCAGGGAGGCTGATGGAGATGGGCAGGAAGGAACGAGAGCCAGGCTGGTCGGTATCAGTTGCAGTTTATTCCCATCTCTGTTCCCGTTCTGCTTCTCTCTCATGACTCTGTGTGTTCCCCCTACTTCTGTGTCTTCTCTCTTACTTCTCCTACAGTGTTAGTTTATATAGCAATCACATAGGGTGGTAACACAAACAAAGGTGAGTCGGAACATTAGTACATCAACAAAGAGGTAAGACCACTCCTCAAGGACAAAATCTCATCTAAGGAGATTACTAGGAGATCTGCTCAAGGGTGGGATCCAAACAAATATGTGTCACTTTCTCCTTTCCTCAGCTAGTAATCCACTTACATAGTTGTAGTGAATCTACTTCTAATATTTCTAGCAATGTCATTCTGTATGAGCACAGTAAGAGATATAACTTTAAAGTTTGGTTCTAGGCATTCTGGTGAGCAACGCGGCCTGGAAAATGCTCCGGACCCGAATTGGGGCCAGCAACACCGGGGAGCCGGACGGAGGTGTAGCCTGCACACCTTCTCCAGATGGAGCCCTGGCGACACTGAGCAGCAACTAACACGGCTCCGGGATTTGGGACTGGGACACATCCAAGCAGCGCGGCCGCATTAGCGACCTTTTCTAAAAACTGAAAATATACAATCTTTTAATGGAAAACTAATTATCAAATGCTTCCTTAGTAGGGCTATCTTGTTTGGGGGTATAACTCCCACAACAATAGTGAGTTTTGTGTTGAAATATGGAACGTAATCAAGGTAAAGAGAAAATGAAGTGAATTTCATCAGTTCTACAGTTGGGGTGGGGGGCGGGGGGTATACTGGGGATTTTGGTGGTGGAATATGGTCACTGGTGAAGGGATGGTGTTTGAATACGGTATAATTGAGACATAAACCTGAGAACTTTGTAACTTTCCACATGGTGATAAAATAAAAAAATAAAAATTAAAAAAAATAAATAAAGTTTGGTTCTTCCTGAGGACATCTCACTATACATTCCAGACCATAGTCCTCAGGCCAGGTTAATCTTCTGAACCCCAGCAGGGTCCTAGTCTCATCATTACCTTTGGATCATGACAGCATTGCCCATGATCATGCCCTCAACTTATATTTGAGTATTGTGGCGCTTTGGCCTGGCCCATTTCGATGCCAGAGTAGCTCACAGCTTGCCCTGGGTACATTCCATCCCACGTTGGGACCCTGCTTTTGGGGTGCTAGGAACTAAGGGCAACTGATTCGAGAAATCAGATGCTCAGGAGTAAGTATTATTCGGAGTCAATCAACTCCCAAGTTACAAAGCACAATATTAACTGTCTTCCTGTGTCCATACAGAAAGGACATTGCTTGAAGGTAAACTATGCAAAAGATACTAACAATTTCAGAGTCCTTAGATGGATCTGATCTTACAAGATAACAGAATCTGATTAGGGAAAAGGTGATTAACTGGTTGGGAAGGAGGGTGCATAGAAGAGTTTACAGATAAACAAAGGAATGGAGTGTCTCCAGAGCACTTAAACCTAAACTCTGTGGCAAGGGAGGAAGGACAAACCAATGTTATCCTACACCCAGAGATGCACAGGAGTTACTCCTGGCTCTGCACTCAGAAATTACTCCTGGCAGTGTTCAGGGGACCATATGGGATGCTGGGAATCTACCTGCTATGCTATCACTCCAGCCCCAGGATAATGGCCCCTTTAAATATGCGGATGGAGGGCTGGAGCGATAGCACAGGGGGAGGAGGGGTAGGGCCGACCCGGGTTTGCTTCCCAGCATCTCATATGGTCCCCTTATCACCACCAGGGGTAGTTCTGGAGTGCAGAGCCAGGAGTGACCCTTGTGCATCGCCGGGTGTCACCCAAAAAGAAAAACAAAAATATATGAGGGTGGAAATTATGGTCATAGTCAGGGCTGCACCCAGGTAAATTCTAAGATGACTGAAATGGTTTCCTCCATTTTATGACCTCTTAGACAGAACAAGGAACCATAAAACTTGAAGTATTTATGCATCATCATCAATACTTTAAGTCGTTCCTGGGTTAATTCTTCATCATAGGTGGAATTAAAAACTGCTAAACTCTCGGGCCGGAGCAATAGTACAGCAGGTAGGGCGATCAGGTTTGATCCTTGGCATCCCATATGGTCTCCTGAGCCATCCAGGAGTGATCCCTGAACGCAGGTCAGAAGTAATTCCTGAGCACTGTCAGGCACCTTTAAGTCTCTCTAACTTTATGTTCATTCCGTTCAATTTTAAGTTTTCTGATATTTTCAGCTGTTTGCCCTTAGGAGTTGGAGCAATTTAAGATCAGGATTACAAATTATCCCCTTAATAATTGTTTCTATCCATACTGTTTTAGCACCCAATATCTACAGATGTTGCAGAGTGAGGCATACATGCCTGAAAATGAACACCACATTTTTACAAAATCCTGAGGCTTTTTCACGTCAGCTAACCCAAGATGCCATTGTCTTACTTTCTACCACCAAAATATGAGTCCCAGCAAGGGCTTAAATGGGCCCAGAGCAGACATCCACATCTCTCTGGCTTTGACATGGACCCACAAGTAATATAGCTCTAGTTAGTCAAGACTAAAGGGCGAAATGTCAACATTTCTTGCAACTTCTCTCTTCTATTACCAGCCTCTATTCCCAGCCCCTCAAATTTATAAGAACTCTCTGGGATTAGGAAAATCTAAAACAGATTGGCCTGTGGCTTGTGGTTTGGAGGATGTAACAATCTCTCTCTAGGAGAAGTTGCACCATTGCATTCTATTGACTCTGACTGGGCTACAGTGGAATTTTAAGAACTCTTTTGTATGTGAGCCCCACCCCCGCCCCCACTTGGACTCCCCAACTGGACATTACAAGCCAGTGGAGTCTGCTCCATGGAGTCCTTCTTGACCACTACCTATTTTGCTCTTGGTTTACGGTACTAAAACACTCATTCTCCCCAATGATGTTTATCCATCACTTTCTATACAAGTGATATATTTTCATTGTATACTTCTCAACTGAGCATGCTTTCTGTTCTCCTCAGGCACTTGTGTAAATTTCCTAGAAAACTACTAGAATATGTATAAACTGTTATATCTCTTGATCTCTGCTGGGCATAAAAGCAGATCCCCTACTCCCTCTCTTGAAAACTGTGTACATCCTTCCCAGTGTAAGTTGTTTTAATTACCAATAAAGTGTCTCCTTTTTACACAGTTGCTCCTGTGCTTTTAAGAGGTCAACAATAGGGGCCAGAGGCATAGTACAGCGGGTAGGGCATTTGCCTTGCACGAGGCCGACCTGGGTTTGATCCCTGGCATCCCATAGGGTCCCCCAAGCACCGCCAGGAGTAATACCTGAGTGCAAAGCCAGGAGTAACACCTGAGCATTGCTGGGTGTGACTCAAAAAGCAAAAAAAGAAAGGTCAAAAATAGATTAAAAATATGGAAGTGGGGTTGGGGATTTGATCCAAGTGAGGAGCATAACCCTTGCATATGCAGGTCCTAGTTTTGATCCAATACCACATTTTCCCTCCCTGCAGCTCTAATAAAAAAAAAAGTGTGAAAATGGCTTTGGAAGTGGCAATGGGTTTCAAATGGGAAAGTTTGAAGGTATATGCTGGAGAAAGCCCAAATTGTCTTGGAAGGAACTTTTATAGAAATATGTTCTTGGAAACTGAAAGATTTCCTAAATGTTCTTAGAAACTGAGGGTCCTTGTTATAAGTGTTCAAGAACTTGCTGAATTGCATCCTGTGTTTTGTGGAAAGCAAAATTGAGAAATTATTAACTTGGCATTAATTAAGAATTCTAAGCAGAGTATTGAAGGTATAACTTGGCTTCTACTCTTGCTGATGGTAAAATATAAGAGGAGTCAGAGTTTAAAAGCATAATGTTGAGTGAGAGAGAGAGAGAATTTGTTGTTTTGGAAAGAACATCAAAAATGTGTCTAGTCACTAGACTATCACTTCATTAAGAAGTTAGCCACAACAGAGAGTTAATCATCTGTCCCAGCAGAAACCAGGAATAGGGATGAAATTAGCAAAAATACTGTCAATTTTTAACTAAAGGGGAACAGAGACAAGTTGGACTAAGGAAGACTTATAAGGGAAGGCTTTTGGACAGCGGGGATTGCGTAGGACCAGATGCCTAACTATTCAACCTGCTTTATCCCTTCGCAAAAGGGAAGAATAATCACCAAAGTGATTCTACAGCCTCAATGGCTATCATTTCCCCCACAGTCCTGGGAAAGTAGGAAGGACATACTGCCTCAGAATGGATCATGCCTCAAGTCTCAGCACACCTGACATGATATCCAGATGCTGTTTGGACAGGTTAGGATTTGGGGGTTTATTGGGACTAGGTATTTTGCATGTGAGAAACACATGAACTGAGGGGAGGAGCACACCCAGTGGTGCTCAGGGGCTATTATTGCTTTCGTGCTCAGGAATCACTCCTAGTGGTGCTGAGGGACACATAAGTGGTGCTGGGGATCAAACCAGGATATGCAAATCAAATAACTTACTCTCTGCACTGTCTCTCTGGCCAAGAGAAACATACATTCTGAGGGACCAGCGGTCAGGATGTTGTGGAGTGAATTGTGTCACCCCATATAATTCACTTGTTAAAACCTGACTCCCAAAGTCGCCCTATTTGGAAATAGAGACATAGGGAAAAATAAGGATTAAAATAAAGCAATAGGGATTCAATATGTGGGGTTGGATATAGGGGTTCAATAAAATTTGTTTCTTTATAACAGGAAAGACTGGGGAGGGAGCTCAGTGAGACAGCAGATGCCTTGCATGTATTGGCAGTTAAATTGTTGACATCACCAAAATTTTTTTAAATATGAGGAAGAAAGAACAGAGATCTTTCTGGCTATGCATGGCTGGGTGAGGACTCGGCCAGAGGGTGGTCATCTATTTTTTTTTTTTTGCTTTTTGGGTTACACCTGGCGATGCACAGGGGTCACTCCTGGCTCTGCACTCAGGAATTACCCCTGGAGGTGCTCAGGGAACCATATGGGATGCTGGGAATTGAACCTGGGTCGACCGAGTGCAAGGCAAACGCCCTACCCGCTGTGCTATTGCTCCAGCCCCCAGAGGGTGGTCATCTATAAGCAGGGAAGGCACCTTCTAGGAAACTAAAAGTTGTTTGCACCTTGGTCATAGACTTCTAGCCTCCACAACTGTGAGAAGACACTTGTCTTCTGCTTAATACTTCTCTGCAGTAGTTCGTTTTGTGATCCCAGCAGACTAACACAGTAATAAGTTTCAGCAGGATTGGCAAAACCAGAGTCCTGATACTTTGATGCTGGGAATCTTACAGGGCAATCACTTGGGGAAATATCTAGCAGTTTCTCAAAAAGTTAAACAAAAAATGGGCAGGAGCGATAGCACAGAAGGTAGGACTTTTGCCTTGCATGTGACTGACCCAGGTTCAATCTCTGGCATCCTATATAGTTCCCAAGAACTGCCAGGAGCAATTCTTGAGTGCAGAGCAAGAAGTAAACCCTGCATTGTCAGGTGTGGCCCCAAAACAAACAAAAAAAAGGTAAACAAAAATATCACTATATAATTTTTTAAATTGTGGGTCTGGAGAGATAGTATAGCAAATCAGGCACTTCCCTTGCATGTTGTCAACCCAGGGTTGATTCCTGGCACCATATATGAACCCTAAGCCCTGTTGGGAGTGACCCTTAAGCACAGAATCAGGAGTAAGCCTTGAGCACTGCTTAAAAGGAAAAAAATTTTTCACTTAAAAGAAATATTAAAACCTATCCATACCAAATGTGCAGGCAAATGCTCACATTATTGATTAGTTAGAGCTCCAAACTGAAAACAAACTATATGTCTATCAGTTGGTGAATGAATTTTTTAAAAAAGCGATATATCTGTTTAATTTTTTTACAACTTCTCGTCCCCATCCCAAGTTTAGAATGATTTCATGGGGTTAAGAAAAGCTAAAGGGGCCGGAGCGATAGCACAGCGGGTAGGGCGTTTGCCTTGCACGCGGCCGACCCGGGGTTCGATCCCCGGCATCCCATATGGTCCCCCAAGCACTGCCAGGAGTAATTCCTGAGTGCAAAGCCAGGAGTAACCCCTGAGCGTCGCTGGGTGTGACCCAAAAAGCAAAAAAAAAAAAAAAAAAGAAAAGCTAAAACATGATTTTCCTGAGGCTCACATTTCGAAAGTTAATCTCTCTGGGAGAAGCTGTACCATTGCATTCTATTGGTTTTGCGCGGAACAAAGCAGAACCTTAAGAACATTTTTGCAATAACGATCCCAGATCCCTGGCCTTACACTGGCAACCATCGGAGACGGCTCAGTTGGAGACCTTCTCAACCTCTAGCTCTTTGTTTCTGACCATAGTAAAACACACAATTCCCATTGACATTTCTCCACCATTTTCTGTACATGAAATAGTTTCAGTGCATGTTCTTCGTCTGAGCATGCGCGCATTCTCTCCAATGAATATGTATTTTTCATAATGAATATGCATGTTTCCTGAAAACCGATTAGAATATGAATAAATTGCTATGTCCTCTCTGCTAAACATAAAACTAGAACTCCTTCTCTCTCCCACCCTCCCTCTCTCTCTTGCTCGCTCTCTTTCTCTTTCTCTCTCTGTCTCTGTCTCTCTGTCTCTGTTTCTGTCTCTCTCTCTCTCTCAAGCTGCTTTCTGTCCTCTGCAGGTGGACATCCCTCTCATCTTAAGTTTTTCATTATCAATACAGTCTCTCTCTTTTATACAGTTGTTTCCATGCTTTTTTTTTTGAGGATGACATTTTCATACAATGAATAGATTAAGCAGTAAAAAGAGACATACCACTTCACTCTGCCATATGCAAACCCCAAAAGGCATTATATTAAGAGAAACCAAGTACCAGATAACACAGACTGTGATTTCAATTATATAAAATATCTAGCACAGTGGGTAGGGCGTTTTGCCTTGCACGCAGCCGACCTGGGTTCGATTTCTCCACCCCTCTCAGAGAGCCGGCAAGCTACCGAGAGTATCCCGCCCACACAGCAGAGCCTGGCAAGCTACCCCTGGCATATTCTATATGCCAAAAACAGTAACAACAAATCTCACAATGGAGACGTTACTGGTGCCCGCTCCAGCAAATCGATGAGCAATGCAATGACAGTCATACAGTGATAACAGTCTAGAAAAGACTAATGTATGGAGACAGGATGCAGAATACTACTTGATTGGGATAGTGAATGAGAATGAACTATTAATAGATCCAAGGGATCTTATTAAAATGATGAAAATGTTCCAAAGGAAAGGCAAATGCTCCACCACTGCACTATACTGCTAGTTACAACGATGGTCACAATATGGCTATTCCAAGAGCAAGAGGGAGTCTGGCACATTCTCCAAACTATAAGCCTTGGATCAGTCAGCTTTTTCACTTTTGTTCCTCCGTGCAATGCCAAAGATTGAATCCAGGGCCTCACACATCCAGGGAAAATTCTCCTCCACTGAGCTACATCCTCATACCCTGGTTAATTTTTTAAATAACTGTCAATCGGGGCCAGAGAGATAACACAGTGAGTAAGGCAGACACTTGCTTTGCATACCACTTGATGTGACTCCCAAAATCAATTTATTAAATTCATATTAATATAAGTAGCAAGTGTGATGTTCTGGACTTTTTTATAATTAAAAAAATTTTAATCACTGTGAATCAAATATAACAAAGTCATTCATTTTTAAGTTTCAGGCATACAAGGGGTTCCAACACCAACCCCTTCACTAGTGCCCACTTCCCTCCATCGATGACTCGGTTTCCCTCCTTTCCTTTCCTCTGTCCCCAGCCTGCTTCCAGAGCAGGCTAGATGTTCCTCCACAGCATTGTTGTCCTAGTGTTCCACACCGTCTCCCCACTCCTATCCACTGGCAAGCTTCCTACTGAAGGACCATTCTCCTGATCTTTGGTTGCCTCTTGGGAACAGCCTCTTGCTGTTCCATTTCAGTTTCTTTATACCATATAATGATCTGGGAGAAACATAAGAGAGAAACCACTTTGTGTCTGTCTGTCTCCCTCTGGAAGGTCTGATTTTGAGTTTGCCCCCAATAATTTTGTCCCCGACTCTGAAAAACAGCATTGTACTAGATCCACAGTTCCTAAATGCTGTCCTACATAGTCCAGGGTGCTACAGAAAGCCCATGGAGCATCATAAAATACTTTATTTTGAGGTCAAAGAGATGGCCTGAAGAGTTGAGGCACATGCTTAGCACGCGAGAGCCCTGGGTTCGATCCCTGATACTGCATATTCTCCTCATCACGACCAGGACTGATGCCGAGCTCTGAGCTTCTGGGAGTAGACCCTGAGCACTTCCATGTGTGGCCCAAAAGCCTAAAAAAAATTAATATTTTATAAAATTAATTTTACTTATTGATTTTCCAGTGCTGGAGATTAAACCCAGGGCCTCACACTTGTAAAGCATATGCTTGATCACTGAGCCACATTATTTATCCTGGTTTATATTTTAATTTCCCCCAATCCTTTATTGCTATTGTTATTGATACAGATATTATAATGACTAGGGTTTCTTTTGGGGGGTGCGGGTTTGTTTGTTTTGTTCTGGGTTCATACCCAGCAGTACTCAGGGCTTACTCCTGGCTATGTGCTCAGGGATCACTTCTGGTGGGCTAAAGGATTAGCCCACCATATAGGGGGCCAGGGATTGGACCTGGGCTTGCCATGTGCAAGGCAAATCCCTTACCTGCTGTGTATTGCTCTGGCCTTTTTGGACCTTCTACTCTAACTCTGTTCTCTATGTCTCTTAGCTTCTCTTTCACACTTTCCATCTTTTTGTGCCACATTCTGAGTAATTACTTCAGGTTTATATTCTAATTTATGATGTCTCCATTAGCTCTTTTCTTACATGTAATTTCCCCCCCTCCCAGGGAGGTTTAAGTTAAACATTTGTATTTATGTATTTTGAGTTTCATTTTAGTTCTTTTTCAATCTGACAAGTCAAATTTCTTTACTCATCATTTTAATTGTCATTTTATTTCTTCAAACATATGAAAGATGGGTAGAGAGGAGCTGGCTCCACAGGTGGGAGCACTTGCTTTGCATGCAGGAGGCCTGGGCTCAGTCCCCACCACAACATGTTCCCCCAGCACCACCAGAAGCCTCCGAAGCAGCAAGCAGGGAGTGGCCGATGAGCACTGCCTGACGTCACAATAGAGCCCCTCCAAGAGATACCTAATTATAGTCTATACTCAGTAATTGTTTTTAATCTTTAATCTTTCTAGATGTGGTTCTTTCCATTGTACTTTTCTTTTTTGTTTCCTGTAGCACTGTAGCACTGACTCCCATTGTTCATCTACTTGCTCAAGCGGGCACCAGTAATGTCTCCATGGTGAGACTTGTTACTGGTTTTGGCATATTGAATATGCCACGGGGAGCTTGCCAGGCTCTGCCATGTGGGAGGGATACTCTCGGTAGCCTGCCGGGCTCTCCAAGAGGGACGGAGAAATTGAACCTGAGTTGGCCACATGCAAGGCAAACACCCTACCTCCTTTTAAAACCTTTATTAAGGTCTATTTTTTATTTCTACTTGAGTGTATAATTCAATAATTTTATTGTAAATTTAACAAGAGGTACAGACATCTCCACATATCAGTTTTGGTGAGGTCCTGGGTTTGTTCCCTAGCATTGCAAAAATAAATAATTAGCTTTGGGGCCAGGAGAGCTAAAGCCTTGCAATCATGATGCCTAGACTTCCATCACTGAAGGTGATCATGCAGTTGCGGTGTTTGTGATCCCCGGTGCCACAAGTAATTTCTAGTAGTACTGAAACCAGGTGTGTCTGAGAAATGGGACCACGAAGAACTGTAATCCCCAGCGAATACTCAATGAACAGCATGAGTGAACCCGGTAATTGTAGCATCAACAGAGGAAAGGGAACAGAAAAAAATAAATATATAACAAATCAATGAGCAACAGGATGACAGTGACAGTGACGTATGCATGCTCAGAATCTACATGTGGGATAATAATAAATTAAGCAGCACATTCTTGGGCCCCTGCATTGAACTACAGGGTCAGCTAGCCCAGAATCATCAGGAGGGCCCCCCACCAGCCCCCTGAGCAACAATCTGGAAATTTCCACACCCCCACAACAGCAAATCAACCTTTTCGTGAAGAGACTAGGCCTTCCTTACATTAGGCAGCAGTCAGAGACTGAGCCGACATAGTCTGCTGCAGCTGCTGTTAGAGGAACACCACGCCCAGAAGAGTCCCAATATTTCAGACTAGGTCTATATTTTAATTCCAATCAGTGCTCAGGAAATGAGCAAGAGGAATGATGCTTTCCAGGAGCAATCATACTGAGTGACCTCACTGCCTTAGTAACACATATAGAGGAGGTGATGAGGTAGAGTGAGAAATCGCTTTGCATTGATTGTGCCAACACTCAGCAGTGTCAGATGCCTATGAATGGAGGACAGTATGGAAGGGCCATCAGACACCTTGAGGAGCTTGAGAGTACCAAAGTGCATCATTGTCAAAGTACAAATATCCAGAAAACTAGAAATGAGACACAGATTCACTTCAAGGGCGAGTGTTCAGAGCCAGCTGTTGGAACAAGACAGTAACCTGAGAAGTGAGTGGTGAACCACCATCATTAGCCCCAGCAGGACTAATGGGGCTGGATCAAAGGTCGGATGGACTTACCTCACCCTGCACAGTGGACCTTCTTCAGGGGACAAACAATTCAACTTTTCTTAAGAGTTGCAAGCCGGGTCTGCAGGGAGAGCTGATGCATTTGAAACAATCCTCTATCTGGGGTTTAGTATGATGATGGAATGTTGCGTGTCTGGTTTTAACAACAGGCCCACACAACAGAGGTGGGCAGTGTGGGCTCAATGCATGGTTTGACTTCAGTTAGCCTCGTCAGACAATGAGCCCTTAACATGGGACCTACAGGATGACCCAGACAGCTCCGTCAGCAATCATGATTTGTTCCCACGGCTCCTGGGCCCAAAGAACAGCTGGTCTACACTTTTCTTTGGGCCCAGTCAGTTAGGTCATTGTCTACAGCCCAAGAATCAATCAAAAAAAAATGTAACAAGTTTTCAGCAATATCTACTGACTAGAGCTGTATAGACAGCTCTGCGTCCTTCCTGGCTGAAGAGAGTGACCAGGTCTGTTCTGATCCCATGACTGGCACTGATGCTGAACAGCACAACAGCCTAGTGGACACCACTGGGTCTCAATTTAGTCAAAACATCAATGAATCAGGCCCATGCCAGGGAATCTCTGTGGATTCAAAGCCCCGTTAAGCTGGTGACTTTGCTTTAGGCTTTGAAGACTAATAGTCCTCCCCACAAAAAAAAAAAAAAAAAAAAGGTTTTTTCTATTCATGGAAAAGAAAAATGTCCCTGGGCTGCCAACTTAGATAAACCATTTTTATCTAACAAGGGAGGCTTGTTGGACCCTGCTCCACTGAGTTGTTGAGTATGAATGAACCCCAAGACAGTGACAAGGTCTGGACAAGTGTCTGAACAGTTTGTCAGATGTTCTGTTTGACAAGAGCCCACTGGGAATCCCAGAAGCTGCTTTTCAAAGGGGTAGACTACCTAGTCACATCAGGGGCCACTAAGCCCCACTTCACCTGACTCTGGATGGAGGCTACCTCCATCTGCTAAAGGTTCCGAGCAGGAAAAGAATCAGAGAGGCTTGTAGCGCAAAGGGTCACAGGCTGTGGGGACAGATCCAAGGATGCTAGCCCTCTCTCTGGGGTAATCCTGTGGGTATTTATTTGTAAGCATTCATGGAAAAGATCAGTGCCAGTTAGACACTGAGTATCAAAAGTTATGAGGAAAACACATTGAAATGGTCTAGGGGCCGGAGTGATATAATCCAACAGATAGGGCATTTGTCTTGCACGCGGCCAACCCTGGTTTGATCCCTGAGCACCATCAGGAATGACTCCTGAGCACAGAGCCAGGAGTAACCCCTGAACATCGCCAGTTGTGGCCCAAAGAAACAAACAATGGTTTGAAGCCCTGCCCACAGGTCAGCCAGATTCTTTCTCCCTGGAAAAGTGGGGCATTTTCTTCCCTAAGGAAGAAGTTAGGACACTCAAAAAGCTCAGGAAGGTGGTTATCAGATCTTTTGTACACATTCATACAAATGTAATTTCTGTAAATTTGTTCACTAGACATTGACTTGGTGCCTAATAGGTGCAAGAAATATGTATGTCCAGAATTACTATATTGAACCAATCTAGCATGTAGTTTATGTTCTGGTGGGAATTTTAGATCCCTCCCCAATCAAAATAAAAGGAAATAGATAATCAGTCAGGTGGTGATAAATGCTATGAAGAAGAGGAAATGGAAAAGAGCTAGGAGCCTCCAGGATGGGACTACACCGATTGCAGTAGGGGGCAAGAGACGATCACAAAGACTAGCACAGAGTGAAGACAGGGATGACTGGGGACAGTGGAGTCGAGACAAGGGGAAGAAACACAGAAGTCTTCTTCTAAAAAGCAAAAAAAAGAAAAAAGGAAAAAAGAGTGTTTTACTGAGTAATTATGGTCAGTGGGAGAAAGAAGTGAACTCCATTCTGAGCAGTAAAGCTTTAACTGGACATAAACCGTTTTCTTTCCTCTTTCCTTGCTTTTCTTTGATGACTGGATTGTGGTGTTCTTTGATGATGGGGTTGTGGCGTTCTTTGATGACTGGGTTGTGGTGTTCACACAACTTCTTGGTGCTCATCAGGGGTAACTGCAGTGCTCACACGTGTGCTCGCATAACTTTAGTTGCAATGCTCCCACACCTGTTTTCCTTTTTTTCCCTTTTTTTATTTTTTTATTTTTTTGCTTTTTGGGTCACACCTGGTGATGCACAGGGGTTAGTCCTGGCTCTGTGCTCAGGAATTACTCCTGGGGGTGCTCAGGGGACCATATGGGATGCTGGGGATTGAACCAGGGTCGACCGCATGCAAAGCAAACGCCCTACCCGCTGTGCTATCGCTCCAGCCCCCAATACACCTCGTTTCAGCAGCCTGGCTTCTGGTGACACAGACCACAGAGAGCAGGACTGCCAGGTTCAAATGGCAGAGCTGTTGGGATTGGGATTTTGTTTGTTTTTGGCCCACACCTGGCAATGTTCAGGGGCTACTCCTGGCTCTGCACTCAGGAATTACTCCTGGTGTTGCACAAGGGACCATACGGGGTGCAAGAGATGGAACCCAGGTCGGCTGCATGCCAGGCAAGCGCCCTACCCACTATACTATTTCTCCAGCCTCAGAGTGTTGGGATTATTAATTGTCACATGCAAGTGTCACCTGGGACTGAACTCGCAGCTTTGTTTGCAAGGTACTCTTGTGGATTGTGGGGCTGGAGAGATAGTACAGGGGAAAGGGCACTTTCCTTGCACTCAGTCAATCCCGTATGCACCTCATATGGCCCCTGAGCCCAGTCAGGAGTGATCCCTGAGAGCACAGTCAGGAGAATTTGAGAGCAATTTGCATGTACAAGTATCCTGGCTCTTCATAACTTCCCCCATCTCTACACAAATGACTGTACCCAAACTTGATGGAACAGGATTTCTCCCTTCCCTCCCATTCTCTTCCCTCTCCTTCACTTCCCTTTTTTGTTGTTGTTTGGATGATCAGATGGTCAGGGACTGGACTCACATTTAGTTGTGTTGCCTGCACACATGCTCACAGGACTGCATGTACTCTTTCCAGTCATGGTGCTCCCACATTCTGGTTGTTGTGAGCACACCTGGCCAAGGTGCTCACCAGGAGCTTGCAAACAACTGACTTTAGTGCTCTGGAAATCACACACATTACTGTGCCCCAGGACCTGCTGTGTAATATAAGAGTGACACTAGGGATTAAACCTTTAGTTTCACGTTCACTACAGAGTCACCCTTAGTCCCCTTGAATGTAAATTTTTAGTGACTTAACTTTGCTCCTTTCCAAAGCATTAGCTTCCATCAACTTTCTTCCAGTATTCATATTTCTTCCATTTATATCATATTTAAATTATACGTTCATCACCAAGTAATATGTGATTGGAGATCCTGCGCGGGACAGGAGATGCGTGCTGAAAGTAGACTAGAGACTGAACAGGATGGCCACTCAATACCCTTATTTGGAACCACAACACCCAAAAGGAAAGATAGATATCAAATTGGAATGCCCCGCTACAGAGGCGGGGTGGGGTGGGGGGATGAGACTGGTGGGGTGGAAGGGATATTGGGTTCATGGGTGGTGGAAAATGGACACTGGTGGAGGGATGGGCTCTTAAACATTGCATGAGGGAAAAACAAGCACGAAAATGTGCGAATCTGTAACTATACCCTCACTGTGACTCACTAATTAAAAAATAAATTAAAAATAAATAAATAAATAAATAAAAAGATGAGACACACACACAAAAGAAAATATTATACATAGTGGGTACTATTGCAAAAAAATGGATGAAGGCATGGGGCTGGAGAGATAGCACAGCGGGTAGGGTGTTTGCCTTGCACGCGGCCGACCCGGGTTCAAATCCCAGCATCCCATATGGTCCCCTGAGCACGGCCAGGGGTAATTCCTGAGTGCAGAGCCAGGAGTAACCCCTGTGCATCGCCAGGTGTGACCCAAAAAGCAAAAAAAAAAAAAAAATGGATGAAGGCAGGAGAACTAGCTCAATGGGCATAATACATGCTTTTCATGTTGGAAGCAAGGGTCCAATCCCGGACAACGCATGTTTCCTTGAGCACTACCAGGAACTATCAGGAACATACCCCAAATATAGAGACAGGAATGGCTCCTAAGTATGTCCAGGTGTGACAATCTTGAGAGAAAGAGAGAGAGAGAGAGAGAGAGAGAGAGAGAAGAAAAGTGCCTGCCATAAGGGTAGGCTGGAATGGGGAGTAGGGGCTAGAGGGAGGGAAACTGGGGACATCGGTTGTGGGAAATGTACATTTGTGAAGGGACTAGTGTTGGGACACTGTATGACTGAAATCCAATCATGAACAACTTGGTAACTATGGATCTCGTGGTGATTCAATAAAAATTTAAAATAAAGGGCTGAAGTGATAGCACAGCGGGTAGGGCGTTTGCCTTACACGCGACCGACCCGGGTTCAAATCCCAGCATCCCATATAGTCCCCTGAGCACCACCAGGGTGATTCCTAAGTGCAGAGCCAGGAGTGACCCCTGTGCATTGCCGGGTGTGACCCAAAAAAAAGCAAAAAAAAAAAATTAAAATTAAATAAATAAAATAAATAAATTATACGTTCATCTTATGATCAGCAGAAATACTTGAGCCCTGATATTTTGGTCATTTATGCCGTGTTCAATTTTGAATTGTCTTTACAACAGTGAACACAACTTACAAAATCAAGCTTGGGAGGGGCTGAAGCTCACTTGCCTTGCATGTGGCTGACCTGGGTTCGATACCCGGCATCCCATATGGTCACCAGAGCCTCACCAGGAGTGATCCCTGAGCACAGAATCAGGAGTAAGTCCTGAGCACAGCAGGTGTGGCCACAAAACAAATCAACTTTGGGAACAATGCAACTGGCTTTTGGAAAGCACATCATCTAACTATGGGAGCCCCTCCCGTGGCCTTAGCCCCTCAGCCCGCAACTGACAGGGACGCAGAAGTTGTTGTCATCTGTCCAAGAGCCTTGGGAGTCCAGATCAGGCCTCCTAAGCAGCATCCTTTCATGTTTATTATTGATTTTGTTTCATTTCTTTTCACTTGGAGGGAGGGGACCCCGGGGGGGGGGGTCCAAGTTTTGTTGTTTTATTATTCACTACAGCATCCTCCTACATTTATGTAATTTGCAAAATAAAGTCTTGAAATATTCAACTTTACAAACACATAAACAATTTTTACACACTGCTAATAGGCATATGAACGAATGTCAGCCTAACAAATTTGATAAATTTGATTCAGTAACGCTGTTTTTAATACAGCATCCTAAAACCAAAAAACTGAGGATATTGGAACAATTGTTTATTGTAAAATTTAAGAGAAGTAGAAAACCCAGAAAGATGAGATTGTGTAAAATCTGATAGTACAAAGATAGATTTTTTTTTTTATAGAGCCATTCAAGTTATATTGTATGGTGCAAGAGACATTTTAAAAAGAATTTGATTCTCATCCCAGTACAGTTAGGCTTTGGTAACGGAGTGTGTTTTCACTTGAAATACTCTGTTTTGTGGGAATGAATCAGGGAGAACCATGACCGGGTCACAGAAAGCTTTCCATTCTCTTCTCTAGGCAGAGCTGGCGGACCGGCACGCATTATCCCCCAGTTTGCAAGGGCTGGCCTAGATGACCTGGGCTAGAAAGTGAAGTGCTACTTACTCCCCCAGATCTCTAGGGTTCAGAACATGTCCCACCAGCTGAGATTTGAGAGACACAATAAAGCACAGGGTCCTTTTCCTACCATTTTGGCTATTTCTGCTGCCAGAGCTATGGAACCATCTCAGCTCCTCTCCACAGCCCGCATTAGCTCAAGCTGCACCACATTTGACATAAATGTCCAGGAGGCAGAGCAATAGTACAGTGAGTAGGGCATTCGCCTTGCACACAACTGACCCGGGGCTGATCCCTGACACCCCATATGGTCCCCCAAGCACCACCAGAAGTTCCTGAGTGCAGAGCCAGGGATAACCCCTGAGCAGGTATGACCCAAAAAGCAAAAAGAAAGAAAAAAAGTGTCCAGAAGCCACACTCTTGCCAACACCTCTACTGTCATCATCCACCAAACCAATGCCCTATTGTCTGGATGGTGGCAGCCTCCAGTGAAGTAAATTTGTGCCAGTTAAGGTGGCACCTGGGGATACTGGTGGAGGGAAGGCCACACTGGTGGTGGGATTGGTGCTGGAATAACAAATGCCTGAAACCACTGCATTATTAACAATTCTGCAGATCATGGTGTATTAACAATTCCTTTTTTAATTAAAAAGTTGTTTGTGGGACCAGACAGATCCTTGGTCCCCCGAGCAGTGCCAAGAGTGATGCCTGAGCACAGCGGGGTTAGCCTCCTGCCCCTCTCAAAAAGTTGTTTGTAGTTAAGGTGGCAGTGTTTCAATAATGGTTTTACTTAGAATAAAAGCAGCCCTTAGGGGCTGGAGCGCTAGCACAGCAGGTAGGGCGTTTGCCTTGCACGCGGCCGACCCGGGTTCGATTCCCAGCATCCCATATGGTCCCCTGAGCACCCACAGGAGTAATTCCTGAGTGCAAAGTCAGGAGTAACCCCTGTGCATCATGGGGTGTGACCCAAAAAGCCAAAAAAAAAAAAAAAAAAAAGCCGTCCTTAAAAATGTTTGACAAGGGGACTGGAGCAATAGCACAGTGGGCAGGGCAGGGCGTTTGCCTTGCACGTGGCCAACCCGGGTTCAATATTCAATATTCCCAGCATCCCATACGATCTGAATCTTCAGTGTAAATGCGTTAAATAGTGGGAGGTTCAATTGTCCCTCAGCTTTGTTCGGGGGGCCACACCTGGCTATGCTCAGGCACCATTCCTGGTGGGTCTGAGGGGACCCCATGGGATGGCGGGTATTGAATCCAATTGGTCACAGGCAAGTACCCTACTGCTGTACTATCTCCCCCACCAACACTTCCACCGAGCCCAGAACAGCCCCCCATTCCTCAGAGCTGTACACTGGAGTCCCCTGTCACCCCCTGCCCTTCAGTAGGAGAGTTGTAGACACTGCATCTATAATCGACTATAGCCACCATAGCAGAAGGGCCCCTGTGGAGTGCCCTGACATACAGGCAGGCGCTGATGCTTTCAGTTCACTTCACCTAAGAAAGGAGCCTCTTAGTCTTTAGGAAGCCACAAGTTGACCAATCACTTCCCACCAGCATGGGTTGGCCTGTAAGAATTGTCCTAATTCTTTCAGTTAGTCAGAAGTGTGGGGAGAACAAGATGCTCATTAACGTGGGAGGACAATGTTTTTGAGTGAGACAAAGCACATGATAGAACAGTCATATTTATACCATTAAATGCAATTTAAAAACTTTGTGGAGTCTGAAAGGAAATACTCTATAAATGTTAAAACTGGTTTATTTAGAAGAATGTGAAAATTTAAAAGATTCCACATAAAGATTATACATATTATTTTTTATTTATCCACAATAGACAGTATTGTCTAACATGGTGCCAACTATAACAGACTGTACCCGTCATTCTGCTTTTGTGCTAACAGAACCCTGTCCCACAGGCACTAGGACACCCAGCGGAGGGGACAAAGCGGCCCACCCAGCCCTTGTCAGTGCCTTGTCCAAAGTGAGGGTGTGACCTGGCTTAGCAGACACTGGGCAGTTGTGCTGAGGCCTCTGCAGGCTAATCCTGACAGGCACAGAATGAGAACGTTTCTTTACTGTGTTCTATTTCACATCATGCTCTTCCTTTGAATACAGTCATTTGCAAAAATGACCCAGAGCATCGGCTCTACCAGTTACTTTGCAACATTAAGGATGGCAGAGCAAACGGAACCAAGAACAACTTCATGCCACTTTGGCTGCCACCCAACTCTGGAACTTTCTATCTCTAAACTTGTTAGAAGAAGAGATAATCAAACGTCCTTATTTCCAAAGTGACTGTCAGTCTCGTTTCCTGTCAGTTGAGCTGAGCACATCCTGATAGCAGCATTTTCTGTCTGGCACTGAAGGAATGCCTCCTGTCCACTTTAGTCTAAATGCAACTCTCTTAAGAAGCAGGTATTCTCCGTTTTACAGTTAATAAGGAAAACTGAGCTTAGGGAAGGTAAGTAATTATCCCCCACCCAAGTTATTGGTGGGGCTGAAGTGGATTCAAATCTAATCCTGCCTCTCAAGTTCACACTCTGTCACTCAATCAAGTAGCTGAAAAACATAAATGAGCCTAAACTTCCCTTAGTACCCTAACAAAATGCACACACACATAAGCAGGTTGGTAACAAATACACATGCACTTTCATACTTTAATTTGGCTTTGGGTTCTTACTCCTGTGACCTAGATTTATTTGTTGGCTTATATGTATGCTTCAGAGGCTTGGCAAGAAAGCAGATGTGCCTCATCTTTCTTCCATACTTTTATTGATGACACTCAACCTGGGCATCATTGAGACAGGTCACAGGGACTCTGATGCAGGGTCATTACGTTTAATCCCCAGAACACCTGAAATGGTGTACGAAGGTTAAAGTGGCACATGCTCCTTCTCGAGCTTTCTTGAAGACCGCAAATCCCCAAACATCTAACAAGGGCCTGTGAGTTGGCCAAAGCAGCAGCAGAAAGGTGTTCATGAACCAGACTCAGAGCAGAGAGAGGCTCACAGTAGAGGCCCCCTGGCAGCGCCCCTGCCGGGTGAAAAGGAGAAGCAAGTACAGAAGCCCAGACACCGCAGCGCAGCTGTTCCTCTGAAGCTCAACCTCAAGCCAACAGGACGTCCAGGGCACGTGTCTCCCAGGAACGCGTCAGCTCCGGTCTTCCAGAGCGAGGAGAGAACACAACTTCTCAGCAGCTCCCCGAGTGCTGAGCTACATGGGGGCCAACCAGGGGACGTGATTCTCTGCCCATCCCATAGCTGCGAGCTGGGCAGCTTCCAGTGATCGGTGTGGAACAGTCCCAGTTGTGATGAAAAAAGGCTCAGTGTGGAAAAGAAGGTGAGAATAAGGGATGTGAATCCCTTCAAAACCGCTGGGGCCACTGAAATGTTGCCAAGAGGCAGCTCTGACCAAGCCTGGGCGGTTCGTTGCCGCTCCAGAGGTGGTTTCCACAGCTCCACCAAAGCGACTGTAACACAGGCACAAGGAGCAGAGAGCTCAGGGCAGGAGGCCTTTCCTAACCTCCAAGACAGCACCCCCTGCAACCGGGGAAAATTAGCCCGCAGCCAAAGACTGGGCGCAGAACTGCTTCTCTAGGGACCATACATTCAAGGGTCCCAGCCTGGGGGAAGAAACAAGGTCCCAAAGGACAGAGCAGTAGCGGGGCAGAGATTCAATTCAAGTAGAGTGGGTGGCCACTAGATAGGAAATTGGGGGGGGGGGGCTTCTCAAAACCAAAGCTTCTGAGGTGGGAGTCATAAAGTCATTATTCCTCCACACGTCACTACTTCCTGTCTAACCAAGGAAGTTTCTCAGCAGCATATGATGTAGTGAGGACTTCACCACTTACAGAAATTAGATACTAACAACAGTTTCATGGGAGCAAGTAGAGTGCAGGCTGGTGACCACAGGAGTCAAGTGCAGGAGGAGGATGGGGCCGGTTATGACTTCCAAGAACATCTGCTGGGTGCCGAGGTGGGGGAAAGATACTGCTCGGCTGAGAAAACTGAAGTTGCCTCCCCCCATGAACAGAGGGCGCTTGGCGAAGAGTGTGCAGGACCAAGAGGCTCAGACTTCTGCAGCACCAGGCCTGGGGGGGGGGTCTATGGGCTTAGAACACAGGGGAAAGCCGCGAGTCACTCTGGGAGAGCTGTGGAAGCGCTCATTGGATTTGTAAAGGCCCCGGCAAAAGGAACCTGACATTTATTGAGTGCCTACCGTGGCTGTCTGGCCCTCGAGGACTTCCCCTCTCTCGTATTTCTTTAATCCTCACGCCTGCCCCGAGAGGTAGTAGATCCCCTTTGGGGTTAGATGAGGAATATGAGGCTTGGAGAGCTTAGGTAGTTTGCCCACACAGTCACACAGCTGGGACACAGGGCTGGGTCCCAGACTCCAATCCTCCCTGCCCGCTCAGGAAGAAGGGGATGGCGCACGCAGCAGGAGCTTCCAGCTCAGAGCACCCACACGCGGCCCCCGGACCAGGAGCCTGGACCGTCCACGGGCCTCCCGTCTGTCAGGGAGGTGGCAGTCAGCGGAAGAGAGAAGACACCCATAGAAAATAAATAAAGAGGGAGGAGTCCCGGCACCAGGATGAGCAGCCTCACTCACTGCCGTGAGGGCAGGGGAAGACCAGGACGGAGGCCGCCGACGGCTGGCGTGCGCAGGCTGAACAGGCCCCTTCGACGTCGCACCCAGCAGTCTGGAGCAGGCAGCAGCCATGGGCGTGGTCGCCACCAGCCTTCATCTCCTCACTTTACCGCTGTTTGTGATCCAAGAGGGACTCGAAATCGGGGGAACATACAAGTTTGTGCTTCACGTGTCCCAGGACCGTCATCTCACCTGTCCTACTGTCTCCGAGACCCACAGACACCAGCTCCTGCCAATGACAAAGGCAGTGGTGAGCATCAAAACCATTCTGGCCACTCCCTCTTCTTAGCTGGCAATTTTAATGTGGTAATCCCAACAGTGCCTCTCCCCTACGGGCAATGAACTTGACCCTCAGGGCGCTCACCTGCAGGAAAGAGCAGGCAGTCCCCATTGTCACGTCCAGAGTCACCTTGCCCAGGAGGAGCTGTACCTTTCCTGACTTGCGGATCAGCAGCTTGCCAACCTGACCCTCCGTCAGGTCAGCCAGGGTACACGCATTCTCTGCCAGCCTGGCTTCCTGGCCAAGAGAATCAAGGAATGCAGACATGGTTAAGAGCTCTGTCCACCAGTCCTTAGGAATGACCCTTTCCCAAAGCTGGGCATCGGCAGCAAACATCAGAATGTGCTCCCCTCTAAAAGGGCCTTTTGCCAGGGTTAAAAAAAAAAAAAATCTGCAACACGCTCAACAAAAGGGCAAAACGTCGACAACTGCTGTGCTGACACTGCCATCAAACGTGCATGCGCTCTCACTTGTGTCAATTGTCAATATAACCCCCCCCCCCCATACACACACACACACTCAGGGCTGAACAACAAAGCGCAAGCTTCTCGTGGGTAGAAAGAACACAAATGCCTCTTAATCCCCATTTTCTGCCTGGGCAGCACTAAGGCTCCCCTGCACCTCTCCGGGTTGCGGCTGTGCCCTGTTGGCCCCCTGCATCTCCCCGGTAGTCAACGCTGAGCATACCCGGTCCTTCTCCTGCTTGATGGCCATCATCTGCCCATCCTCACTCTGCACCTCGGTCTTGACAGGCTTGATGTCCTGAGTGGGTGGCTGGCCCGGGAGCGTGTCGGGCAGCTGGAGGAACAGCAGCTCTTCCTCTTGGGTGAGGCTCAGCTCCCGGAGCAGCTCAGCCACGGATATGTCCTTTGGGAGCCCGGGGGTCTTCCTGGCTGCTCTGGGAGGAGCCTTCACCTTGGCCTCCTCCTCTTCATCTCGTGGCTCCTCTTTCACTGGGGTCAACGGAAACACCTTCAAAGGGCCACCCTCTATGCCACCTCACAGCACCCATCCCTCAGCCCCCCTCTTTCCCCGCCACGCAGTATGGGAGACGGAGGGCAGATCCTGGTTAGGCAGAGGGACACAGGAGCTGTGGGACATCATTTGAAAATGACTGAGGCCTACTCATCCATGTCAGCGCCTGACCCCTCAGAGAGCAGAATTTGGCGTCTTTGTACATTAGAGCTGGAACAGGAGCGGGCCTGCTTATATGCTGATGTCTGGGGGGTGCTTATTCCTCTGGGGAATTCCTGGAGGCCACCACCGAAAAGGGGATGAGAAGGCAGTGGTCCCCTCTCACCTTTCACAGCAGGCACGTCCACCTCCATGTCCTCTTCCTTGGGACCGGCCAGCCAAGGTTTCACATCTGGTTCTTCATTCTCTTCCTTAAAAAGCCACCCGGAGTGGGCCAGTGGCAGCTGCACGGGCATGTTTCGAGTGTCATTCTTCAGCCCAGGGTCATCGATGAACTGCCAAAGAGTGGGAGAAGGGGTGGTCACATAAACTGTCCAGCACAGACACAAGAACTTGAACTCAAGTCTAGCGTAGTCCTTTTCTAAAGACAGTTCCTGTGGCTCACCGGGATTCCAGAACACCATCTCTTCCACCTGGGCCCTACCCGCCAGGAAGCCCTTTCAACAGTCCCAGAGAAGCTCCCCCCAGCTACCTACGTCATCCTTCTCCAGCATGCGTAGGATCTGTTTCGTTTCTTCATCTGTCTCCCGCTTCTCTTTTTTGATATTGATGATATGAGAGGGCCCCATGTCCGACATATCCACCGTCTTATCCCAGTTCCCTGTGGAAAACCATCCAGTTCACAGGGTGAGGAAGAGGTCATAGCAAGAAAAACCAAATGGGCAGCAGGGGAGGTCCACTGCCCTCATGCTCTGACAGAACAGTCTGACAGAACTCCACTGACTGCCTCCTCCCTGGCCCTGATATCTGTACCCTTTTTCTTCATCATTTCAGCAGGGCCTTGCTCAAAGATGGAGTGGGACTGGATCACTTCTGGGCGCCCTCGACCCCGCCCATGGCCCTCTCTCTGCCGGTCGCGGTCCCTTTCTCGCTTCTCCTTCTTGATGGTTACTTCTTCCTTGGGCCTGGAAAAAGAGAATTACTTCACTAAAACCATTCACTCATACCGCATGTCAGAAAATAGATTTCACTCTCCCGAACAGGTGGGTAACCCAAAGAAGGGGGAACTTCACACCCCCAGTGAGGTGAGTTTATGAGCCAGTAACTACATCTCAAGAGGCAGAACCAAACTCTAAGCCAAGCACTTCATTACCTCCATGATGTGGCAATCCTTCGAGCTTGCTTTATTTTACTTTTTTGTACAAAAAGTGTTTACAAGAACTATAATCCCAGAGCTGAATCATAGTGGTCCTTAAAAAATGCAGACTCTTATACTGACTGAAAAGCAGGAAGACTGTAATACAAATAGTTTAAGGGAAAATTTGACATACTTCTGTCTAAATTATTGGCTCTCAACTCTTGACAATAGAATCACTTCAGGGTTGGAGTGACAGTATAGTTGATAGGGCATTTGCCTTGCACACGGCTGATCCTGGCATCTCATATGGTCCCCTGAGCACTGCCAGGAGTAATTCCTGAGTGCAGAGCCAAGAGGAACCCCTGAGCAGCACTGGGTCTGACCCAAAAAGCAATAATAACAACAACAACAACAAAAATCACTTCATTTTATTTTAAAAAAAAAACCTAAATCACATTAAATCATAACCTGTAGGAATGAATTCCAAGCATCAGTGTTTTTTTGTTTGTTTCTTGTTTTCTAAAATAACTTGTAGGTTAAAATCACCTACTAGGATTGAAAACTACTGGAGAAAAGATCTAAATGTACATATAAATTTCTAGCAATTTCCCCCAAAGTCCCAAATTCAGACTAAACATTCAGATGCACATTTTCAGAGGGCCTAACTACTTACTCTTCCTTGATTTTCCGACTGATGATATTTGGGGTGAAGGTTTTCTGAAAATAAAATACAAGAGACAATGATTTGGTAAATTCTGACCCCAAGGCATGGAGAAAAACAAAACCTCCCCAAATGCATACTCTGTGGAACAAGATCACTCTGACTCTCTTCACAACCCAGAAAATTCAGTGCTAGGCATCAGGGGGGCATTATCAACAGAAGGGGTGCCCACCACCACTTTAGCAGTCCCAGTCTCTGTCCTCTGAGGACTTCTAACTTTAATCTCCAAGCTTGTCATGAAACTGGAGAATCACAACATGGGGAAAGGAATCCATAGACAACACTCAGGCAAGGTAAGGCACAAGAACTGCCTTTAACAGTCCCAGCAAAACTGGGAAAGAAATCTTCACAAACTGTCTGCTTTATGCGCCTGTCACCCCCCCTTCTCTAGTCACAGTCACAGACATAACAGATGGGAACAGGAGTTTCTAATGACAGACATGCCTAAGAACTCAAAATGCAGGCAATGTGAGTGCCTGCGGGGCTTTCAAGGGATTCTCCAAGGTGTACACACACCCAAACACACTACACACACTACACACACACACATATTTAAGTTGCTTTGGAATGCCTAGAATTAGCTTTCAAGAGATTCTCCATGGTGTCCAAACACACACACACACACACACACACACACACACACACACACACACACTCACACACACACATTCAAGTTGCTTTGGAATGCCTAGAATTAGCCCCCTGCAACATCTCTAAGCATCACCTGAGCATCATCTTTTGCAAACCTGCAGGCAAAGTGAATGCCTGTGTGGCTTTCAAGGGATTCTTCAAGGTGTCCAAACAGACACACAGACACACAGACACACAAACACGTCCAACACACACACACACACACACACACACACACACACTGCATTGAATTAGCCCCTGCAACAATCTCTGGGCACCTTCTGAGCATCACCTCGTACAGACACACAGACACACAGACACACAAACACGTCCAACACACACACACACACACACACACACACACACACACACTGCATTGAATTAGCCCCTGCAACAATCTCTGGGCACCTTCTGAGCATCACCTCGTACCTGCAGGCAAAGTGAATGCCTGCGTGGCTTTCAAGGGATTCCCCAAGGTGTACACACACGTGTACACACACACACACACACACACACACAAACACACGCAAACACACTCAAGTTGCTTCGATCGCGTGCGTGAGGAAAGGCGCCCGGGACGTACCTTCTTGACTCCGCCGAGGGTGAGGTCTCTGGAGCGGATGGAGGGAAGGCGACCCGGCGTGAGCGGGGGCGCGGGTCGCCGCCCGATCAGCCCCCGGGCCCCGGTGAGGAGGGAGCGGGACCCCCCCGGGGCGCTGGGCTCGCCCGCGGCCTTTCCTTCCGACATGCTGCCTGGAAGCGGAGCAAAGAGGAACCCGAGTCGGACACGCGCAGCCCGGCCGAGCCCCCCGCGCCCGGGCGGGGCGTCCCTCCCGCAGCGTGCGGCTCCTCCCCCTCACACGTGGCCAGGGCCTCCCCGCTAGCCTCGGCCCGCCCGCGCCCGGGCACCTCCTCGGGGCCTCGGCCGCACCAGCGCGCCGCGGCTCCCCGGCACACGCGTCCGCCTTCACCGCCGCCCGCGGCCAGCCCCGGCTCCCGGCGCCCGGCGGAAGTCTGCGTGGCAGGGCCCGGGCGCCGCCATCTTGGCGCGGGGCGGAAGTGAGCTCAGTGGGCGGGGCCTGGCCACAGTATTTATTCGGCGGCGCCGCACTCCCCTCCGCCTTCTCTTCCCGGTTCTTCCCGGAGTCGGGAAAAGCTGGGTTGAGAGGGCGAAAAAGGAAGAGCGGTCTGGGTGACGACGCCGGGGTGCAGCGCTCGAGGGTCCTCGCTCGGAGCGGGTCTCGGATGCTGGGGGACGGAGGCTGGCCCTGGCAGCCTCCAAAGCGCAGGCGGCGGATCCGCTTCGCCCAGCCTCTGCGAGCGGTTGGGGGGTCGCGGTTCTGGAAGGGGCGAGAGGGCGCGGGGCAGAGAGCTGGAACCCCCGCTCCACCCCCCTATTCCGAACCAGGCGAGCCCGCGCTGCGCTGGGCCTCCGTTGCGGGCGCGACGGTGACCTTGGGGTGGTCACCGCACCCCCGGGCAGCGCCCTCCGCCTGCAGTGTGGTCCTCTCCCCGGGTTCCTGGGGGGGACGTGGCGCGCGGCGTGGGTGCTGCGCCCCAGCCGCCGCGGTGAGCGGACCCGGGTGCCTCGTGGCCTCCGCCCGGGCTTCAGGACTGGGGGCCCTGTATGCACTTGCAGTCTAAGCCCACAACCTGAAAAGCCAAGTTGGGGAGGGACGAATTGAAAGAATTTAATGAAACGCCAGCGTGGGAAATTGATTGTTAAAATGCACACAGACTCATCCACCCCACCCTTCATCACCTGGGTAAAAGGAGATTTTTCTTTTGTTTGTTTGTTTGGGGGCCACACCCAGCGGTGCTCTTGGCTCTGGGCTTAGGGATCACTCCTAGTAGGCTCAGGGGACCGTGTTGGGATGATGCCAGGGATCAAACCTGGGTGGGTCATGTGCAAGGCAAGCATCCTCCCCTCTATACCATCTGCTGTACTAGCGCTCTGGTCGTATAAGGATATTTACTTACGGTTTTGAGCTCTCTCGAGGATTTGCATATAAGCAAATAATTCCTGTTATCAGCACTGATCTGGGGGAAAATGCAAAATGTGCTTTTATTCTGCCGTGTAACAAAACCATGTAACAATATTGGGGTCAGGGGCTGGAATGATAGCACAGCGGGTAGGGCGTTTGCCTTGCACGCGGACGACCCGGGTTCGATTCTCAGCATCCCATATGGTCCCCTGAGCACCGCCAGGAGTAATTCCTGAGTGCAAAGCCAGGAGTAACCCCTGTGCATTGCCAGGTGTGACCCAAAAACGAAACAAAACAAAACAAAACAAAATATTGGAGCAAGCTGGTGGGGAGAAAAGCATTTCAGTTGAAATACCACAGAGCACTACTATTGAAATTTTTCTAATACTCCAGACCCTTTCACAGAGCTGGCATATTGTACTAGTGGTATGAATCTACTGTTGTTTTCAAATATATATATATATATATATTTCTTTTAATTGTGCTATCAAACTACAATATGGTTCTCAGATGGCTATGATATTATTTGCCTATCTTCCTGTCTGGACACTTAGTTTATTTCCTCTATTGTATAAAAATGCTGCAGTGAACATAGCGGGCATGTTCACAGCTAACACTTATTAACTTCTCTTGGATTATATCCCTAAAACAGATTTTTCAGACTTGGTAAAATAACTGGAAAAGACGAGTAAGAAGAGGCTGCTAAAATCTCAGGACTGAGAAGAATAGAGACGTTACTGGTGCTCACTCGAATAAATCGACGAACAACGGGATGACAGTGATATAGTGATACAGTTAAAATAACTAGAAAATGTACTGTTTAAAAATAAATTTAAAGAAAGATTCAGTTTTTGTTGGTACACATGCAATTGTAAGGAATAATGTAGAAGACCTTAAGTACCCTTGATTCAGCTGCCCTCAATAGTAACATCTTACAAAATGGTCAGGGCAATATTCCAACTATAGTACTGACATTGAAGTCAAGATTCAAGATACTTCTATAACTGAAGGATCTCTCTGGATACACCTCCCTTCCACCCCCACCCCCACCCCCCAAGCAACCACTAATCTGTTCTCTATTTCCATGATATTGCTACTTCAAATGTGGACATTGAGTCAGGAAGATAGTTCAACAGACAGGAGTGCTTGCAAACAGGATGCCCAGATTCAATCTCTGGCAATGCATGGTACCCCAGGCACTGCCAGGACGGTCCCCTAATTAAACATCCAGCCTGGAGTGGCCTCTGAGCACTCTGGGTGTGGTCCAAAAACAAAAAAGTTATTTATACTTCTTGACGTATTATTTACACAATTTGAAAATAGGATCATATATTATGTGACCTTTTAGAATTCCTTTCCCCCACTAGCATCGCTTCCTGGATATTTTGCCAACTCTTATTTGTATTAATAGCTCATTTTTTTGTTGCTGATTAGCCATGGTTTGTTTAACCACTCACCCTTTGAAGGATATCTGGGTTATTATTTGTGTTTTTTGGGTTTTTTTTTTTTTTTGGTTAGGAACCAAGTTGTTCTGATAGACATGTAAAGGTTTTTATATGGATGGAATTTTTAGTTTTCCTCAGAAGATGGCAACAAATGCACGGTTGGGTTGAACGGTATGTTAATTTTATAAGAAACTGCCAAACCGTTTCCCATGGTGACTATGTAACTTTAAATAATTTCATTTTTATGGTTCTTATAAAGAAATATCCCATATTGCTAACTTGCTTTTTAAAAAGCTTGTGCTGGAGCCAGAATGATAGCACAGCAGGTAGGCATTCACTTTGCACGCAGCCGACCTGTGTCAATCCTTGGCACCGGATGATCCCCAACCCTACCAGGAGTGATCCCTAAGCACGGAGCCAGGAGTACATCCTGAGTACCACCAGGTATACCCAAAAAGAAAAAAAATTAAAAACAAAAGATTTGTGCTAGGGGCTGGAGTGATAGCACAGCGGGTAGGGCGTTTGCCTTGCACGCGGCCGATCCGGGTTCAAATCCCAGCATCCCATATGGTCCCCTGAGCACCGCCAGGAGTAATTCCTGAGTGTAGAACCAGGAGTAACACCTGTGCATCGCCGGGTGTGACCCAAAAAACCAAAAAAAAAAAAAAAAAAAGATTTGTGCTAATATGTGTCACCACTACTAATATATATATCTGTATATATATACACACATATATATAGTATATAAGCATATGTATGAATATATCCATTACACATATAATCTTTGCCACATCCTTTCTAATACTGGCTCTTTTTAAATTTTTATTTATTTTACCTTTTGGGTCTAAGATAGCTCAGTGCAGATGTGTGTGCCTTGTAATCTGAGGCCAGTAAAACTATGACTTCAGTTCCTGTTCTCCACACATGCCTCAGAGAGACGGCAGGGGCTCTGCTCTCTGGGGTCACCAGCTCCACAACAAGGCAAGTGATCTTGCAGGTAGCACAACCCAGAGTGCAAACATGACAACAGAGTTTTTGGAACCTCTGCTCATAGCAACAACAGTAACAAAAGGGGGAGATAGTATTAATTCATTTTAAAACTTTTGCCAGTTTAATACTCTATTAATATTATATTAATGTAATATAATGTGTGTGTGTTTTATTTTGGGGTCACACCCGGCAGTGCTCAGGGCCTATTACTGGCTCTGCACTCACGGCTTATTCCTGGCAGTGCTCAGGGGTCCCTATGGGATGCTGGGGACCCAACCTGGGTCAGTTGTGTGCAAGGCAGTTGCCGTTCCCGCTGTACTATAGCTTCAGCCCATAACCAGACTTTTTATTTCTATTTACTTATTCAATTTTTTCTTTTTGGGTCACACCCAGCATTGCATAGAGGTTCCTCCTGGCTCTGCACTCAGGAATTACTCCTGGCGGTGCTTGGGGGATCAGATGGAATGCTGGGAATCGAACCCAGGTTGGCCGCATGCAAGGCAAACGCCCTACCCACTATGCTATCACTCCAGCCCATAACAAGACTTTTTAAAACTTCTTTCTCTCCTTACTGACTTTACAGTAACTGGAGTTGACAAAGGAAAGCCCTCTACACCCTGCAGAGCTGTGTGCAACCCGGGCACTGGGTGAAACTGCTCTGCCTTCCCTCTGAACTCAGAGGACCACTGGGCTTCCAGCAACTTCTTGGTTGCATTTTGTTGTCATTGTTGTTTGGTTTAGCAGATATATTTATTGTAGAACATTTGAAAAAAAAGTATAAATCACCAAAAATAAAAGTAAAATCATCCATTATTTTTTCCATCAATTTTAATATGCTTAAAGTTGTTTTTCTATATGATTTTATAATCTGGTTTTATCTTTAACATTCTATAAACATTTAATAAGTTATTAAATCTTCTTCTAAATTATGGTTTTAATGACTAAATGTTAAGTACTGCTTTTATTAATTGAAAAAATTTTTGTTTTGTTTCTGGGTCGCCCCTGCTGGTTCCAGGGCTAGATTCTTGGTTCTCCATGTGGTGCTAGGACTAAACTAGGGTCAGCTACGTACAAGACAAGCACTTTAACCTCTGTATTACCTCTCTGGCTTAGTACTCCATTTGTTATAATTTATTTAATTAGTTTTCTTTCTGCAATGCTTATTGGATTTCCATAGCATTTTTTTACCCCAGAAGAGTGAAAGATCTTTGACCTTTACCATTTGGGGGTTACTTCCTACCAACAGTTATGTGGGGGAAAGCCATAGAACATAGAAATATAGCCATGATTGTATCTGCTTAAAAAATCCCATTGAAGAAACAAAAAAAAGAAGAAGAAAGAAAAATTGTAATTGAGAGGCTGGAGTGACAGTATAGCAGATCAAGCGTTTGCTTTGCACGTGGCTGACGCAGGTTAGATCTTCAACATCTCATATGGGATCTCCTGAGTGCTCCAGTAGTCATCCATGTGTGCAGAGCCAGAAGCAAGCCCTGAGTACTGCTGGGGGTGCCCCCTCCAAAAATAAATAAATAAATAAATAAATAAATAAATAAATAAATGAGAGAGAGAGAGAGGAGAAATAGATGCCCTGAGGCTAAAACATGCCAGATTATTCCTGAAACAGAAAGGGTGTCGGGGCTAGTAGGGCTGATGCTAAGTGAATGAGGGAGCAAAGGGGTTGGAGTGACAGGTGAGGGTGGAGAAATAAATCAGGCAGGGAGTGCTGTGCAGGCCAGTCTAAAAGCCTCTAGATTTTCCTCTGAAATGGAACATCACTGAAAAGTGTAGAGCAGACATGACCCACACTGAAATCCATTCGTTATTAAGACAGGCTAAAGGCGCTCAGGAGGAAGTAGGAGGCCAGCACCACAGGAGTTGCAGCAAAAGATGATTATAGGGATCGAGCCATAGTACAGCAGGTAGGTAGCCTGCCTTGCATGTGGCCAGCCCAGGTTTGATCCCTGGCACCCTGTATGCCCACCAGGAGTGATCCCTGAGGGCAGAGTCAGAAGAAAACCCTGAGCACCTCTGGGTGTGGCTCAACCCCTTGCAGTCTGATCCTTAATATGCAGCTGATTTGATCCATAGCATTGCACTGTCTCCGGAGCACTGCTGGGTGTGGTCCAAACCCTCTAACAACAACAAAATGATGGCAGTCTGGACCAAGGTGAGACCGTGCTTTGCAAGGGGGCCTGAATTTGATCCCCAATACCAAGTACAGTTCCTGACTCTGAGCACCTTTGAATATGGCCTTCAAAACAGAACAAAAACTTGACTCTATTTGGAAAAGTGACCCATTTTCTCTATCAACTCAGAGAAGATGAAGTCAAGAATATAGCAAGATCTCTGTCTTGAACCGTTAGAGATGTCATTGGTGATTACAATTTCTTATGCTTACCTTTCCTTTGTTGTTATTTTGTGCTGAACTAGGGGACACATACCTGCCAGAGGCACTCTCCCTCAATTCTGAGGCTTTTCCTTCAGACACTTGAGTGCAGAGACCACACATGTGCTTGCCAGGGGTGGCACTCGCTTGAGTGTGATTGTGGCTCTCGTGCTTGGTTGTAGGGCTCCTGGGTGCTTCACACTGACCCCAATGCTAACACATCTTTTGCTGTAGGCTTGCACATACCTGTCTATGCACTCTCTGGGGATTACTGTGGAGACAAGTGTCCCAAGCAGAGCTGCTGGGGGCATGAGGGCCGCACAGGAGACTGAACTCATAGCCTCACACTTCCAAAGCAAGGGCTGTAAGCATGGTGACATCACTCAGACTCCAAAGAGAAAATGATCATAATCGTTGTTAAGAAGTAACCCTAAAATGTTAAGGGCAAAAGAAGATCTTTCTGTCTTTTTTTTTTAAATATTGTGTATTGTGGTACAGTAATCTGCAAAGTTATCCAAGCACTCAACTTTACGATGATCAAATTTCATGTGTACAATTTTCTGACAACAATCCCATCACCAATATCAGAGACCATTCCTGCCTGGGCTCTGAGACCATGTGGGGTGCCAGGGAGCAAACCCGGGTCGGCCGCATGCAAGGCAAACATCATTAACGCTGTACTATCACTCTGACCCCAAGGTCTTTTACTCTTCTGAGGTTAAAAAATAAATAAATAAATAAATAAAAAACGCTACGGAAATCCAATAAGCATTGCAGGAAGAAACCTGATTAAATAAATTATAATAATGGAGTACTAGACTGGAGAGATAATACAAAGGTTCAAGGTCTTGCCTTGCAAGTAACTGACCTCAGCAAGATATAATAGTTCTCTGAACACAGAACCAAGAGTAAGCCCTGAGCACTTACTTACAATTTGACTCTGGCAACACTGACATAAAGGTCATCTTCGTGCTGTACTTTTCTGTCTTCATAGGTTTTTCTGTATGTGACTCTCTTAACAGCAGAAGTGTGAGTAGCCCCAGGTGAGTGGAGGGGAGCCTTTATGGAATTGCCGCAGACCATGTGTTCAGCGTTTCTAAGTCTTGTCTCTGTATCTTGCCACACTGGGCCCTGTAGGCTTCCACTGTGGCCCTGTGTCCGGCTCCTTCATATAAGGTCTAACTTAGGGACTGCCCGGGGCCGCAGTTCTAACACAGGAGTTCTTCCACTTCTCATTTCTGCCTTCATTGTCCTCAATTTCTTCCTCGGTTTCTCTAGCCCTCCAACGTTTCAATAATGTCTCTTCTACAGTTTTCCAGCCCAATTTAACTCAGTATTTCTCTTATCTTAAAATCCTTAACATTGGGGCCGGAGCGATAGCACAGCGGGTAGGGCGTTTGCCTTGCACACGGCCGACCCAGGTTCGATCCCCGGCATCCCATATGGTTCCCCAAGCACCGCCAGGAGTAATTCCTGAGTGCAGAGCCAGGAGTAACCCCTGAGCATCGCCGAGTGTGACCCAAAAAGCAAAAAAAAAAAAAAAATCCTTAACATTGAAGTCTGAAAGTTAAGAATTCTATATTCTATATCATATCACTATCTTTTACCATATTGCATTACATTACTATCATATTTAGTTTAATTCTTCAAAAGATGTGATTTTGTACCCTATCTGACTGTGCTTAGGTCTTACTCTGGCTCTACATTCAGGGATCTCTCCTGGCAGTGCTCAGGGGACCATATGGGGTATAAGGGGTCAAACCCGGGTCAGCTGCATGCAAAGCAAATGCCCTACCACTATACTAATCCTCCTCTCCACCCCCAATGTGCCCATTTTTTGTCATTTATTTAATATTTATTATTTGTTCGGGGACCACACCCAGTAGAGTTCAGAGTTTACTCCTTGCTCTGAGCTCTGGAATCACTCCTGCCCAGACTGGGATAACTATATGGAGTGCCAGAAACCAAACTCTGGTCTGTCGTGTGCAAGGCCAATGACCTTCCTGCTGTACTATCTCTATAGGTCTAATTTCTTTAATACTTTTAAGTAAGTTCAAAGTAGGTGACCTGTGAGGGTAATAGGCTGTCTAAAGAGAAAGATTAGATAAGCACTGAACAATCTGCTGTATTCCTCTAAATGGTCATTGCTCACTCCTGTCATTGTCAACCCACATAAATGAACAAGTGGCTTAACTTTTTTTTTTTTACCAGAATGCCCAAAAGTAGAGAGAGAGTATGGGGGAAATTGTCTGCCATAGAGGTAGGGGGAGAGCTAGGATGGGGTGGAATACTGGGGACATTGGTGGTGGAAAATATGTACTGGTGGAGGGATGGGAGTTCGATCATTGTATGACTGAAAATCAAACATGAAAGCTTTATAACTGTACCTTACAGTGATTCAATTTAGAAAAAGGAGAAAAAATTTTAATTTACTTAGTGTGATTTATAAAGCTGTTGATGACAGAGTTTCAGGAATTCAATGTTCCAACTCCACACCCATCACCAGTAATCCTAGGTTCCCTCCTTCTCCTCATTCCTCCTTAGCAAGCTCATTTTAAAACTTGCTTATTACAGTTTGGGTCAGGTGTTTACAAGAATTGAACAAGTTGCTTTTATAAACTGAGTGTTTGTAACTTCATTGGCTCGTGAGATCATTACTTAGTTCAATCATGGGCAAATGCATGTAAATATTTCAGGTCTATAAAGCAGTAAAGGCTGTAGATTTATTTCACTTATAGTGTCATTCTCTATGACATCAGTCCTTATTTGCTTTGGGTCCTTTTGGTATTAGGACTCTAACTTTTCTACTCAGACCAGAATATAGTTCTAGTTTTGCTGCTTAGGGGCAGACTCTCATTTGCCATAATCCAGCTTTCCCCAAAATTGTTGTGAGAATCACATGCATATTAAGCACATTAAGCACCAGACATAATGCTTAATAAATGATTTTGGAAGTAATGTATTCCTATGTTACCTAGAATGTTTCCTATGAACCCTTCTAAGCATATACACAAGTGGAGAAAGGAGCTTATTGAATCTCAGCATATCCAGCTTCAGCAATATTCACTCCTTTCAATCTTGTTTCTTCTGTAATTTCACCCCAGATTATTTTAAAACAAATCACAGATATTAAGTCATCTTAATATATTGGTTCATGGGCCAGAGAGATAGTGCAGTGGGTAGTGCACTTTCTTTTCACACAGCTGACCAGGATTTGATCCAGGCCTGCACTCCATATGGTCCCCCAAGCACCACCAGGAATGATCTCTGTATGCAGAACCAGGAACAACTCCTGAGTATCACCTCGTATGTCCAAAAGCAAAAACAAAACCAAAAAAGAAATACTGGTTCAGGGGCTTGAGCGATAGTACAGTGGTTAGGGCTCTCTTGCCTTGCATGTGGTCGACTCAGGTTAGATCCCTGAGGTCCCATATGACCCTCTGAGCCTGCCAGGACTGGTCCCGAGGGTAGTCAGGAGTTACTACTGAACACTACCAGGTTTGACCCGAAACAACAACGAAAAAAAGACAAACAAACAACAACAAAACAACAAAATGAAAGAAAAGAAAGGAAAAGAAAAGAAAGGAAAAGAAAAGAGAAGAGAAGAAAAGAAAAGGAAAAGAAAAGAAAAGAAAACAAAAGAAAAGAAAAGAAAAGAGAAGAAAAGAAGTACTGATTTAATCTCTCAAGAATACTCTTTTCTTTTGGGGGCCTGGGGAAGTTCTCCCAAGCGTGCTTAGGAAGCCCAGGGGCACCATTGGATATTCTTGGCCAATCAGGAAGGTGGTTCAGGCCAGAGGCTGTGATGCTATGGGGCTACTGGGGATTATCTGGGGTATCCTGGCAGGTTTGGGGGCTTCCAGGACTTCAGGACACACCCTGCGACACTCAAGGGACTATACAGCGCTGGGACCCAAACTTGGGTCAGACATATGCTAGGCATGCACACTAACCACTGAACTATCTCCTGGCCCTGAGGATATTCTTTTAAAAAAATAACCATAGAATATAATTATCAGAGTTAGTAGTTTCTCTAGATACTTCAAATATCCTGTTAGTTTTGAAAACTGCCAGTTGCCATTTAGGTTTTCTATTTGTTTTTGCAGTGAAGGATTGAACCCGGGGCCTTCCACATGGGACCCAGAAGATTATAAGTGTGTGTTTGTGTGTGTATTTAAATAAATATCCAAATAATGTCTGTATCCTTTAATATATTATTGGAAATATAATTTAGGTGTGGGAAGAAATTTTTCAATAAGAATGTTCATTGCACTTTTCCAAAGACATACGGATGGTGAATAGGCATATGAAGAAGTACTCATTGTCACTAATGATTAGGGAAATACATATCAAAACAACACTGAGATATCATCTCATGCCAGTGAGAATGGCATAATCAAAACATCTGGAAACAGCCAGAGATGGCTAGGTTGTGGTGAGAGGTGAGAAAGGAACTCTCATTCACTGTTGGTGGGAACATTGTCTGGTTTAATGTCTATGAAAAAAAAAAGGGGGGTTGCAGTATTGCTTAGAATGGAGAAAATAAAATCTAAACATAGGAAATATTAGATTTAGCTTTAAAAGGATAGACAATGGAAAACGTAACAATTTAGAACAGTGCTATAGGAATAGTTTATAATTAACAGGAAAGTTGCTGGTAAGTGAAAAAGAAAGTAGATTATAATGGGATTGGAGCTATAGTGTAGCATATATACATATAAATTGTATATATTTGTATATGCTTGTATAGCACTTGTCTTGCATGCAGCTGACCTGAATTTGATCCCCAGCATTCCATATGGTTCCCAACCCATCCAGAGTGATCTCTGAGGAGTCAAAGTGATAATACAGTGGATAGGGCCCTTGCCTTGCATGTGGCCTGCATGGTTTCAATCCCTGGCATCCCATATTATGGTCCCCTTAGCACTGACAAGATTAATTCATGAGTGCAGAGCCAGGAGTAACCCCAGAGCATAGCCAGGTATGGCCCAATATGAGAAGACATTATAAGATAGTATTTATACTTTTATTCCACTTTGTTAATAAGGCATATATATGTATATATTTCCAAACGGTGGAATATGAGGGAATTTAATTCTCTTAAATTTTGTAATCCAGTCTTCTTTTCTTTATTTTTTGGCTTTTTTGGTCACACCTGGCAATGCTCAGGGCTGACTCCTGGCTCTGCATTCAGGAATCGCTCCTGGCGCTGCTCGGGGGACCAAATGGGATGCTGGGAATCGAACCTGGGTCGGCTGCGTGCAAGGCAAACACACTACCCACTGTGCTATCACTCCAGCCCCTGGTCTTCTTTTCTTTTCTCTGTCTCTGTCTGTCTGTCTGTCTGTCTGTCTGTCTGTCTGTCTGTCTGTCTCTCTCTCTCTCTCTCTCTCTCTCTCTCTCTCTCTGGGCACACCCAGCTGTGCCCAGGGCTTACCTCTGGCTCTGTAGATAGAGATCACTCCTGGCAGGCTCGGGAGATCATATGGGGTGCCAGGGATCAAACCCAGGTTGGCCACAAGCAGGATAAGTGTCCTACTGTTACCCTAGCTCTCTAGCCCCGTGAGAGCTTTCTACAATGTCTAAGGCTGACTTGTGTCATAAGACGTCATTAAAAATACAGATGTGGCATTCCATTCTGGGATTGTCATATGCCAGTGTGTGGTGCAGAATTGTTCTTCCTCTAGTTTATGGGACTCTCTCTCTTATTTCTTATAGTTTCTAAATAAAACTATTTACTTTTATCTCACTAAATATCAGAGAAAAGTAAAATAAAAGAAAGAAAGAAAGAAAGAAAGAAAGAAAGAAAGAAAGAAAGAAAGAAAGAAAGAAAGAAAGAAAGAAAGAAAGAAAGAAAGAAAGAAAGAAAGAAAGAAAGAAAGAAAGATGTGGCTGGAGATGTAACTGCTCCCGAGGATTCTTGGCTGGCATGTGTGAGGCCATGGGTTCGATCCCTTGCCCCACAAAATCAATAAATGAAGCTGGGGTGGGAGCACATCTTGAGGGCGCCTGGTTTCCCGAGGGGTATCTACTTCGGCACGCACGTTATGCTTTCCTGTGCCAGCGTGTTTGCTCACGCGCCTGTGGCAAGTCCTCTGAGCAATCAGGGGCAGAAGGACTCTCCACAAAAGCGCATTGTTCCCTCCTGGGGTGCACGAACCCCTGAGGTCTCAGCAGAAGGGGAACACAGTAAAGGTGCAGGCACCGTCTTCCTTCTGCAGGAAGGGAAACTGAGCCACGAGGACCTGACTTCCCCTCTTCTCGCCCTCGGGATGGGGATCGGGGTGGGTTTGGGTCCTGGTGGGTGAGGCTGGCCACCTCCGGAGATTCTGTTTTCTGTCCTGGAGTTTCTGCACCTGGAGGTGTGGGGGGGGGGCGGGGGGGCCGGGCTCCACCTGTTTGGCCCAGGGAGTGGCTAATCCCCTGTGGGATTCAGGATCTGACAGAACTAGCTCTGTTCCTCACACCCTCTCGGCAGGACTGGCTTCTGCTTGTCTGCCTCCTGTGCCTTCTTTCTGTCCAAGGGCCCCTCCTCTAACCTGTCAGCAGCCCCCGCAGCCCTGCCAGTGAGCGTCTCTCACCTCAGCTCAGGCCTCCTGTGGCTCGCCCCCCCCTTCCCCGCCCCCGGGCACCATCTCTCCAGCCTGCTGGCCTATTTGTTGCCCCTTAAGCCCCCTCTCTCCTTCCCTATTTCCGCTTCTCAGGGTCTCCTCTTCCGTGGCTAAAATGACAGGCAGCTATGGACCAGCCCCGCACTAAGTAGTTTGCATAACTGTCTCAGCTGCAGGGATGCCAGTGAACCAGTGGGACTGTGGTACCGGCCCATTTTACAGATGAAGAAACTGAAGCCGAGATGTTGAGTCCAGCTGAGTCAAAACTGGATCCAGAGTCACCCCGTGAGAAAGGGATCGCGCGAGCATTGTAGCCATGTCTGACTGCAAAGCCTGCTTTTCAAACCCACGCATGCTTCTGCGTTGGTTTGAATCAAACTTCCTGGAGTGTCATCTCCATGGAGACCGTGGAGTCCTCCTTTTCTGGTGGCGAAAGAGCCCCCGTGGAGGGGAGCAAACTGTCCCCTCTCTAGCCTCTTTAGGTTTGGCTCCTCTGAGCCCTCCTGGCTGGCTTGGGGCAGGAACACTGAGAGCTCCTCCGTGCCCTGCCAGCTGGCTCTCTCCGAGGCTCTGGGGCCCCCTACGCATCGACAGCCTCCGGGGCTCCTGGGGCTGCAGCTCCAAGACCAGCGAGACCAGGGGGCTGAGGACGCCTCTGCTCCAGAGAGCAAGCAGCCCATTCAGCCCGACTTCACGCGCTCACCGCCTGGGTCTCCCTTCTCACAGCCCTCCCCTATGCCTAGTGAAGTGTTGACTTTGGGGCTCCCAGCCCTCGAGCTAAGCCCCACCCCTCTCCCAGCATCCCAAAGTTTGGGGGCTGCGTTGGAGAAAGAGATTTCCTACTAGGGGTGTACTGGAGGGGCTTCTGAGGGCAGCCTATCCCAGAAGGACAGGGGGAAGTGCGGACCCCCCCCCCCCCCGCAACCACGCCATCTCCAAGGCATCTGTGAGCCCCCTGCCCCCTGTGAGACCTCTGCCCTCTCCCCCTCCTGCCAGCCCAGCCGAGCAGGGACCGAGCTTGCTGGCTGTCACCTGACGCTGGGCAGCCGCTGATCCCATTGGTGGAGCCGGATTCGGTCTGGCTCTCTGTTCTTTCTCGCCTTCTCTGCCTCTCTCTCCTCCACGCTGCTCTGATCTCCCTCCTGCCTGTCTCCTGGCTCGCCTGGGAACATCGCACCCTCCTGGGGGCGGCGGGGCGCGCTGCAGAGCCCGGCAGGAGCAGCCCGCGGGGCATGGAAGAAGCTGCCTTGGCAGCTGCCAGAGGACCCAGAGCACCGAGCCGGCACTGCCCGTGACCCAAGCGTCCCTGCCCTGCCGGGGAGCCCATCCGTCTGTCTGTCCGTGCGTCCGCGCAGACGTCTGTCTCTCCCTTGCTCTCCGTGCGTCTCCTGCTGCAGAGCCGCTGGACCCAGGTGAGCGTCCTCACTCCCCAGAGCATCCCACTATCAGTCCCGAGGGGGCTTGGCGGGGGAAGACGGGGCAGGGGGGGCGCTGAGTGGTCAGGGGCTGGGAGCTGGGGCACCAGGGCCCTGACAGTGCCTGCAGCGCCCACCTGGACATGGCCCAGCCAGGACGGCGACCTTGTCCCCTTCCCCCAGGCCTTTGGCAAAGGGATTAACAGCTGGGTCGAGTCCCCGGGCACCGTGGTTAGTCACCCCGTGACCATTCTGCTGCAGTCAATAATGCCAACAGGAACGGGGCGGGGGGGGGGGGGGGCGGCCTCCTCATGGCTGCAGGGGGCCTCTCCCCAGGGGCAAGGGCCCAGGTCTGGCGTGTGCCTCACATGTGCGCGTAGCCAGGAAGGCGCCTCTCCTGCGTAGGTCGCTCTGCGTGCGTGGAGAGTGCTTCCCTGGGTGCTGTGTCAAAACATGTGTTCCTTGTACATCATGGGAGGATGTGTGTGTGCAGAAGGTCACTTTTCTGAGTGGCCACGCGCAGGCGGGAGCTCTGCAAAGCAATTCTATTTATGGGGTGACCACCTTCCCCCCTGTTGTGAGGGGGTGAACGTGCGGCCAGAGGGTTTCTCTGTGTGGAGGTGCCGCCCAGGAGCAGAAGGGGCTGGGGACAGAGAGTGTGGGTGGGGTCCCTGCCAGGGCAGCCCTGCGTAGGTGTGCAGACCTGTTGGCATGTGGAGCGGTGGGGTTTCGGGGCTGGCACCCTGGCCAGCGACAGCAGGTTTTCCCAGTGCATGTGTGCAGAGGATATGAGCGAGGGAGTGCGCGAACAAGAGCTGAGGCTAACATATGTGCAGATGGACATGTGTGTCCAAGCGGGCTGGCGCACTGCGTGTGTTCTGTGGAGGTGGGAGGAGGCACACAGCGCCCGTGCCTGCCTCTTTTCTCCAAATAAGGCTTGTGAGAAGGTGTGTGCGAGCGCCTGTGAGTGCGGGAGCCTGTGCATGGAACGTGTGTGGGTCCGTGTGGCGGGGAGAGCTTGGGGGGGGGGGGGGGGACGGTGGAACATTCTTAGAACGTGGCAGGTGGCAGAAGCCGCCCGAGTGCGGAGGGCAGCGGGGGCTGTGTGCGGCCCCTGTGTGGGTGCTGCGGGTGGGCACGCTGGGGCGCATGTGTGTACGTGCACATGCGTGTGCCTGCCTGCCCGCGTGTGGGTGTGCGGATGCCTGTCTCGGGTGGATTCACACAGAGCCTGGGTGTTCCTCAGGTGTTGCCTCACCCCGTGCTTTCCACCCCGCCCTTCCCCAGGCACCCCGCCGTGGAAGCCTGCGCTGCCCTGCCAACCACGGCCGCTCTCCCTGGCGAGTGTGGGGGCGCAGTTCAGCTCTCTCTGAGGGGCAGAGAGGAAAGGCAGAGCCGGTCTGAGGGACCCAACCAGCCATGGCAGCTGCCTCTGTGTCAGAGGTGGGCCCAAGTGCCCACCCTGGGGAAAGCAGAGGCATGGGGGCACAGGACCTCAGGTCCTATCTGGGGGACGAGCGTGTCTGTGTTGGTGTGCATGGCCCGAGGGTGTGCCCGTGGGGGCCCATGCGTGTCTTCATGGGGAGTGTCACACTCAGAGTGGGGGGGACCGTGACTTCTCTCCCTCAGAATCACGCCACAGGGGTTTATTACCCTACCCGCCTTTCCAGACGTCCAGTTCCATTCTCTTCTATTTTAGAGTCTACTCGGTAACACAATTCCCTCTGCACAAAGCCTCGAGCGCCTGGCTAGCTTCCCTAGAGGCACACGTCTCTGGGGAAACAGCGGCACTGAAAGGACACAGTGGGATAGGGAAGGCCATCACCTCTCTCCTTTGCCCTCTGCCTGCCACCCACGGGCTAATTGAGAGGTGCCAGGCTCTGGAGCTGGCATAATTGACAGGAAAGTGTGGGCTGGGTTTTCTGGAAGCTATAAATAGCAGTACCTGCTTTGGAAGCACAAGGTACCCTCACCCTTAGCTCCTGGGCAGGGGAAGAGATGAGAAATGAGCACGCATCTTGGGAGAGGGGGTGCGTGGGGGGCGCAGGAGGATTGGGGATGAAGCAAGTGCCCAACCTCACTCCCCTTCTGCCCCCCGGGCCAGGCCCTTTCCCACCCCAGTGCTCAGGGCAGCGGCCAAAGTGTCGGCTCTTCCTAGCCCTCTTTCTAGTCTGGGCTCCAAAGTGGGGTATGTGGCTCCTTCCTTGCTGAAGAACAGCCAGGGGTGAAAGCAGAGGAATGAGAGGAGTGAGAGAAGGGGCGAGAGGGAAAGTAGGGGTGGTAGCAAGTCTGCATCACACACTCATGTGCGCACACACACATACACACTTTCACAGGCACACACATGCACGTGCACATTCCACATGCACACATGTGCACATTCCACAGGCACACACACACATGCACACATTCCACATACACACATGTATGTGCATATTCCAGACACACACGTGCACATTCCACATGCACACATGCACACACATGCACACACATGTGCACTTTCCACATGCACATTCCACATGCACACACTTGCATGTGCGAGGGTATAAAATATATGCATCGTGAGAAAGAGCGTGGCCTTCAGAGTAGAAAGATCTAAGTTCGTTCCAGCTCTGTTGCCTCAGTACCCCTAATCTCAGCCACTTCATCTGGAAAATAGAAGTAATAATAGGACCGTCCTGTTGTAAGGTTTACACAAGATGTTTGTGAAACTATTAGCACAGTCAGCCTGCACTAGATGCCAACAGTCAAACTACTTATGTAAGAGTGAAGCCATGGAGAATCTGCTGAAGACCAGAGAGTTGACACGTTTCGGAGGGAAGGAGAGCTTGAATCCGACCGTGGCCTTGGCCGCCTCAGCCCCTATCTGGGGCATGTGCGCCCTGAGCCCTGAGCAGGAGCCCCCTTGCTAAGTCTCTCCCAGGGAGAAAGGGGGCCTGAGCCCCACGGCCACCACCCTCCGTGCAGCCCCCGCTGGGTGCTTCCTGCCTCTCCCACGCCTCGTACCATTCTCTCTCCCCCACCACTTTCTCTTTTCACGCCTGCTGGCTTAGGGCCCCCCTCCTCGGCTCCATCTGCTGCAAATCTGTCCCACCCCGCATTTGCAGCATTCCCACTGGGTCTGCCACCTGTCAGGTGCCGTCTGCTCTGCAGACCCCTCCAAGAGGGGCCAGAGCCCCCGAGGGCAGCCACCCCACCTTCGGTCCCACCCTCCTGGGCCCTCTTATCCCGACAAGTTTGGTAAAGCTGGAACAATCCAGGGGTCCTGAAACTTCTACCTTTCACGGCACGTGAGACCAGAAAGTTCCAGAGTGAGAAGGTAGGTAGTGATTGTCCCTCTCCTCTCAGTCCCTACAGGACCCACCTCAGAGGGGAGCATGGAGCTGCTGTCCACGCCCCACAGCATCGAGGTCACCAACATCACCTGTGACTCCTTCCGTATCTCCTGGTCCATGGAGAACACTGACCTGGAGCGGGTCACTCACTACTTCATTGACCTCAACAAGAAGGAGAATAAGAACTCCAACAAGTTCAAGCACCGGGTGAGTCGAGGGCCCCGGGCCGCTCCCGTGACCTCGTGCAGGAGGAGGCAGGAGGGAGGACTGGCTGGGGAGTCCCCTTCCCGCCCCCACACAGCCCCCTTGCTGGGAAAAGGGCACCCCATGTGTGCCAGCCGTGCACGCTCGCGGGAGGTGTGTTTGCGTGGTGCTTGGCTCAGGGCCCGCATGTAGCAAACACCATATTGGCATCAGATGGGCTGGGGAAACCCAGCCTGGGGGCGCCAGGCACACCTGAGGACGTCAACTCCAGGGGCCCACCAAGTCCCCAACTGAGGAACTTGCTGGGTGGTTGGCTGGGTGGGTAATAGGTGCCTTAGCTGGGTGCTCAGAGACCCCTGCCCAGACCCTGTGCCTCTCCCACCGGTCACTGTCGTGGGGCTCAGGAGGGACCCAGTGGTGCCTCCCGCCAGGCCAGGGTGTCCTTCCCCGGGCTAACGCCGGCCTGGGGGCGGGTGGGAGGAAGGCTCCCCTGTCTCCAGCTGGCAGAGGAGGGGGGAGAGTGAGGTGGGAAGGAGCCCGCTCCCAGCTGCCTCCTGTGGGTTACTCACCCTCTCTCTCTTTGGAACTGGCTCTCCCGATCTGGGTGTCTTTTGGCAGGCCAGTTGCCACGGTGACGTGAATGTTCAACACCACCCCCTGAGCCTACCCCCCCACCCCGAATAAGGCATGTTTTCCCTTCCTCCCTGGCTTCTCAGCATTTGCAGTTGCCTAGGAGACCGCACTGCCGTGAGCACAGCTCACAGAGGCTCACTAAAAAACGAAGGTCTCGCAGCTCCGTGACCCTCCACCCCGTGGCCTTTTCCCTCCCTCATTTCCAAGAGGGTGGGCTGCGGGGAGTAGGAGGGCTGGGGCCAGGGGAGTGTCCCTCAGACCTTCCCGATGCCCACTGCTGGCTCCTGGATAGGACCAGCCGCCATGGCCACCTCTGGGGGAAGAGGGTCCTCGTAGGGAGTCGGACATCGGGGGTGAAGGCACGACTGGGGGCTTGGGCACTTTGTCTGACCCAGGGTCTCTCTCCGCATCCCATTGCTCAGGACGTCCCCACCAAGCTCGTGGCCAAAGCTGTGCCGCTGCCCATGACCGTGCGAGGACACTGGTTCCTGAGCCCCCGCACAGAGTACAGCGTGGCGGTGCAGACGGCTGTCAAGCAGAGCGACGGGGAGTACCTGGTGTCCGGCTGGAGCGAGACCGTGGAGTTCTGCACCGGGGGTGAGGCTCTGGGGTGCGCGGAGTGGCTTAGAAGGGGCCACAAGAGGGCGCCATCTGGGGACGCCTGCTCTCGGCCACACAGCAGGCCCGGGTGTCCGGGAGATACCCAGGGACAGCTTGGCCTCTGCAGCAGAAGGCAGATGGGAGCACTGGCCCAGTTGACAGTTCCGCCTCTATAAAGGAGCAGAATGACGATCCTAACGTGTGTGAACTGTAGTCAAGGCATGGAATATAAAATTCACCATTTTAACTATTTCTATGTGTGCAAGTAATAGTGTTAAGCAAATTTGCTTTTTTTTTTTGGCTTTTTGCATCACACCCAGTGATGCACAGGGGTTACTCCTGGCTTCGCACTCAGGAATTACTCCTGGCGGTGCTGGGGGGGTGGGGGGAACCCTATGGAATCAAACCCAGGGAATCAAACCCAGGTTGGCTGCGTGCAAGCCAAACACCCTACCCGCTGTGCCATCGCTCCAGCCCCAAATTTGCATTCTTATGCAATCCATCTCCAGAATGTTTTGTTTGGGGAGGGGGGCGGGGAAATTCCCTAACGGGACTTGGGGGTGTTACAATGCCTGGGATTGAACTTTGGCCTCGCTGCACTCCAAACCCTTTTGAGCTATCTGTCCTCTCAGCTGTCCAGGATGTTGGAGACAGCTCTGGGCGGGCAGTCTCCCCTGGTCTGTCTTCACCCCATGCTCAGGCACACGGGGCTGTGCTCTCACCCCCGTCCTGTCAGGCCCTCTACTCCTCCCAGCTTCCTCTCGTTCCCAGAGCTTTTCAGTCTTCCCAAGCTAAAGCTTTATTAAAGAACACCCCTCCCTCCCCGCTCACATCTACCAGTCCCAAGCCCCCTTCTCTGTCAGTTGGACCGGGCTGGATAGCACAGGAAGATTTGTCCTCCTGCATCTGGGCTGTCTCATTTTGCCTCAGCTCCTCCCGGGCTGTGGTGGCTCAGAGAGCTTCCTTTCCTTTCCGGTTGAGTAAGATCCCACAGTGACTCTGATCCCATTTTTTGTTTATTGATCCTCTGTCAATGTACACTTGGAAAATGACCCCTCTTCCCGGTCCTGCAGGCTCTCTTAGCAGAACTTGGCTTGCGAATTCCAGCAGGAAGAGCCAGCCTGCCTGCGTGTAACTTGGTCACCAGTGACCCAGGACCAGCCCTACTATCTTTGATGCTTTTGGTGCCCACAGCAAGGCTGCTCCGGATGTTCTCTGTCACAAAGAAGGGACAGGAACATGCTTCACCTCCGCTCTGTCCACTGTCGGTGTCTGTGCCCCACTTCTCCTTGAACTCTCCCAGGCCCCCATTTTTGGAGCATTGTTTTGCCTTTGTGGCAAAACCCCATTCTCTGGAGGTGTTACATCTTGTGGGAGAGCCTATGGGTAGATCCCAAAACCTGGGGAGTTGGGGATGGCCTACTGGCCAGGGAGCCATCGTCAACGAGGAAGGGACTCCTTTGCTAATTTGTGCAAAGGTGCTGCTCAGGCCTGTTCAAGACTGCAGCCTGCTCTGGGCCAGAAGCCGTCACCGGGGGGCGTGGGTGAAGTCTAGGTGTCTCCACAGTCATGGCCAGTCCCTCGCGTGCAGTGACAGCCCCTCCTGTGTCTTAGCTGTCCACAAGGACTTCAGACTCTCCCCTTCCCTCCTTCCTTCCTTCCTTCCTTCCTTCCTTCCTTCCTTCCTTCCTTCCTTCCTTCCTTCCTTCCTTCCTTCCTTCCTTCCTTCCTTCCTTCCTTCCTTCTTTCCTTCCTTCGCTTTTTCCAGGAGGGTGGCTGGGACGGCAGCCTGGGGGTCCCCGCCATGACTAACTGGGCAGTCCCACCCGCATGCTGACCTGGCCAGCCCTGCAGAGGACAGCTGTGTCAACTCCCCCTGCTCTGAGCATGCCAGCTGGCTCCCGGGAGCTGAGGACAGAGACGGGTGGGTGGGAAAGTGTGGGAGGGGGCGGCCGCAGTGACGCCCGGCCGCCCGGGCCTGGCTCACCACCCAGGACTCTTGCAGATTACGCCAAGGAGCACCTGGCGCAGCTGCAGGAGAAGGCCGAGCAGATCGCCGGGCGCATGCTCCGCTTCTCCGTCTTCTACCGCAACCATCACAAGGAGTACTTCCAGCACGCCAGGTACGGCCGCGCCGGCCCCGCCTCCCACATTTCCTCTCCGAGCTCCTCTCCGCACCACACCGTCCACTGCTCGCTGCCCTCCTTCAGGGCACAGGCTGGCATGGCTGCTGGGGATCAGGCTCCAGGGAAGGAGAGGGCACAGGGAGAGGCTCCCTGGGCACAGAGTGGCAGGGGGGGACGAGTGCCTGAGTCTGGGACAGCTCTCCTGAGTCCTGACCTGGAAGGGACACAGTCTCCAGGGCAGGGGGGTGAAGGCCCTGGTTCTCAAGCTTACAGTGCCAGGGAGGCGTCAGGGAACCCCTTAAGGTGGCGACTTACAGGAAATCAGAGGATGGAGTTGGGTGGGGCCCACTGAGTCCCACCCGTGTGTGTCATCCGACCAGAGCTCCTTCGGCTGTATTTGCCTGTCGCTTGGCTACGCCTCGTCTCCCTGAGGAAAAATAAAAGCGGGGGTAGAGGGGGTGTATGTGGGGGGTTCTACATTCCAAAGCTGTTTGAAAATGGGGTCGGATATAGTATGATCCCCGGCACCCCATTTGATCCCCCGAGCCCTGCTAAGAGTGGTCCCTGAACCTAGCTGGGTGTGGCCCCCAAATAAAACAAAATGGCTCTAAATATTTGAGATCTTGGGGCTGGAGCGATAGCACAGTGGGTAGGGCGTTTGCCTGTGGCCGACCCGGGTTCGATTCCCAGCATCCCATAGGGTCCCCCGAGCACCGCCAAGAGTAACCCCTGTGCATTGCTAGGTGTGACCCAAAAAGCAAAAAAAAAAAAAAATTGCTATCTGATTCAATCCCCCCAGCCCACAGATGGGGAAGCTGAGGCACAGGGGCCAGCAAGCGAGTATCGCAGAGGACAGGCAGGATGAGGCCTGGGTGGGCCTTGGCCCAGGGCCGCCCCTTCTTCCCCCAGCAGGACCTGCTGATGGTGGTCCCTCTCTTCCTGGGTCCCGGAAGTCACACTCACCCAGCCCAGGGCAGAAAGGGTCTTGCTTAGTGTTTGTGCTAGAGAGGGAGGCTGTGAGGTCACAGCCGGGGTACTTGGCTCTCCTGGCAGACAGCACCTTTGCCACCAGAGGTCTAAAGGCACAGCCCCCGTCCTCAAGGCCGAGCCTCTCAGGGTCGCTGGCGGCACACACACACACACACACACACACACACACACACACACACACACACACACACTGAGCGTAGCCAGCAGGTGCCTTTGCTGGGTGAGATTCCGTGTCCTGCGGGTGGGGCAGGCCTCTCGCTGAGTGCAAGTGCATGATGCTCAGGGAAGCTTTGCCAGAGGAGAGGGGAGCTTTGCTGGGGCCTCAAGGGAGGTGAGGCATTTGCTGGGCAGGTGGGAAGTGCAGCGCTCCAGGAGCCGGGAAGGGAGTCAGGAGCTGCGGGTGCAGGCGAGGCCAGAGATGGGTGGGGTGGAGCCTGAAAGACCAGCTCGGTGGCCTTGATTTTCATGCACGGCCTGTCAAAGGGATTTGCGCAGGGGAGTGGCAGGCGGTGCTCAGATCTCTCCTCCACGAAGGAGTGGGCTGCCCGAGCCCCTCTGCAGGGCTCTCCTCTCTCTCCCCAGCGCGCGCGAGTGTGCTATTTGTGACGGGTGGAGGCGGCGGCGCGTGGGAGAGCCGGGAGCGGCTGGGCTCCACCGCGCGCGCAGCAGCCCGGCTCAGGGCGGCTCTTTCCCCTTCCTCCGGGCAGGAACCACTGCGGCAACATGCTGCGGCCCTACGTGAAGGACAGCAGCGGCAGCCACGGCTCCCCGACCAGCGGCATGCTCCACGGGGTGTTCTTCAGCTGCAACACGGAGTTCAACACGGGCCAGCCCCCGCAGGACTCCCCCTACGGCCGCTGGCGCTTCCAGATCCCGGCCCAGCGCCTCTTCAACCCCAGCACCAACCTCTACTTCGCAGACTTCTACTGTATGTACACGGCCTACCACTACGCCATCCTGGTGCTGGCCCCCAAGGGCTCCCTGGGCGACCGCTTCTGCCGCGACCGCCTGCCCCTCCTGGACATTGCCTGCAATAAGTTTCTGACCTGCAGCGTGGAGGACGGGGAGCTGGTCTTCCGCCACGCCCAGGACCTCATCCTGGAGCTCATCTACACCGAGCCGGTCGACCTGTCCCTGGGCACGCTGGGGGAGATCAGCGGGCACCAGCTCATGAGTCTGTCCACGGCGGACGCCAAGAAAGACCCCAGCTGCAAGACCTGCAATATCAGCGTGGGCCGCTAGGGACTCCTGGGGAGCAGGGGTGGGAGGGTCAGGGCCAGTTGAGTGGTGGGGCGGCTTGGGTGGCACCTGCCCCGGGGGGGTTGGCTTCTCTCCCCTGTCCCCTGCTCCCTCTGCACCTCCGTCTCCCCGCCCCCACCCTTTGGGATTGGAGGCCTCCAAGCGCGGCCTTGTGGTGGGCTCCGTTTGCGCATGCCCAGGGGAGTCGGACAGGCTTCTCGGCCGGGTCCGTGGGGGGATGTGTGGGACATTGCCGGGACTTCCCCCTTTCCTCTGGTGTCCTGTCCTGCTGTTCCTTGCCTCGTTGCAGGCCCCCTCCCGGCACCCCCCCCCCAGTCTCAGGAAGATCTACTGTCTCGAACCCCCCTCCCCCCAGGAAGCCCGCGTGGTGTTTGCCTGCCGCCAGATGAGGAGCAGAGCGCTGTGGGTGCTCCTCCTTAGCTGCACCCCCCCACTCGGGGTCCCCCCGCGGAAAGAGGGGGGTCCCAGCCTTTCCCTCTATAAATAGTCTCCCGCACCGCTGGACCCTGGCTGCCCCTCGCCGAAGCACCCTCTTCCTGCATGGGGAGAGCCCCCTCACCTCGCTCACCCCACCCCGAGAAAGGGGCCCCTTCTGTCCCCCCTGGATTTGGGGGTCTCCAGGCCGCTGGGATTTTTTTCTTGTCCTCTCCCTGGAGATAACATGTCCCACAGTGAAACTGCTCCCTTGCCCAGAGTCCTGGGATCAGGAATCACATTCACTGGGGTCGAGGAGGGGGGCGGACACCCCTGAGACCCAGAGAGGCCCCCGCCCTCCCCGGGGAGCAGGCTGCCTCGCGGCCGGAGGGCCGGGGGGGTCGGGGTGAGAGTGGAGGTCTTCCCACAGCGTCTTGGCTGCGTGCTTTGCTCGCTGCTCTGCCACGGCCCCCCTTTGCACTCTGTGTGCGTGTGTGTGCGTGTGTGTGCATGTGTGTGTGTGTGTGTGTGTGTGTGTGTGAGAGAGAGAGAGAGAGAGAGAGAGAGAGAGAGAGAGAGAGAGATCTGGATTGTGGCTCCGTGACCCCCGCCCCCTCCAGCCCGCTGGCAGAGAACACCCTCCCTGGGGCGCTGCTGGGTTCAGCCACATTCCTGCCACTTTGCTACTCCTGCCCGGTCCTGAGGGTGGTCCCATGGACCGGCTGGGGTCCGGGATGAGGGTGCCGCTGGCTGTGTGGGGGCTGATGGAAGAGACGTGGGGTGTAGGAGAGCAGCTGCCCAAGGGACAGGCAGACAGAGAAGGCCGGCGGCCCCAAGCAGGCCAGACCTCAGCGAGGGCAGGAGGGACAGCTGGTGGCCTCTCTGTGTCCAGGGCGGGCAGTGTCGCAGGCTGTCTCCACAGCAGCCACAGAAGGTCTGGGCCCCTGCGAGCTGCATGGAGGAGGAGGAGGAGGAGAGGACATGGGCGCCCCAGGCCCCTCCGCTGTCAGCATCTCTCGGGGGGCAGCCCGCTGCCTCCCCGCCCCCGGGCACCCGCCTGTGCTGTGCTTGCGACTGTGTGCAACAATAAACCGTCCAGGTCTGAGTATTGCCTGTGTGTGTCGGGAGGGGGGGGTGGCTGCGACAGAGGGGCCCCGGGACAGGCTGCCTGGGCCCCCAGAGGCTTCCCCAGACCTCCCTGCATCGGGCTCTGGGGCAAAGCCACCTGTCCCGAGAGGGAGGCGTTTGGTGCTACCCTGCGCTGGCAGGTGGGGAAACTGAGGAACCTGCAGCATTCTCGAAGCCCAGCCCAGGTCCGCAAAGTCCCCTGTGAAGTCCTGCCCTGGCCTCTGGCCCAAATGGCTCCGAGTTTCTTCCCAGATCCCCGTGTCCCCTCCTGGCCCAGCAGGGCTCTTGCTCTCAGCTCTGAGTCACCTCTGCGTCTATTATGGACTTATTCCAGTCGAGCCTGTGCTGGAGGGAAGCTCCGGAAAGCCAGTCACCTCACCGGGACGCCTGGCTCGGGCTCCGTGTGCCAACCAGCATTGGGGCACAGCCTCTGCACCAGCAAGAACAACAGGATGCAGAAGGCCTCTCTTTTTGTAAAAAAAAAAAAAAAATTCCCACTGTGGGTTACAAAGTTGTTCATGAAGCATTTGTTTCTGGCACTCAGTATCCCAACACCGACCCCGCCACCAGTGCGACCTTCCCTCCACCATCGTCCTCATCCTCCCAGGCACCCTCCTCCCTTCTCCCAAGCCTGTCTCCTTAGCAGGCCCAAAATAATTCCTTTTTATATTGCTTGTACAAGGAAATGGAAAACTCCAGAATGCTTCACACATTTGCAGGTCATCCTGTGCAGGGGGCCATGCGAATCATCCGTCTTGTTCCCACTGTAATATGAGTGCTGCCCAGGCGAGCACAGCTGCCCCCTCTTGCGGGCCTACTGTGTGCGCACAGGTGGCTGGCTGCTCTTGCACGAGGCAGGTCCTTTAGAGCTCAGAGTACCAGGGGCTCTATTGTTCCCAGTAAGTGGGGGACAGAGGCACAGTGAGCTTGTAGGCCTGCCCGTGCCTGACTGCAGGCCACAGTGTCCAGGACTTGCTTCTGAGTGGGAATCCTCCAAGTTCACGGTCCTACCCGCCACACCGCACACCAGGGGCCACGGGGATGCACAGTAAGGCAAGGACTGAACCCTCCCTTCCCCAGCGCCAGGGCTGACCGAGGCCGTGTCTCTGAGTAGCACCAGGGGGCGCTGTGGAGTTGCAGATGTCCTGGAGTTTTATTCTGAGCCGGCCCCAGCTTGGAGGCCCAAATTCTAGAGGTGATGGATCTCTAGGGTTTGTCCACTGGTTGTCTGGGCACCACCTTCTGAAGTAGCCACAGGGTTTCAGAGATCCCCGAAGCGCCAAGCTTCAGTCTTGCCCTTGGGTGGTACCCTTCTGGGTTCCTTAGGAGAAGAGACTGGCCCTCCTGTCCTTTGCGGAGGGGGTGGGGTGGCCGGAGGTGGCACTGTCTGTAGCAGTCTGCTCCTCCTTCCCCTCTCCAGATGGCCAGTCCCGGGCTGCAGGAGGCTGACCAGACGGAGCTATCTCTGGTCATCTGCTGGGACCCGCCTGGGGCCCCTTGTGGCCTGAGTCCGTCTACCCTGACCTCGTGGACGGAGACCGGTCCCGAGCTCAAACACAGCGGCCCTGCAAGGAGAGTCCACCTGGGCCTGCAGCTGCTGCGGTCAGTGGAGGAAGCCGGAACCAGGCCTGCTCCGGTGCAGGCATGAAGGGGTTCAGGAAGGCCTCCTGGGGTATAGTGGGGGTCCACCCCCAAACACGCCAATGTGGACCTGTGCACGCATGCATTCCTCCCTCTCCATCCCTCCCTCCTAACTCCCTCTCCTCCTCCCTGCCTCCTCTCCTTCCTCCTTTCTCTCCGTCTTCCTTCCTGTCTTCTCTCCCCTCCTCTCTCTCTTCCCTCCCTTCCCCTCCTCCTTCTTCCCTCTCTCCTCCCTTCTCTCCCCCTCCCCTTCCCCCCTCCTCCTCCTCATTCTCTCCCTCATTCTCCCCTTCTCCCCCACTTCCATTCAAGCATACACCCATACCTGCCTGCCTCTCCCACTCTTCCTGGGTCAGGCCCAGTGGATGACAATCTCCCCAAGATTCTGGGTGGGGGGTGGTCCCAGCTCTAAGGACCCTCACCATTGGGTCTGGCTTCTGTTTCAGGTCTCTTGTCTGTGTTAGAAAAGAGGTGCTGAGGCACCAAGGGAGGGGGCGGGGGGTCACTT